>NC_060214.1:19190000-19790000 GCF_021130785.1 Homalodisca vitripennis
AAAACACACGGTGCATATCTTTATTTAGGCGTAAAACTCTTTAATAAGTTACCATTAGTTGTAAGAGACATTTCATGTAAAAATTTTAAGAATTCAATGACTAAATGGTTAAAAGAAAAAGCTTTTTATTCTGTAGAAGAATTTTATTCCTGTAGTATAAGTGATGGCATTTTCATGTAAATTTTGCTATGTTGATTTTTATGTGCCATGTGATTTATAAACTGTTTTGTTGTAGGCTATTTTAATTTTAATTTAAACTTAATTTTAAATTTTAATTTTAAATTTTTAATTTATTTATGTGCTCCTATATGTTGTCATATTTATATATTTATTTAGGACCTACTAGTGCTATTCTGACGTTGTCAATACATTGTTATGTGGGGATGACAATAAAGATTCTTGATTCTTGATTCTTGATCACACGACTGAGTATGAGGTGGGTCTGTCATCTGAAACAAACAGGATTGTGCGGACCGAAGTGGACATCTCTGGTGTACGGTATGGCAGCAGTTCGAGCTATGAGCGTAGAGGGGACTGGAGTGCGACTCTCGCGGATCGTAGAGTTCCTGACCTCGTTCGCTCCTCTCTCACTGGCTGAATCGTGGGATAACGTGGGGCTTCTGGTAGAGCCTGCGTCTCCCGTCTTGGTCAAGAAGGTCTTGCTCACTATTGACCTGACCGAAGATGTAATGAAGGAGGCAGTGGACTCCAAGACCAACTTGATCATCGCCTACCATCCTCCTATCTTCCAGCCCTTCAAACGCATCACCTCCGGCAAGTGGAAGGTAATTTTGTTCAGGATATTTAATTCTTTGAATCGCCCTCTCATGTTTAAACCTTTAAATTTCTACTCTTTTAGAGTACTTAGATTATAGAATGCTTCTGTTACATAAGAGGCCACAGAAATATATTATGAGATATGCCTTATCTTCTTCCAGATGATAAATATTTTGTCATATGTTAGTCGTGATATGTAAAATCCTGGCATAACTAAGCATTCTATATATTACCGGATAATTTGAGGCTTTCTTACAGTTTTACAGTAAACGGACCATCCGTCTCAATTTATCCGGGGCAGTGATTTGTCCCATATTAAGATATGTGATGTTTGTTTATTTTCAATTAGACAGTATAATTCCAAAATTGTTCTGTAATTAATTCAATTCACACAACAGATTAATGAATGAAAACAACAAGAATACTCATCCATCAATAACCTCAGGTGGAGATAGTACAGATTCACTCAGATCCTGTCTGTGACCGTAGCACTTTCTATAAGAACCATTGACTTTCTGTATTGATTCTACTCCTTATTCTGTTTGATAAGATCCTTGCACAGGCCAGTGACCTATGAGAACAGCCAGAATAAACTTCAAAGGTGATCAACCTCACCTTTGAAAAAAGAACTGTTTTGGTGATAATAACTGGTGTGTGGAGGTAGCAGTGGAAGGGGAGGGAATAAATTTAATACAAGGAATCTGTACAGATATGGTCAATTCGGAAGAAAAATCCCATAACCTAATCTAACTGACCTCATTCTAACTAATCTAACATTATGAAACTTGTCAATAGAACTTCATGCAGCAACTCTTCCATTGTCACATTAGACATTCTGTAGAATGCCTAGACAAAGTACCTGTAAAATATGCTTTGTTCACTTTTGTTTGTTGATTTTGGATTTATAGGTTTAATTGCTGAGTATGCTATAGAATACGTGGTTTCACAATTTGCAAGTAACATACATAAATGGAGTATTAAAAAAATCTCAGTTTCAAACAAGCAATTGATATAACAAAACTTCAGTTTAATCAATTTCTACTTTGTAAAGTACAAGTAACGACTAATACAGTGGATATACATATTTATATTTTGTAACAATTACAGTTAATTTTAACATAAGATTATTTTCTTTTTACAATTCCTAAACAACAGGTTTGATATACATTGTATAGCCTACCAAGTTTATAGACATACAGCTAAACTTGGATAATACCAACATGTTTAATTCAAAGTTTTGGATAGAATGAACTTTACCCCAGTGTCTTGACACTCTATTTCAACAATGTAGGAGTTCTCCACTCCACGTGTAAGGATTGTCTGAGGTTGTTTGCAAAGTTACAAATCTATAGCTCATTTCATTCTCAAGATGTCCTATGGAGAGACATACAGTAAAATTTCCATCTCCCCAGTAGACAAGAAAAATTGTGTAAGCCTACTAAGTGACAGGTTTCAATGACGCTGAGCTAAATTCCACTTTTTATTCATGCACCACCATCTAACTCTCTCTTGTCTATGTAATAATGAAGTTTCGAGCTATATTCATATTTTATGTTTAGTAAGTTGGGTTTCATGGCAGTGTATAATTAAATTTGACATACCAAGTCACCAAAAGATGATGTTGGGTTAGTTAAGCTGCATGAATAGTGAATAATGAATACTTTAGTGTTATCAACACTTTACAGTTCGCTAATATGTCACATATGATTGTTCACAGTTGGCTTACAAATTTATTTATTCTTAAATTTTCTCATTACCATCATGGTTACCCTTAAGACCTATGTAAAAACTATTAATTAAATGAGAAATTGTTTTGAGTTTTTCTTATATGACATTGTCACGGAGATTAGTTTATATGAACAATTTAAGCTCGATCAAGAAATAAAAAGTGGTTCAATTTAAGCAACGTATATTTGCGTCATGATGATGTACACACAGATAAAGTTTCGAAGCTAAAAGCAGGAATAAAAAAAACTTGATTTGTAGATGACTTGTACATTGTAGATGAATACAAAGTAGTAAATTTGCAGCTTTCTATAATTTATAGGATGGTTTAATTTTCGTTTCATGTACTATAGTTCTATTATAAACACAGTGTTTGTTTGCAAATACTGATGTAATTTAGGAAGGAGATAAATTTTAATTGACGTTTGACAGGAGAGGCTGCTTGCCACATGTCTGGAGAACAAGATGGCTGTCTACTCCCCCCACACTACCTGGGACGCAGTTACTGGTGGACTATCAGACTGGCTGGCGAGCCCATTCGGTAAGTGTCCTGACTGCCATAAAATCTCCAAATCACACCGCATTGAAAAATTGGTAACACAATTAGTTGAGATATTTTCTGCCATCTTCAGTTTTAGTTTACAATATTTTAGCTTAAAGAAAAGAGATGCAGATTCAGATTTGGTATTCTTGAGTATTGGAGTACCACGTGTTAGGACTAGTAACGTAAACGTTTAGAGTAACAAATACGTTTGGAGGAAGAAATGCGTTTGGAATAACAAATATGTTTATAGTAACAAATACGTTTAAAGTAAAAAATATGTTTGGAATAACAAATATGTTTATAGTAACAAATACGTTTGGAATAACAAATATGTTTATAGTAACAAATACGTTTAAAGTAAAAAAATACGTTTGGAATAACAAATATGTTTATAGTAACAAATACGTTTAAAGTAAAAAATACGTTTAGAATAACAAATATGTTTATAGTAACAAATACGTTTAAAGTAAAAAATACGTTTGGAATAACAAATATGTTTATAGTAACAAATACGTTTAAAGTAAAAAATACGTTTGGAATAGCAAATATGTTTATAGTAAAAAATACGTTTGGAATAACAAATTGTTTATAGTAACAAATACGTTTAAAGTAAAAAATACGTTTGGAATAACAAATATGTTTATAGTAACAAATATTCGTTTTAAAGTAAAAAATACGTTTGGAAGTAACAAATACGTTTATAGTAACAAATACGTTTATAGTAACAAATACGTTTAAAGTAAAAAATACGTTTGGAATAACAAATATGTTTATAGTAACAAATTCGTTTAAAGTAAAAAATACGTTTGGAATAACAAATATGTTTATAGTAACAAATACGTTTATAGTAACAAATACGTTTAAAGTAAAAAATACGTTTGGAATAACAAATATGTTTATAGTAACAAATACGTTTGGAATAACAAATATGTTTATAGTAACAAATACGTTTGGAATAACAAATATGTTTATAGTAACAAATACGTTTAAAGTAAAAAATACGTTTGGAGTAACAAATATGTTTATAGTAACAAATATGTTTGGAGTAATAAATATATTTGGAGTAATAGAAACAGTTGGAGTAACAAAAACGTTAGGCTATCTGTAGTAAATGTTTTTCATGATTGGATAATTTAGACTTAGCAACGTATGGAATAGTTTTAGGTGGATGAGCCCAATTTAGATTTACTATCCCTATTAAAATGAAGTACATGCCAAGTGTCAAGAGTCAAGAAGCTTTATTGTCATTAAATACAAAATTGTATAATAGACATAGTCATAAACATAGTAAGCATGTACTATAATACTAATATAAACTAGACTACACTAAAATGTTTTCCTTTAAATTATTAACAAATTTGTGGTCTGAAGAAAAACATTAATCTAGTGGTAGAAATTAAAATTTTATCAAATAAAATATACAAGAGGAAGATAAAACAACTTAGTACTATCAGTATGACTAGAAAGCTTCAACGTTTACACTTAAAATTTAAACAATTAAAATGATCACTTAAACAATACTAATAAATAACAAAACAAATTTACAGACAGATAATAAAAGAAATTTAAAAACAACAAAGTTTACAGTTAAAATGTTAAGGTACTTGTATTACAGGCAAAGAAGTCATCAACAGTGTATAAGGGAGTTATCTTAAACCAATTCTTAAGAACAATTTTAAATTTATTAATAGTTGTTGTCCATGCACTTTTTTAAAATTTCTCAAGTCTTACAGGAATTAAATTCAACATATGTTTGGCCCTTGTGTTGTAGTTATGAATGTTATAACGCATCTCATACTCATTCAGATTTCCTTTAACTTTAACTAAACAATAACATATATACATAGATGGTACAGTCATTATTAAAAACTTTAAAAATTGGTCTACAAGATGATTTTGCCCTTGACATTCTTGATCAACCGTAAAGCTTGCTTCTGCCACAGGAAAACTCTCTGGGCTCCACTACTGTTGCCCCACAGAACTATTCCATATGACAGAAGTGAGTGAAAAAAGGCAAAATATGATGTTAATAACATATATCTATTTACACATAAACTTAAGCTACGCAATAAATAAGTAACCCTAGATAACTTTGTACATAAACTACTTGTGTGAGTATCCTAACTAAGCCTGTCATCCAAATGAACCCCCAACAACTTAACTGAGCTATTTATATTTGTTACAGCAGAGCTTAAACTAAAATAAATATTTTCAGTTTTATTAGTGTTTATATTTAAATAATTTGCCCTAAACCATTCAGTGTGATGTTTTCTGTTTAGTGTTACGTTTCTCTTAAGGTCCATAGTTTTTATTTGACTAGCAGCCTGTACAATGTCGGTATTTATACCATTATCTAGTGTTTTTATGAAGGAGTTACTGGTAGGACTAAATGGTATGCCAGGAAATATTACAATAGCTGTGTCAGTCAAGTCGACAGAGTGTGATATATCCAACTCATTACAGTGGTTTTTGTTTTAATCAGATAAATCGTTGGTTTCTGCCATAACAATCACATAGTCTGTATGAATTAAATTATCTGTTAGTTGCTGCAAGCTTTTGGTGACATCCTGAAGCTTGGTGTTTGGCCTGATAATGAAGGTTAATTTGAAATGGCCTGGAGTCCTTCCTGTACAATAACAGAACCTTGGTGTCCGTTACTATCTGCTGTCAACAGCATTTTCCTGCTCTCCCTCAGCCTGCAATTTTACACTCTTCCTTTTCTTATGTGGTAGCATATTTCTTGTTTTCTTTCCTGGTCTAGTTCTTTAAGGGTTGTCCTCCAGTGCTGAGTTTGAGTATTCATCACTATTGCTGCTATAAAGATCTGCCTCATGTGAGAGGCAGGCATGCTGATTTTTACACAGTTTGCCCTGATTCACTAGCTAAAGTTTCTTTCTTCCTATTGGCTATCTTTCTGCGTATCTTGTAGTTGATTTTGTTTACTGAATAATTAATTCAGTAAATTAATTGCGAAACTTTATAGCATATTATAAAAAACATTTATTCAATTCACTTTCGCCTAATAACATGTTTATTTTGTAGCACGTATACTAGATTTAAATATTTCTTCATATATTCTATACTTGTACATTCTGGTAAACTAAGATAGAAAGAAAACTTAAAGTTTTTATAGCAAGCAGAAGATAATCTGTTGCCGACAACATATAAATTATGCAGTTGTGTGTTGTGTGAGCTTTGAGACATTTTGTCCAATGCTTGCTCTAGATTTGTTGTACCCATTAAATCGTAGTAAAAGGACTTCTACAGTATAATATGAGGCTCCAGTGTGATCCACTCTCTAATGTACTGGTTATGTTTATCCCTTTTAGCGCCAACCATATTGGGCAGGTCGCGTCATATAACGCCAGATTTACTGGTGCGAGTTGTCCCGGTGCCGCGGCATAGCCACTGGGTATGTCACAGTAACAGCAGAGCAATTTTACGAATTATGACACACATAGATATAAATTGTTCTCATTTCGCTAACTTTTATGATAAACTAATGATCTTGGTCTCACTTTGATGTTGTTATATATTGGAGAACAATGACATGTATTGGAATTTATGAAATTTTGATATGTTAAAATTATATACCTTTAAAAGTTAGATACTTATTTCATGTTTTTGTTGTAAATTAAGAGCTTAATGAATGTCTGAAAAAATATTTACTCTGTATTATAGTGTAATATATTTAATTGAGAAAGATCTGTGAAAATTTGGTAAAATAATACTAACAATTTACAGATTTATGTATTTATTAGTAAACAAAGTACAAAACTGTCTTTTACCATAAAAAAGCATCTGTTCGATCAAACATTTTAGTGTGTATTGTTATTTTCTTTGAATATTATATGAATGTCTATACAATGCTACTTGCTATAGTACATTTTACATAAAATGCATAAATCAGTACTAATTTTATTGATATTAGTTTAATAAATAGTTGTGTACTGCATGAAAATGTTGAGAGCCTAAATAAAGGCTCTTGGCTCTTAACGGCCGAACTTGTCCAAGCCTATATACAGACTCTTGGCGGTTCACCACCAACCTAGCTTGGCCTAAATAAAGGCTCTTGGTGTTTTAAATGATAACAAAAATGGGTTAAAACAAAATAATAGGCCATCACCATGTGGTATCCTGTTACAGAATTCGAAGGTGTTGAGCCGCTGGTACCTTCGCTGGGAGTTCTGACTAGGCCAGAGTTCTCACACCATGTGACAGTGTTCTGTCCATTAGAGCTCAGAGACAGGTGTCAGGAAGTCATCAGTCGTAGCCACGCAGAGGTTGTCAGGTGATATGTCTTACCTTACAGTTATAATATTTAATATTGCAGGCTTTTTATGAATGGGCTCAATCTTAATTTTTTTTTTTTTTTGAATTTTTTTTTTTTGAATTTTGAGTTGAATAAAATTTTATTCTAATTGTACAAATAATAAAAAAAAATCTTTTATTCATATTCATTGTATTCTTATTTCTATTTTTAATATCATTATTTAACAGATTAAAGTGATGTTATTCTATAATTACAATTACAGTATATACATTTACTTTTTTAATACTGCTGTTTAGTTGTGCTACATGTATTGTTACTTTGCTAACAAAGTCTTTTGTAAGAGGATTTTTATCTAATGACAAATAAAGAATCTTGAACATGTAGTCATTAATATAAACGTAACAACTTCCTATTCTGCCAGGAGTCCTACAAGGGTCTGTACTAGGCCCAGTTTTCTTTATCCTATTTGTCAATGATTTCCCAACACACAATCAAGATCATAATACATCAGGTATAATGAATGCAGACAACACTACATTCTTGATGAGGAACCGCACTGCAGGAATTTGTGCAGCTGCTAAATTGACACTAATCAAGGCTTTAAATTTTTGCAGTTGCAGATTTAATGACCTGGCTATAAAGCCGCAAAAAATAGTGCATGTTAATTTCATTAAGACAAGAGACAATATCCTCATCTTTACCAATGCAACAGTAGAAAACAATGTAAAATTTCTCTGAGTCATTCTGGATACCAACTTAACCTGGACCGAGCAAGTGAACAGTGTTGTAAAACTGGCATCTGGTATGTATGTAGTATGTTGCATTAACTGAATCAGTAATTTGGAATCAGCCAAAACAGCATTAGTAGAAATCCATATAAGGTATGGACACTCCCGTATGGGGTGCTTCCTCATTATCCTACAGAACAAGCTATTGGAGTCCTGGCCAACTTAGAACCAAGGCAAAGCTGCGGAGATGCCTTCCCAACATTCTAGATGTTTACTGTCATTGATCTATACATCCATGAATTTACTGCGTATGCATCAGAAGAACCTCCAACTGGAAAGGACCCTCATCATTACAACACACGCTGTGCAACAAGCTACACTTTATCCATACACCGTTCAACACTTTTTTTAGTAGAAACCAACTTAAATTAGACGGCAATTATGGAACCATCTACCACAACCACTTAAGGGAAGTGCTTTTAAAAAGACACTCCATAATCTTATTGTTCTACAGCCATACCACACCATCAACAAATTCCTGAACAAAGAGTCTAATTGGACTACAAATTAATATACAAAAAGGTTTATGTAATTGCTTGACTCTGTTGCTGTTCTAGATGAATATGCTAATAAAGATGTTTGTCTATTGTCTATAATTTTGTGTGTGTATATATATATATATATATATATATATATATATATATATATAAAGTTATATGCAATAATTTAAGAAATGTTGACATAGAATGTTACAAAGTAACACTCCTGTTTGATGTTACAGTACGGCAGAGCTAAAGACTATGGTGAAGTTCTCGTTGGAGGCTAAGAAGCAGTTTCTGCTAGAACTGGAGTCTGGACTGAACGAGACCAACTGTTACTACAGCATTTATGAGAGGGGCCCTGTGAGTTGTCTTAGCGTTTCATTACATGTGATTCCTTACATAACCTTCTTAAGTTGTAATAAGTAGATACCAGTGTACTTAGCACTGGAGGCAGTTCTATCTTTTCTTAACTAGTCCAGAACCGTTCATTTATGAGAGGGGCCCTGTGAGTTGTCTTAGCGTTTCATTACATGTGATTCCTTACATAACCTTCTTAAGTTGTAATAAGTAGATACCAGTGTACTTAGCACTGGAGGCAGTTCTATCTTTTCTTAACTAGTCCAGAACCGTTCATTTATGAGAGGGGCCCTGTGAGTTGTCTTAGCGTTTCATTACATGTGATTCCTTACATAACCTTCTTAAGTTGTAATAAGTAGATACCAGTGTACTTAGCACTGGAGGCAGTTCTATCTTTTCCTTAACTAGTCCAGAACCGTTCATTTATGAGAGGGGCCCTGTGAGTTGTCTTAGCGTTTCATTACATGTGATTCCTTACATAACCTTCTTAAGTTGTAATAAGTAGATACCAGTGTACTTAGCACTGGAGGCAGTTCTATCTTTCCTTAACTAGTCCAGAACCGTTCATTTATGAGAGGGGCCCTGTGAGTTGTCTTAGCGTTTCATTACATGTGATTCCTTACATAACCTTCTTAAGTTGTAATAAGTAGATACCAGTGTACTTAGCACTGGAGGCAGTTCTATCTTTTCTTAACTAGTCCAGAACCGTTCATTTATGAGAGGGGCCCTGTGAGTTGTCTTAGCGTTTCATTACATGTGATTCCTTACATAACCTTCTTAAGTTGTAATAAGTAGATACCAGTGTACTTAGCACTGGAGGCAGTTCTATCTTTTCTTAACTAGTCCAGAACCGTTCATTTATGAGAGGGGCCCTGTGAGTTGTCTTAGCGTTTCATTACATGTGATTCCTTACATAACCTTCTTAAGTTGTAATAAGTAGATACCAGTGTACTTAGCACTGGAGGCAGTTCTATCTTTCTTAACTAGTCCAGAACCGTTCATTTATGAGAGGGGCCCTGTGAGTTGTCTTAGCGTTTCATTACATGTGATTCCTTACATAACCTTCTTAAGTTGTAATAAGTAGATACCAGTGTACTTAGCACTGGAGGCAGTTCTATCTTTTCTTAACTAGTCCAGAACCGTTCATTTATGAGAGGGGCCCTGTGAGTTGTCTTAGCGTTTCATTACATGTGATTCCTTACATAACCTTCTTAAGTTGTAATAAGTAGATACCAGTGTACTTAGCACTGGAGGCAGTTCTATCTTTCCTTAACTAGTCCAGAACCGTTCATTTATGAGAGGGGCCCTGTGAGTTGTCTTAGCGTTTCATTACATGTGATTCCTTACATAACCTTCTTAAGTTGTAATAAGTAGATACCAGTGTACTTAGCACTGGAGGCAGTTCTATCTTTTCTTAACTAGTCCAGAACCGTTCATTTATGAGAGGGGCCCTGTGAGTTGTCTTAGCGTTTCATTACATGTGATTCCTTACATAACCTTCTTAAGTTGTAATAAGTAGATACCAGTGTACTTAGCACTGGAGGCAGTTCTATCTTTTCTTAACTAGTCCAGAACCGTTCATTTATGAGAGGGGCCCTGTGAGTTGTCTTAGCGTTTCATTACATGTGATTCCTTACATAACCTTCTTAAGTTGTAATAAGTAGATACCAGTGTACTTAGCACTGGAGGCAGTTCTATCTTTCCTTAACTAGTCCAGAACCGTTCATTTATGAGAGGGGCCCTGTGAGTTGTCTTAGCGTTTCATTACATGTGATTCCTTACATAACCTTCTTAAGTTGTAATAAGTAGATACCAGTGTACTTAGCACTGGAGGCAGTTCTATCTTTCCTTAACTAGTCCAGAACCGTTCATTTAATCATTAACAGTATCAGAATGGAGAGCTCTAAGAAGTGCTTTTCTCATCGCCCCCTGCCTTGCTCCGTGATATATTCTCCATTGTTTCTTCTGTTTAGCCATATAAAGAGCCTGTGGGATCCTCAATGAAAAGGTGCATTTTGTGCTATGTTCCCGGAAATGGCTTTGACTGTTGAATAATCCAACCGCACTCCTAGTTACTCCTTGATTAATGAAAGAAGATTTAAAAAATGCAATACTAGGGCTTTTGATCAGAGATTCCCCAACGTGTTGGCTAAAGAAAACTTGTCAGTTTACAGAGTTCGATTTTATCTTTTTCTTTGAAAATTTATTATTTTATATATATATATTATTAAACAGATTTTATACTAATCCAATTTTAACATATTGAGGATGATTTTAATTATAAATAAGGTACTGTCCACTAAAAGTCATTTTGTAATATAACAATGTTGTAATCGTGTTTTTTTGTTTGTTTTTGTCATCTCAAAAAAATTCACCCTTAAACTAATTTTCAATGGTAAATTTTAATGATGGTCTAATTGAATTAAATATGTTTTAAAAATTAATTTTATTTTCCCCAAACACAAAAAAAAACATTATTGACATACCTTGACCAAATTTTAGGTTTATTATTCCAATTTTCAAAGGTAATGTCTTCAAAGTGCTCCATAAATATTTTACTAATTATTGGGCTGAGAACACCACGTGTAGGTAAATCTGAAACTTGATCGTAAAATTTGTCTTGTATCTGAAAGTAGTTTTGGCTAATACATACATCAAGTACAGTCCATCACACAGTAAATAGATAAGGTTGTTTTCATACTGAAGCTGTTATCGTTAGTAAGTATATGTCTAATCAAGCATAAGCTTCATGGACTAGTACACTTGTGAACAGACTATTCACGTTATAGTTGACCATACTACTATTGTCATCAATATTCATATTTTTTATTGTGTTGGAAAAATCTTCTTAGTGTAAGATTTGGCCTGTGCAACAATGGATGAATAATAGGTAAAAAAATTGATAACTTAGATACAGGAGAGTCAATGAATACCACTACCATCAAGAATACAATACAAAAAATGAGTGAATTGATGGGACTTTGACCATTCTGAAACTTGTGACGCCAGTCACAAATGCTTTGCAGATTATAATTGACAATGTCTGCTTCAGTTTTAGGATATTGTTCTTGAAAAAGCATGACTACAAGTACATCATCTGGATATAATATTGCTATGTCTTGATATGGTGCTAAGACCGTGTTATCTCAGTTGTAATCAGTACAAGTAAGGCCCACACGTGTTGCAGATTCCTCCCAGAGGCTGTGGCACCGGAAGGTTTGGGAAGCTGAAATCTCAAATCACACTCTCAGAGGCAGTTGAGAAAGTGAAAGCCTTGGTTGGGATGTCTCAAATACGCATAGCCTTACAAAGAGGAAAAAACACTTGGTATGTTAGATAATTAGACTTGAAGTGCATTATGTTTAAATGTCTGGTTTCTCTATTATCCTCTTATAGGTATATGTAATGTTAACACATTCATTGACAAGTCTATTGTCTCCAAAATGTTGGATGGGGAAAGGCAAGGAATTTCAGATTGAATAAAATTTAATACAAGTCTTTCTTGAGGAAAATTTACATTCAGAGCCAAAGTACAATGTTTAATTTCCAAAATGTGTCATTCTTATATGATTTTATCTTAACAAATCATTTAGTTAAGATAAAATTGTGGGTGATATTAAACTCCATAGTTTAAGTTTTTAAAAGGAAAATTATGTACGGAGTCACCCTTGTATTTTCCAAACTCAGAAGGGTTAAGTGAGCATCAATGCTATAACCTGTAGAAAACATAAGTATTTTTCTCAAAATCTCAAATGAAAAATAAATAAACTGTTGTAAAATAATGTATATATATCATATACACAGTTTGTTTTATAATTTGTTTAAATTTTGTTGTTCTTTTTTTATAAGTTTGTCAATTATTTGATGTGTAATTTATACCTGTCAAGTATTTAATAATTTTCTTTTCATTCCCAAAACCATTGGACTCATTGGCAAACTTAGTATCTGTGAATTATTGCAATGAAATGCATCCACCTTATGTTGTCGAATTGTCTAATGTTTCGGCTGATTTCCTTCAGTAGAAGGCTTCGCCAGTAGATGAGTTATTTTGATTTCTCCTACTGTGTTTGTATCTTCCACTGAGAACATTTTTGTTGT
This sequence comes from Homalodisca vitripennis, assembly GCF_021130785.1. Taxonomy (NCBI): domain Eukaryota; kingdom Metazoa; phylum Arthropoda; class Insecta; order Hemiptera; family Cicadellidae; genus Homalodisca; species Homalodisca vitripennis. Next base: position 19,203,045 of record NC_060214.1, read on the forward strand.
ATTCTAGAATAATTTCCAAGCCAGAATCTTCATTTATATCAGTTGATAAACCATAATTTATTCAATCCATCAACATGGTTTCATGTGTATGTCTTGATCAGCAAACTCAAGCACTGCAGTGGTTTTACATAAACACAACATCCTTGTGCTAACCATTCCTCTGCAACAGTGGAACTATTTTAATCATAAAGGATAAATCATTCTATTGTTTTGTCACTACATCAGTGTTTTGTTTGTGTATTCAGTTTGTTGTTTTACAAAATAGATTATAAATTTTTATTTCTATCAGCAGTTTGTTTCAACATTATAGAACATAATATTTGCTACTGTTTAGAATTGTTTAGGTTTACATTGTATTCATTGTAGTGCTAAAATATCAATGTTTTTGTCAATACAGATTATAGTGTCAGTATAAATGTACAATGAGTGCAATATAGTGTGTCACAACAGTCGTAGTTTGGTGGGCTTTGTAGGCCTAACCTTATTATGAAAGTATATGTTCTTATTTCCTATCATGTTACAATTATAAAATAACAGTAATGTAATAAGTGTTTCTATTATTTTATACAGTTATTTCTTTCAATATATTTTTAAAGAAACCTTGCAAAACGGCAAGTAGCTGATTTACGATGTCAGTGACGGTACACTGAATAACTCCCACAGCTGGGAATAGACGGGTTTGTGAAAAGTCCCGTGTTGAAGCGTTAATTCACCAGTACCCACAAAATGTGGTGAGTATTCCTCCACCCAGTGGTGAACCCAGAGAGGGAGAAACGGGTGATCATCCCTCCCCTGGGACATGTGTAATGAATTATGTCAAAGAATTTACATTAAACAATAGTTTAATAATTGTGTTTAATCCTCAGAAAGACTGATATCAGAGAACATTAGTAATAATGCAAGAAATATGTTCACTCAGTACAGTGAGTACCTGCCGTCCTACGGAGAATTTTATCTGTATTATCTAATTTCTGTGAATGGCTAAGGAAAATGGTTGATAACACTGAATCTCCCCTCTCTTCAAGAACTGCTAGAATACACAAAAAAAAGCTTTGTGATCTAGCAGTCATGATTGTTTTCACTTTTTCTTTTAAGTGTGTTTAAAACAACGGTAGTTATGTATATTTAGGCTTTTATGAGGGACGGTTTTGTTAACTTTTTCAAAAGTTGGGGAGTATTCCAAACCCCTGATTCTCCCCCCCATTCAAAACAAGCCTAGCCGCCACTGCCTGAACCCACCATCTCATGGGAGACTGATAACAATAAATCTCTGTTAGGCTGTAACATACACAGAGATGATCGTGATCCTATCATCTGTAGCTGTTTTACAATTGCTTTGATTATACTCTTAAGTACTGGTTTAACATAAATAGGGTAGTTTGTGGTGTGAGATGTGAACTCCAGTTCAGTCTCTGTTACAATTGTTACGTTACAGATTCACCGGTGCGTTCGGTCGCGTTGGTGGCTGGGTCGGGAGCCTCCGTTCTGCGCGGCGTACGGGCCGACCTGTACGTGACAGGAGAGATGTTACACCACGACATACTTGAGGCCAACCACTCAGGAGCGAGCGTGATACTTATCAACCATTCGGACAGTGAGCGGGGCTATCTCTCGCAGTTTGCGCCGCGCCTGGCTGACCACTTTGGTGATGGCATCGGAGTATCCGTAGCGACCAGCGACAGAGACCCCATCGTCATTGTGTAACCATTTTGTTTGTGGAATGAAGGGAGTTTGTAACAGAAGATTGGGAAACGAAGTGAACTTAACAATAGAAGCAAGATAGCTAATAGGTGCAAAATTTATCAACGGCTGTTACATTTATTTAACAATAACGTATTTTGTCTAAACTTTTATCATAAAGTGCTATTTAAAACATTGTTGATTATAATTGAATGGTCATGGTAAGATCAAGTGAAACTTTTTACAATTTTTGTTGAGAGTGCTTTTTATGTTCGACACAATTACAAAATATATATACGTGTAGTATTTTTATGGTGATTATGTCAACCAATTTTTGAGATAATTAAAATGAAAACTAAATTATTGATGTTGTTTATGACACCCATGTATTTGGTCTCTGATTGCACATTGGTGGGGGGGGGGGGGTTACTACTGAATTACTTGACCAGTTCTTGTTGTGTGCTAACCAGCACACTGTGTATGTTACTCATTCGTAATCCAATTTTGGAGCAAAGATTTGTACTTTCTTAATGTCTGAAACATCTAATAATAACATCCAACTTTGGAACTGGAATGGATAAAAGTATAAAACATCTTCTTTTAGTAAAATATAGTCAAATAATTTTAAATTTAATTTGTTATAGCTATTGTTTTCTCTGCTATCAATGAAATACACCTAAGTAAAACAAACAATGATGTTTCCCCATCACTGCCTCTCTCACCATTACCCAAAACAATTTACAATCAACTTGTATCCGTAATGTTCAGGGACTTGCTAAACTAGTACAGTACTGTATTTTACTTAATACAATTTTTTCACCAGAACCAAATCAGATTGATTTATGGTCCACATTTTGAAGTCAGATTTATTAACAGACTACATTATTAGAAAATTGCAATTTCTTAACACCAGTGTTGATTATTTAAGACGTTTTCCAAAAATCGTATTTTAAAATATTTAAATACAGATTTTCTAATTTTGGTGGATATCTATGTAGTATGTACAATTTTTTTACATTACTGTTGTATGGTGCATGTTTCCTCATATGAGATGCTTTGCAGAAAAATATTTTTGGCACTAGTTTATAAGGCAGCTGTTATTATTTAAAGTTATTATTATAAACTTGACAGACATGGTAATCATTTTTGGATTACTAGTTTTATCATTGACCAACACTACAAATTTTCTGCAGCTGGTAATAAAAACAACGTTCATACAAACACAAGTTCATATTTTCTATGTGTATATTTGTGCAGTGGAGTGTCTTCTGCGTCAATGTGTGGGCATCAGTTCAAAGGAAAACAAAGACAATTGCTAATGTTTGTTTATTTTGCAATTATTGTTGTTGTATAAATATTTCCTATATAATATTATATTTATACCTTAATGTTTTTTATAATGACTAAGAATAGTTTGATAGTTTTTAATATTGGACAGTTCTTAAATAACTATTTCTCTGCACCTTGGCAAATTCCTTAAAATAAAGTGATATTCTTGGATTAATTTTTATGTTATCAAGTGGCTAAAACAAAAATTGGATTGGAGACAATTTAGTCAAAATCATAATAGACTGAAATGAGCTATTAGGAATCGTAATTGGTGAATCAGGAATTGATTTTTCAAGATTTGGAATCTGATGTGAGAATTGAAAATTCTTGATTTGCTCATTGCTACGTTTAAGATACCCAGCCATCGGATTCTGTCTTTTCAGAAATTTACACAATGAAAATATAAAAGTGTGAATATTATCTTTTGTACAAAGTAAAAATGTGGTTTCGTTTATGTGTGAGTTAAGATGTAGTAACACATAATAGGCTACCAGCATAAAAATTGATTCTTTACGAACAGACACGTTCGGGTGACAGTTAGCTGAAAACCCAACTGATTGTGACACCAAGTTAGGTTACTTAATACTTATCATTTGTTATTAACTATAACACTAGTAGGCTTTAGCTATATAACAAACTGGTAAGATAAATACAAAGAAAGACCGAATATCAGAATATGTGTCATAACAACTAAACATTTCGTAGTAAACCTAGAGTGATTAAGAAATGAAATAATATGACTGAATAATTTGGGAAAAAAATCAAGTTTATTTAATTCAAACGTGTACAAATATATAACTAAGAAGCCAGGCCAAAGTTTGGCAGTTTATCACCGAAGTAGACGGAACGCTGAATGTCGTTGCCGTTAGCGATGACTCCGAGTCGCACAACACCACCACTGGAGCCGTCTCTCTGCATGGCCAAGCTGATAGCGTTGACAACAAACTGCTTGACCTCATCTACATTCATACCTTCACGGTAGTTGGCGTCTACGTAACCGTAGATGTAGGTACTACCGGATCCACCGATAGAGCACTTCTGACGAACACACATCCCTCCGATAGGCACAACGTAAACCTGTCCACACAATTTTTACTAGTTTCAGAACGTTAATAGTTATCATCTAAACAGTGCTGAAATTTACACAAGTATAGTTAGCCATGGCAAAATTCTAAATTAATACCACTTATTCCAGATCTAATTACTACTCAAAATAAAATGTTATTTGTATTATAATCTCAGTATTAATAATTATATATTTTCCAGTATTACTGCTAAAATGTATAAGATTTTGTTCAATATCACAATTAATTATTTTTATAAAGGTTATTAGGTAAATATCAGAATATGATTTAAAGTACAAACATAACGTGACAGAAATGTAAAATACTGGTGACTTCCATGCAAAAACAGAAGAATTTATCTTCTCTTCCATGTGTATTTTTTCTGTCAGCAGTTCTGCAACAGCTTATATTTGTTTTGTTTTATAAATTCTATTATAACATTAGTTTTCGGTATTTGTATATACAAATACATCCTAATTAGTTAACACTTTATTTGATAAAAAACTAGGCATAGTAATATAATTTTATTGTTGTTTTGTTACAATTAATTGATTATGAAGAGAGAATTAACATTTCATTTCATCAACCCAATACAGATGATTTGTAAATTGCTACATACAATCCTTCCAGAATTTCAGTTCTTACAGGGTTTGACTAATATATATATATATATATATATATACAGGGTGTATATTATGTCTGGAAACACCCAAATATATCCTTTAATAATTTAAATATAAATTTGAAACCTCTTACAATCGTGATAGAGATTGGGCATCTACTTTTGTGGAACAATGTTTTGTTATGTCACACCAACGGGGGACGTCCTGCCGAGGGTATCGTGAATATTCTTAATGGAAGCCTATATCTTGTGATACATAATTTTAAAGGTAATAGCTTACTGAATTGAATGCCACAAACCGCATCTCAAGGGAATTATTCTATCAGAAAATAGAGCATTTTTAGTATTGAAAATTTACTGATGTTCAACAATGTAATTTTAACATGGTTCTTTGCCACAAAAATGTGCTACACTAATTTTTTAGCATTTTTTAAATGTTCAAATTAAAATAAAATAAACAATTTATTTTTAAGCTGGTTTCATTAGTACAAATTTACCAGTTTTTATTACAATGAATAAAACTTATGAGTCACTTTCTCTGATTACTTATGAATCTGTACTTGGTGTTTTCCAGTCAGCAGGAAGGTTTAAAGAGACAAAGGTCACTAGCCTATGAGAAACATTATTGTGTTATTAATCATCTGGTCTACAGGTTTCAGTTTGTTGAGCATGGAGCTTTCACTAGACAGGTCTAAGCTTGGGAATTACAAATGGACAAAGGTCATATCATTCCTGTCGAGTTAATCAGTGTCTCTGAAGCATTGCTGTCAACAAGTTATCTAATTACAGTAGTTCAGTTTTTATTTGGCATTTTAATGGAATTGTCTGAAAGAGAACGAATTACTCTGTTGATGATGCGAGGATATGGCGATCGTCAAAGATCTTATCGGGAAGTTTGTAATTTGTTTAATGACACTTTCCCAGAAAGGAATCCCCATAAGTGTTTCAACAATATCAAAAACTATTGAGCGTTTTGAAATGACAGAGAGTGTACGTAATCGGCCAAAGTCGGGTAGGATACAATCTGCAACAGATGAAGAAACATGCACTAGATGTTTTGCAAACATTTATTGAAGACCCACATACATCGCTCAGAAAAGCTGCACAGCAACATGATGTCTGTGAGTAAGATTTTGAAAATTAATAAATACAAACCATTTAAAGTTTCATTTAGTCCAACAGTTTAAGTGAGGATGATTTACGACAGAAGAGTTGAGTTTTGTGAACTTGTGATGCGCAAATGTGATGACAATAGAGATTTTCTGACCAACATACTATTTTCTGATGAGGCAACTTTTTTCCTAAATGGCAATGTTAACAGGCACAATTGCCGTTACTGGGCTAGTGAAAACCCACATTGGATTACTGAGTCCCAATTCACAGCAACCACAAAAAACTGAACGTATGGTGTGGAATTTTAGGTAACAAAATTGTTGGACCCTTTTTCATCAATGGAAATTTAAATGCCGAACTTTACTACAATATGCTCAAAATGAAATAATCCCAGCTATTCAAATTGCATCAGGAGAATAGTTTGATAATGTATGGTTTCAGCAGGATGGTGCTCCACCCCATTATGGGAGACAGGTAAGAGAGTATTTGGATTTAAGGTTTCCTCATAAATGGATTGGCCGAAGAGGAGAAATCGAATGGCCTCCAAGATCTCCGGATTTGTCACCAATCGGATTATTTCCTATGGGGTCATTTAAAATCCAATGTTTATTAGAAGAAAGCCTCATAATTTGGAAGACCTAAGAAACAGGATTATAGAGGAGATTGCTTTGATAACTGAAGAAATGTTAGGCAACTCTGTCGAATCATTTTACACAAGATTGGCTCATTGTCAAACCGTAGAAGGAACACAGTTCGAAAAATTGCTTTGACACCAAATGCAGGTAAAAACGTTTGTTGTAAGACTTTTCTAACAGCATACATTATTTTTTATTTGTAATAAGAAATCAATAACATAAGTATTTCCATAATTTTATTGTACTGTAATAAAAAAAAAACTGGCAAATTTGTGCTAATAGAACCAGCTTAAAATGAAATTTTTGTTTTATTTAATTGAACATTTAAAAAAATGCTAAAAAATTAGTGTAACACATTTTGTGGCAAGAACCATGTTAAAAATTACATTGTTGAACATCAGTAAATTTTCAATACTAAAAAATGCTCTATTTTCTGATAGAATAATTCCCTTGAGATGCGGTTTGTGGCATTCAATTCAGTAAGCTATTACCTTTAAAATTATGTATCACAAGGTATAGGCTTCCATTAAGAATATTCACGATACCCTCGGCAGGACGTCCCCCGTTGGTGTGACATAACAAAACATTGTTCCAAAAAGTAGATGCCCAATCTCTATCACGATTGTAAGAGGTTTCAAATTTATATTTAAATTATTAAAGGATATATTTGGGTGTTTCCAGACATAATATACACCCTGTATATATATATATATATAATATTATATATATATATATATATTTTCAGGAGCCCTCAAATCATACAGGGTTTTTGTAGATCATAGACCTCAGATTTGAGGGTTAAAAATAAGTAAGGGAGGTGCTAAAGTCCTCTTTAGGATTAATTAAAGAGTTTTTTCTCTGATATCCTTTGGGCTCAAGAGATATGCTCCTAAGATGTTTTTCCTGGTTTTTCAAATAGCAGACTTATACCTTTCTACGTTTAAGTTATTATAATAGAGAAGCTTAATTTGTACTTCATATGAACTGTAGTAAAACTGTCTTGAAATCAATAGAGAAATTTCCCCTTGTGAAGAATTTGATCTTCAGCCGTGCTAGTTTGGTACAAGTTGAAATGAAAGGGTATTATTGAAACGGCAAATAATGTGAAACAATATTCTTTCCTGTCTTGACACACTTAATAACAGCACACAATTGTGGAGCATCAACACATAAATAACAGATATATCACTGTCAGACAACTAGATAAAGAGACTGTAAGTCACAACTTAAGTGTATGTATGTGCTTAGCTGACGTTTTATATGTCTTGACACACTTAATAACAGCACACAATTGTGGAGCATCAACACATAAATAACAGATATATCACTGTCAGACAACTAGATAAAGAGACTGTAAGTCACAACTTAAGTGTATGTATGTGCTTAGCTGACGTTTTATATGTCTTGACACACTTAATAACAGCACACAATTGTGGAGCATCAACACATAAATAACAGATATATCACTGTCAGACAACTAGATAAAGAGACTGTAAGTCACAACTTAAGTGTATGTATGTGCTTAGCTGACGTTTTATATGTCTTGACACACTTAATAACAGCACACAATTGTGGAGCATCAACACATAAATAACAGATATATCACTGTCAGACAACTAGATAAAGAGACTGTAAGTCACAACTTAAGTGTATGTATGTGCTTAGCTGACGTTTTATATGTCTTGACACACTTAATAACAGCACACAATTGTGGAGCATCAACACATAAATAACAGATATATCACTGTCAGACAACTAGATAAAGAGACTGTAAGTCACAACTTAAGTGTATGTATGTGCTTAGCTGACGTTTTATATGTCTTGACACACTTAATAACAGCACACAATTGTGGAGCATCAACACATAAATAACAGATATATCACTGTCAGACAACTAGATAAAGAGACTGTAAGTCACAACTTAAGTGTATGTATGTGCTTAGCTGACGTTTTATATGTCTTGACACACTTAATAACAGCACACAATTGTGGAGCATCAACACATAAATAACAGATATATCACTGTCAGACAACTAGATAAAGAGACTGTAAGTCACAACTTAAGTGTATGTATGTGCTTAGCTGACGTTTTATATGTCTTGACACACTTAATAACAGCACACAATTGTGGAGCATCAACACATAAATAACAGATATATCACTGTCAGACAACTAGATAAAGAGACTGTAAGTCACAACTTAAGTGTATGTATGTGCTTAGCTGACGTTTTATATGTCTTGACACACTTAATAACAGCACACAATTGTGGAGCATCAACACATAAATAACAGATATATCACTGTCAGACAACTAGATAAAGAGACTGTAAGTCACAACTTAAGTGTATGTATGTGCTTAGCTGACGTTTTATATGTCTTGACACACTTAATAACAGCACACAATTGTGGAGCATCAACACATAAATAACAGATATATCACTGTCAGACAACTAGATAAAGAGACTGTAAGTCACAACTTAAGTGTATGTATGTGCTTAGCTGACGTTTTATATGTCTTGACACACTTAATAACAGCACACAATTGTGGAGCATCAACACATAAATAACAGATATATCACTGTCAGACAACTAGATAAAGAGACTGTAAGTCACAACTTAAGTGTATGTATGTGCTTAGCTGACGTTTTATATGTCTTGACACACTTAATAACAGCACACAATTGTGGAGCATCAACACATAAATAACAGATATATCACTGTCAGACAACTAGATAAAGAGACTGTAAGTCACAACTTAAGTGTATGTATGTGCTTAGCTGACGTTTTATATGTCTTGACACACTTAATAACAGCACACAATTGTGGAGCATCAACACATAAATAACAGATATATCACTGTCAGACAACTAGATAAAGAGACTGTAAGTCACAACTTAAGTGTATGTATGTGCTTAGCTGACGTTTTATATGTCTTGACACACTTAATAACAGCACACAATTGTGGAGCATCAACACATAAATAACAGATATATCACTGTCAGACAACTAGATAAAGAGACTGTAAGTCACAACTTAAGTGTATGTATGTGCTTAGCTGACGTTTTATATGTCTTGACACACTTAATAACAGCACACAATTGTGGAGCATCAACACATAAATAACAGATATATCACTGTCAGACAACTAGATAAAGAGACTGTAAGTCACAACTTAAGTGTATGTATGTGCTTAGCTGACGTTTTATATGTCTTGACACACTTAATAACAGCACACAATTGTGGAGCATCAACACATAAATAACAGATATATCACTGTCAGACAACTAGATAAAGAGACTGTAAGTCACAACTTAAGTGTATGTATGTGCTTAGCTGACGTTTTATATGTCTTGACACACTTAATAACAGCACACAATTGTGGAGCATCAACACATAAATAACAGATATATCACTGTCAGACAACTAGATAAAGAGACTGTAAGTCACAACTTAAGTGTATGTATGTGCTTAGCTGACGTTTTATATGTCTTGACACACTTAATAACAGCACACAATTGTGGAGCATCAACACATAAATAACAGATATATCACTGTCAGACAACTAGATAAAGAGACTGTAAGTCACAACTTAAGTGTATGTATGTGCTTAGCTGACGTTTTATATGTCTGACAGTCAGTTTTAAGTTTATCAAGCTAGGAAAAAAATAATTTGAGAATAAAATCTTATCTTAACAGTAACAAATTAAGCATTACATATTTTATTATTGTTAAAAATAATATTTAATAGTAACTGGGATGAATTCTTGAATAAAGGGTTAATTTTGTTTGTCAACTAAGCAATCCATGTTCTATATTTTGGTAGTTTAAAATGTTGTTTATTTTCTCCAAATGCAAATAATACAATGAAATAACTTATAGTAAATCTTTGTAATATTTTTTGAAAGTGTTGACTGCTAAAACAATTATCGATAAACTAATTAAAATGGAGAGAAAAGAGGAAGGTTGTGTACCTGCCCGCCCTTCCGTTTATCCCAGCCCGCCACCAGGATCCCGGCAGTGAGTTGGTCCCGGTAGTTGTAGCACAATTCCCGGAAAAGATTGGCCACCGACTCTACCAAGGGCTCCTCTCCTGTCTCGGCCCTTGACAAAACATTTTCAAATATATTTTATTTTAGTTCTCAGGACAGGCAAGGGGGTGTGAATCCAAAAATAAAAGTGCTGGCAAAGAAACCGCCAATAACTGCAAAAGTCCGCAGTCACAATGAAGCTCTAGAAGAATTCTTCGTAAAGCACATAGAATTCTACAAAAAAATCAATGAGAGCTATAAAAGTAGTGCTATTGAATTAGAATTGCTGCCAGAGCACTCTGAACCTAACCCTTCAGATGAACCTTGCACACAGATGGCAACCTCCTCAACAGGTCCCTTTTTTAGAGGACAGCCACCTGAAAAAGGCCAAAGAATAACAATTAACACTCAAAGGCCTGGGTTGGATGGAGAAAACATATTGTCGATTTTCCATCAAAATGTCGACCGCATCAGTAACAAGGTGGAGAGATTAAACCATTTATTATCCTCTCTCAAGCCAGATTTGGTAGTTGTCACAGAACACGGACAACATGCAAATAACATCATAAATACGCAATTGAAATGGTTATACTCTGGTCTCCGCATTTGGAAGAGTGCATAACATTAAAGGAGGGGTAGCAATTTACAAAAGTAACAAAATAGAGAATGAAACTACAAGTTTGGAAATGGAACATCTCAGTATACCCCTAGTCTGTGAAGTAACAGTTGCCTCTATCAAACTTTCTGGAAAAGAACAACTTTATATGATAGGTGTATATCGGCCTCCTAATAATCTGATTGACATCACAGCAGAAGCTATCGAGGTCCTTCATAAAGTTCTGGATAACATTCCGACTCAAACCAGAATTATTTTGATTGGGATATAAATATTGACATTTTAAGACCTACTAGGGAAACTATTATGTTTGATGAATTTCTTTTGTCCCATAACATGACACGACTCCAACTTTCGGCGACCAGAGTATTTCAAGGTCATCAGTCCTCCATAGATGCTATCTGCACAAATGCTGAAATTGATGAATCTCAAGTGAAAATTCTCCATACTGGTATATAAGTGACCATTTCGGACAACTTTGTTATCTGCCTCTGTCTGTTGAATCAAAAAAACTACTACCTCCTCTCATCGACATGTAAGTCCAGAGAACTTAACAAATCTCAAACGATATTTGGCTGAGGAATCTTGGACTAATGTACTTCAACAAGATAGTGTGGAAGAGGCCTACAGACAATATTTGAAGACAATAACATACTTTTTAGATCTCACTTGTCCAATCAAGAAATTCAGAGTTGTGGCAAAACCAAAAGCTCGACCATGCTATGACGAAGAAGCTCTCCGCTTAAAGAAAGATTTTCTTAAAGCAAATGAGAGATATTGTATTTCTGGCAGCCAAGAGGATAAACAAACTTCTACACAGCTAAAGAAGGCTTACGACTTAAAACTAAGGACCTTAAGACAAGAGGCTAGTGCTGCTCATATTGACAATGCTGCTAACAAAAATAAGGCTGTTTGGGAGATCATAAACAGCGAGAGAAATCATCAGCACAAGGACACACAATTTCTGGATTTGACTTCATAATTAAAAACGGAGAAAAAATTGACGACCCTATAGATATAGCCAACCATTTTAACAACTATTTCTCAACTATTGCTGATGAAACTCTCAAACAGAACCTGTGCATCAACCCCAACAATGCAATTTGTTCAGAACCCACCTGTTGCAATGCCACTGACCTCTATGGAACCCACATTAATTGATGAAATAAGTAAAGTAATAGACTCACTAAAAACAAAATCCTCTTTTGGCTTAAATGAAATATCCTCAAAAATTCTAAAATTTTGTAAAAATGAAGTAGCGGTACCGATTTTTCATATCACACAACTGTCTCTTCTGCATGGTACTTTCCCCTCAAGTATGAAAATTTCCAAAGTTATCCCTCTTCACAAAAAATCCAGTAAACACCACATAGAAAATTTTAGGCCAATATCTTTAAAATTCCAACTGAATCCAAAATTATTGAGAAAATTGTACTCTCTAGACTTTTCAAGCACCTTCAACTGAACAACCTTTTGACAGAGGAACAGCATGGTTTTTATTAAGGGACGATCCACCATGACTGCAATAGTAGATCTGTTGGAGCACATTGTGGACAATATCGAGGCTGGAAATAATGTAGTGGGAGTGCAACTTGACTTGAGTAAGGCATTTTGATTGTCTAAGCCATGACTTGATTATAAGAAAACTTTTTCATCTAGGAATCCAAGGAACAGCACTTTCATGGTTCTCAGCATACCTTGAAGGAAGACGCCAGGTTGTAGAAGTGACTCAGACCATAAAAAGAATTACTACAATTTCTAGATCTGAGGTCCTGTCAATGGACCGTGGTGTACCGCAAGGATCTGTGTTGGGGCCTGTACTTTTTATATTATTTACTAATGATTTTCCTAACGTTTTACATTCATACAGTAATTTAGTCCATGTATGCTGACGATTCTATGCTATTAACTGCCAATAGCTCAGTGGAAAATCTAGAAATAAATTCATACATTGCTGTTAACATTGCTATGGACTATTGTAGAAACAATGACCTGGTTTTCAATGAATCAAAGACGAAACAAATTTCATTTGGGAACAAGAAGGATGACATTTCAGATCTACCAAATCTTCAATCTGTCAGCTCAACTAATTATCTTGGAATCATTGTTGATGACAAACTCTCATGGCTAAATCATATTAATAACTTATGCCTTAAACTTAGCTCAGCAATCTATGCCATAAAAAGGATGAAAGCTATAAGCACGACAAAAGCCACAATAACAGCCTATCATGCTCTGTTTGAAAGCCATATGAGATATGGCTTAGCGGTTTGGGGTGGTTCAACTGAAAGAAATCTCCAACGAATCCTCATTCTTCAAAAAAAGGCTCTAAGAAATAATGGCCGGCTTGGGATGTAGAGAGAGCTGTAGAGGGGTATTCAAAGAGTGGAGGTTATCAACAGTAGTCAGCCTTTATATTGTTAGAATGTATTGTGATAGCTACAACTCAAAATGTCCAACAGCACCAAGACATTCACTCTTACAATACTAGGCATGCCAATAACTTTACTTTGCCAATCCACAAGTTAACTCTCTCTGAAACAAAACCAACCTATGCTGGGGGGCAAAATTCTTCAATAATCTCCCTGATGAGCTGAAGAAAATGGAAGGAAGGAAGTTGAAGAAAAGCCTGCACTCCTGGTTCCAAGAGAGACCCTTTTACTCAGTAAAAGAATTCTTGAATTGGAGAGCCGACTCGCAGAGAATGTGAAGACCTAGGCAGCTAATGACAACAAACCTGGGAAAAATTTTTAAGATAATATGTATTTGACGCCATTTCCTTCTTGATGAATGTGAAAATAAAGAATTGTCTTGTCTTGTCTTGTCTCAGTTTAATTCACCACAATAAAATTATATTACAGTAGAACGTCGATAATTCGGACGTCAAGAATAATCCGGATTTGTATCTAGCAAAAATTAAAACATCGTACCAACTGCCCTTGCACTATGTTCCTTAGTGTCAAGCGGGCGATGGCGAAAAGACGTGTAGCAAGGAGACGGGGAGTCTGTTATAAAATTTTACAGTACACTGTACTGTACAGTACCTGTGGTTTTTGCCAACATTCTGATTGATAATCTTTTGTACGTAACATACATACAGTACTGTGTAAAGGCAGGAAAAGAAAGCATTTATTTTTGGTTGTCTATTTAAACAATTTCTTTCAGAGGAAACAGAAACAATGGAATGTGACAGTGACGACCCAGAACATGAGACAGAAGAAACAGGGCCGACTCATTCTGAAGCGTTTGTAGCAGCGGAGACACTGATGTCATGGCTAGAGAAACAAAACGAGAGCTCACCCACTCAGCTGATTCTTTTAAAATGAATTAAGGACTTAGCTGTGAAAAAACGAACCACTACTGCAGTTCAAAAACCTATTACACATTTTTCTTTTAATCTCAAATAGTGTTTGACGTTTTTACTGTATAAATGTTGCTACTACAGTGTTTGAATATAAAATGAAATGAAATGAAAAATGACTTTAAAATAAAATATAAAATAAAATATTTTCTCATATTATAAAATATGAGAAAATATAAAATTTTAAAATGTTTGTGTACTTAAATAGTGTATACTGGTTATTTTTAAGGTAATTTCGATAATCCGGATAATTTGATAATCCGGATGGGGCCCAGTCCCAATTAATCTGGATTATTGACGTTCTACTGTATATCTAATTGACATTTCAATTCGTCTCCAACTTAATTTTTATTAACAAAAAGAAAAATAGAAAATTTCAGCTTGCAACAGAGGAGAAAATACATTGACATTTTAGAAAAAAGACTGGCAAATACAGGGTTGAGCTATAATTCAGATTTAGAATGCGGATTGTCATATCAGCATTAATTAAGAGGTTATATTTAAAAACACCATCTGTAGGCCTAGTTGCATAAAAAAAATGCCACTGACTTACAAAATAAAACTACCTCCATCATCACAACGGGATTGTGCAAGACTTACCTATAAAAGTTCATATGGTAGGAGACGATGTCTGCGATAGCCTGGGTGTCTGCACTGGATCCTGATCGACAGCAGTAGATATAATCTGTGACTGGAGTCAGCTTGTCTGCCAGACGGTTACAGACGTATGTGCTGCAACAAACAGACCAAATTCACAACCTCCGGCTAGGGCCGAACTGAGAAAACTGATTCAACAAAAACAATATTTTGCCCACCTGCTATGTAAAATTCCTTTCTTTTTTTTTAAAAAAAAAGGAAGACCGATCTCCTATTAGCCTCATTCTGTCCGTCCTTATGAAATGAAATATGCCTTTATTCAAGAGGCGGAGTTAGGGCTATTTAGCCCTCTCTACCACTCAACCTTATGGGCCTGTTCGAGGATCTTATCAAACAGAATGAAGAGGAGTGTCGATAGAGTACAAAATCGATGGTACTGATAAAAAGTGCTTCGGTCATAAACAGGATTTGATCCTGCACTCTAACTCATAACAAAAGTCCAACATGTTAGACCGCTCGGTCATCGGCACTCCCGAATTGATAATTGAGTTGTTATACACGTTCTCAATATGAGGTGCAAAGTAGGATAAACTATTTTTTTATTATCTATTAACTCTACATTTGTTTATACATGAAGTAAACAGTGATTTGTCAGTCATTGTATAAATAAATATAAGAAATAAATGGTACCTACAATAACGATAAACTTTAAAAAATCTACGAATAAACACAAACAAATTATCCATTATTTAAAAATTTGGTCACAGAGTAAAACACCTTGCTTACGAGGTGGTGTCTCAGGGAAGCTTTAATAGATTTTACACTGCATTCACATTTCAGATGGATTGGAAGGGCATTGAAAAGTTTCATTTCAGAGTAACGAACTCTTTCCTCCTATAGTTTAACCCTCCGAGTGTTGTATTACATACCCCAGGAGTGTTTTGCCATTTTTGTGACTTTTGCAGTGTTTTAGAAAAATATTTTTTAAAACATCAATAACTAAAATTAATTCCATACATGTATACATATTTGTAAACTAGAATATGTGGGCTACTATAAAATATAAGGTTTGAAACACTTACTTCAATTTTGAATTTTTCCTGTGGGTAGAAACTTAAAACTTCAAAAAAATTTTCTGAAACTTTCCAAAATGTGAATTTTTCTATTTTTTCCTGTTCACTTTATAAAAAAATCAAAAATAGCCATTTTGTACACAATTTATTACTGAACAAAAATATATATACACTTATACACTTTTTTTAACACCTTGAGTAAAAAAACATGAAAAATTAACTCTATACACTATGTACAAAAACCTTGTTTTCAGGGAAAAAACCACTAACACACTTTCTTCATCTTTCGGGCCATTAGGGGCCTCCAGTAGTGTTGTAAGTTCAAGAAACATTCCTTATGTACTCCACAGTTACATCCTGGGCAGTGGACAATACTAAAATACTAAAACAATACTAAACACTACAGACACCAACAAAGGTTAGTCGTTCTAATGTCAAAATGAACTGGCACAGCTGAATTTCTACAAATGCAAAGAGCAAATAAAACGGCAAATTTTTCGACAAACGGAAGGCATTATACAATCACCATGTAGCCTAGATGTTCTAGAATCGCATAGTATTCGAATAATCTCGATATCGCTATCGACAATCGGTAAATTCGGTAGAAAACTACGGCGTTGCGTAACCGTCAGAAATCTGACGCAAAACACTCGGCCGGTGCTTCGTAACCGTCAGAAATCTGACGCAAAACACTCGGCCGGTGCTTCGTAACCGTCAGAAATCTGACGCAAAACACTCGGAGGGTTAAGTCTAGGTATTGGATACTGGTAAACACTATGGCGGTACAATTATTGGGACACATGCTAACATTATCTTTTTGAAAAACTAGTCATTCAAAAATGTAAAATTAATGTGTTAAAATTTTGACATTTTGGAAAAAATTGTTCACAGGAATCTCTAGGTTTTACGTTGAACATATTCCTTACAATCCTTTTCTGAATTAAAAATATTGAGTTTGACTCAATTGAATTGACCCAACAGAACTTACAAAAAACATCACCCCATATCTCAAGGGCGAATATGCATATGCATTTATTTATTTTTTTTTATTTATTACAAACTGTGTACATTATCATAGAGAAAAGTACATGAGTCATATTAATATGTGTCTTCCTCTTTGAAGTTGGGCTTGTTGTCCCGTCCCCGTCATGGTGCGTAGATCTCATTGTCTTGTAGGGGTTCTCTTCTCCAGTTCTCAAATTCTTCTATGGAGTAGAAGGGTCTTTCTAGGAGCCATTTGACTAGCAAGTTCCGCATCTCCTTGGTACAGTTAGTGTTTTTTATTTTTTCGGGCAGGATGTTCAAGAATTTGGTCCCTTTATAAGTTGGCTGCCTTTCAAAGAGTGCCAATCTGTGTTGTGGTAGGGTATAGTGGCTGGCTGTTCTTGTGTTGTGAGTGTGCACATTGTAACCTCTTTCAAGTTCTTGCTTGATGGCATACATTACTGTTTCTATTATGTATAGAGAAATGACAGTTAGTATTTTATTTTGCTTGAAAGCTCTGCGACAGTGGTCTCTTGGATTGAGTCCAGCCAGTATACGGACTGCTTTCTTTTGTAGAATTAAGACTCTTTGCATGTTTGATTTTGAGGTGGCACCCCATACTGCTATCCCATATCTTAAGTGTGCTTCGAGAAGTGCGAAGTAGGCTGTCCTGACTGTGTCATCACCACTTATTTGTTTCAACCTTCTTAGTACGTATAGAGCTGAGCTCAGCTTCCCACATAGCTCGTTTACGTGAGGTGTCCATGATAATTTGTTGTCAATGGTTATACCTAGGTACTTAGCCTCTTCAGCCCTCAAGAGTTCTGGCAGTGGGACTACTTCATCTTTTCTTCGTCCAAAGATAATCTGTTGGCTTTTCTTCCTGTTGAGGACAAGGTCATTTTGTTGACAGTATTTTTCTGTTTTGTTAAATACATCACAAGACTCAGCCTCCAGACGGTCAGGTTCACAGTTTCTGTTCAAGAGCACAGTGTCATCTGCATACATCAGTGTTTTATAGAGTTCGTCTAAGAAGGAAGGGAAGTCACTGACAAATAGAATATACAGGATAGGTCCTAAGACCGATCCTTGCGGGACTCCTCTTTGTACGCTTTGGTGGTTTGAAATTATTGTTTGGGTTGTCCCATTACAGGTTGTTCTGATTGCTACAGCTTGGGTTCTGTGTTTTAGGTAGCTTGCAAACCACGTCAGTGATGTTCCCTTTATTCCCAGTTGTTGTAATTTTCTGATTAGCATTTCATGGCTTATGCTGTCAAAAGCTTTACTAAAGTCAAGAAACACTGCTGTTGCTGTGTCCCCAGCTTCTATTGCTTGTATCAGATATTCAACCAGGTTTATTGTGGCAGTAGTTGTTGAGCGGCCTTTTATGAAACCATGTTGATCCTCTGGTAGTAGGCTGTTTCTGATGAGGTGGTCCAGCAATCTGACTAGCACAATTTTTTCAATTACCTTGGAAAAAGTTGAGAGCAGCGATATTGGTCTATAGTTTTCTTCTTTTGTTTTACTTCCCTGTTTGTGTTTAGGGTATATTTTAGCTTGTTTTAGTTTTGTGGGAAAAATGCCTTGAGAGAGAGATTTGTTTATTATATGTACTAGTGGCTTTGTCATTTCCAGTTCACACATTTTTAATATTTTTGAGGATATGTCATCCAGACCAGCAGAGTTCTTTGACTTTAATGATTTGATGATTTTTCTTACTTCTGACGGATTTGTTGGCCAGAGTACTAAGTTCTCAGGTGTGATCTGGGGGTCTAGTAGTACCTCAGTGCTTCTGTGGTTGTTTGACTGAGAGGTCAGTGTTTTGTTTGCCATATTTACAAAAAAAGTGTTTAGTTGGTTTGTAATAGCTTCAGAATCTGTTATTATATTACCGTTTATTTCCAATTTAGAAAGTTCTGCTGTTTTGGTCCTGTTGTTCTTCTCTTGATTTATTGATTTCCAGATAGCTTTTGCCTTGTTGTCAGAGTTCCTGATGAAGTTGTCAGTTTGATGCTTCCTAGATTGTTTAATGTGCAGGTCATAGTCTCTTTTCTTAACGGCTGCGTCAGTTTTTAGTTCAGCTCCACCTGTTCTTAGGTATGCTTCTTGTGCTTTAATGAATCTTTCTTTCTTTATTTTTAATTCAGGGTCCACTGGTATACAGGTTCTATTCTGGTTCTTTTTTCTAGTCTTGATGTATGGGCACGCTCTGTTCAGGTTGTAGGTAATTGTTTCAATAAAGTTGTCATAAGCTGCATCTGCATTGTCCCACAGTAGAACATCCTCCCAGTTTTCTCTCCCAATCAGGTTTTTAAAAAGTCTTAGGTTTCTGTCATTCAGGTGTCTTTGTAGAGTAATCGTTCTTACATTTTCTTGTCTTGTGATATTTAAGGTACAAAGTTGTCCTGTGTGGTCAGAGATATGTGCATGAAGAACTTCTGCCTTGAGGTTGTCATTCGGTATATTTGAGCAGACCATGTCTATAGATGTAGCACTGTGGGGAGTTATTCTTGTTGGTGGAAGAGCAGTCCTTGTTATGTTGTACTCTGCTAGTAGTTCATCGAGTTTCTGTTGCTTTGTGTTGAGTGTTAAACAGTCTACATTGATATCACCCATAACAACCACAGTGCTATTCCATTCAGGAATTGTATTCAGGACATTTCCAATTATTTCTGTTGCAATTTCAAAACTGTTCTCTGGTCTGTATATTCCAATAATATAGTAGTCCTTCTGCAAGATAGTTATTTTTAATAGCAGCTAGTTCACATACTAGTTCAAGGCTGTAGTGTGAGACTTCTAAACATGTTGCTTCCTTTTCAAGCTTCTCGTTTACGTATATAGCAACACCTCCTTTAATATGGTTTTGTCTACAGTAGTTTGAAGTTAATGTGTAGCCTTGAAGCTTGGTGTTTTCCAAATTGCCTTTCATTAGGCCATGCTCTGTAATAATGACTACATCTGGGGTGATTTCTGTAATAAGTTCATTTAGGATATCTATTTTATTTGAGAGCCGGTCTGCGTTTTGATGAAATATTGTTAGTTTTTTTTGTGGGATTTGAGAGTTACTGCGCCCGATGAGTGTTTCTGTTAAGTGGTTTGTTGGTGTTCCTGAGTTTTTCTCTAAAAAATTATTTTCAGTGGTGTGAGGCTTTCCATTGAGGTGTATAAAAAATGTTATGTTTTTATTGTAGAAATCCTGTATACTCTGATCTTCTGGACGTTTCATTGCAGTTATCGGAGGTTTTCTTGTCTTAACTGGTTCGTTAGTTGTTTTATCTGGCTGGCATCTCTCTACTAGAAAATGGTGGTTTCTTTGAGGATTCAGTGGAAGTGTGGTTGTGTTTAGTGCTTTCGAGCAGTTAGGTTGCACTTCGTTGGTAGTGTTTGCTTGGAGTTCTACATATTCAGGATATGAGGGAGGCATTTTCTTTCTTCCATTGTTCTGTATTGGTTTGTGTGAAGTTTTTCCAGCCAGATGGTGTCCATCTCGTCGATAGGGTACAGTAGTGTTAGAAACTGTAGTCGTAGTGCGTTGGTGACATTTGGCTACTTGAAGGGAAACGCTGTACATGCTATTTTTATATACAGATTTTTTACACTCTCCTTTGGTTGTTTTAACGGATTCATTTTTATAATTATTATGCATCCTTGTGTTTTTTTTCATTTGTGGAGATGTTATTTGTTAGCTGTTGTTGGGGTAGACAATCAATTAGCGATTTAAGAGAGAGTTCCATATTTTCTTGTTTTATTTTTATTTCAGTCAGCATTTTTATTAATGGGGAATCTCTGTTATATTCATTTTCTTCTATGGGAACCGTTTGTGTTTCCATGTTCTTGCAGTGTTTTGTGTCTCGTGGTTTGTCTGTTAGTAGGTCCTGTTTTATGCATTTAATTTCGTTGCGAAGGGTTTTAGTATCTAGTTCAAGTTTCTTTATTATGCTTTCTTTATCATTATCGTATTGTTCAAAGTTACTTACAAGTTCATTTCTGTATTGTTTTTCTTTATTTAATTGCTTTTCTGCTTCGCTTAGCCGTTCAACTAGGGTATTGTTTGTGCTTATTAAGATTTGTTTTTCATTTAATAACTCTTCCATTTGTTCTTCCAGACATGTTAAGTCCTGTTTTTCAGAGTTCTTTATCTTAAGAGCAAGATTTGAGTTAGTGAGAGTTAGTTTGTTTATTTTCTCTCTTAGTGCATTGTTTTCCATGAGGAGTGTGTTTCCCACTTCAGCAGCCAGTGTGAGGGAGGTTTCAAGGTCTAAGTCCTCCGTGTTGTAGTTTATTAGTTTTGAGTTAATATCCTCAATAGTAGTAATAGTAGGAGTTTGAGGTGTATTTTCCCCATCAATTGTAGGTATCTGAGTATAATCATCAATTTTTTCTGTGCCTTGTATGTTATTGCAGCAGCCTGAACATTGCCAAGACTCAATCTCGTTTTTGGAGAGATTTTTTAGCTTTTTATCTGTCCAGTTTAAACATTTTGAGTGGTACCATTTGTTGCAGCCTCCTGTACACAGTATTCCCCTGTGTCTGACTCCGATTGTGCAAATACCACAATGCATAATAGACTGTTATGACAGTATCATAGTTGGCTAACCCTGCAATAACAGCAAAACAGGTGAAGTTTAACTTCCCAATAAAGTATGTAAAATGATCCCTCCATTCCAGATTTTGATCACACCTAAACATTTTGCTGACAATACCTCAAGATGTTTTCACATTTCACTTCAAGATGAGGGTTCTAAAGTGTTGAGGAGAAATTTATGCGTTGGCTTTTGTTGTTATTTAATGAGCCCATTTATAGTACCTATTTTGAGCTTCTATCTTTAGTTTTAGGCTAGTGTTAATTTTCTTAACGCTTTATTAAAAAAAAAACTAGTATAGTTTCATCGGCAAAGAGTATTGCTTTTACAATAGAGAAGGCATGATAGAAGTCATTGACATACAACAAAAAAGAATAGGTCCCATACTATGGTGTGCCATTTAGATATGTAAACGATTCTTAAACTATCGAACTATTAGTGTTAAATAGCAACAAAAATCTAAATATAAGTGTTGATATATTAGGACATTGCTAACTAAACAAATTATGTTTGAAACACTAGGTTATGGTAAAGTTAAGTTATTTGCAGTGAATCAAATTATAGGCCTTGTCATGTATTTTATTTATTTTGTGCAAAAATAAATTGTGAGTATTTAAGGGAAGAAAGTTTGTAGTCAACCGAGAGACGTATTTCTAGGATACACCATGAAACTCGTACTCTTTACCATGAAATAAATCTCTTCTAAATTTATACCTAAAATGGCATGTCATAATTATGATGGCATAGATAAGGGTAGATGACGAATGAAAAAAATGAATTTTTAGAGCAAAGACATTTAACCCTAGAAGTGGGAGTTGCAAAACCTGTAATGAAATAAAATTGTTTACTGGTTGACAAGTTGTAAACATTATCATCTAAAAATCTGTGCGATATTAGTTTATTACGAATAACTTCAAGTGAGTATTGCACTATTTGACTTATTAATTGTAATGTAACAAGAAACAGAAGATTTCTTCATTAGTTGTAATGTAACGAGAAACAGAAGATTTCTACTCATTAGTTGTAATGTAACAAGAAAACAAAGATTTCTACAACAGGAATGGAAAGAATGTTAGATGAATTAGTGTTTCCACTAACAATAAAACAGGTGTTTTACTGCCAGTCCAATTTCTGGTGTTTTTTTACCAATCCAGACCAAGACAATTATTAGAATACCCACCCAGTGGTAGCTCTGGAGTCAGCGCCAATAACAACTCCTCCGTCAAACTCCACAGCCATAATAGTGGTCTGAAAAGATAGGAAAAACATTAGTGTGTACAGTTGTAATTTGAGTAAATAGACCTGCTAAATAGAAAATAATTTTATTAACCTTTACCTGGTGTTTTGTAACTGTATGTTGTAGAATTTGAACATAAATACAGGTATGTTGAAAGGATAACAGGATTTTGGACATTTTCCATTGTTATATGTTACAATAGCGAATGTCCCGAAATCCTGTTATCCTTTCAAACCTTCCATCGTCATTAAAAAACTTTAAGCAAGAAATAAATATGGTATTTCTATTTGGCATAGAACTTTATTTTATGATATACTGTTAAAATACCTTGTTTCTCAGTGTTGTGTTGTAAAGTATCTATTAATATTGATTGAATTATGTATTAAAATTTGATTACATATTCATTGCCCATATAGTTTTGAAGATTAAATCAGATAGGTGACGTCCCCCATTCTGGATACATTGAGTATACCGGTTTCTGGTGTTTGTCCCTTTCAAGCATTTTAAATTTTGAAGGGTGCTTGGACAGTTCACATAAAAATGGGATTTCAAAAACCCCCACAGAAAAAAATCACAAGGAGACAAATGTGGAAGATCGAGCCAGCCATGGCAAATCACCCCTGATTGAGATAAGGCATTCTGGGAAGTGTTCCCTCAAAACAACCATCGATGCTCTTGCGGTGTGTGCCGTTGCACCATCTTGCTGGAACCAAATGTCCCCCAAATCCAACTCATCTAGCCGTGGGAAAAAAAATCCTGCAACATGTTCACATACCGGCCCGAATTCACTGTCACTGCGACTTCATTTTCCTTCAAAAAAATCAGGGACCAATAATTGCAGGTAAAAATGAGGAAAATGCACACCACACTATCACTTTAGGTGAATGCAAAGGCCTTTCATGCAATTCTCGAGGATTGGTGTCAGCCCAGTAGGCATGTTTTGTTTATTCAAAAACCCACACAAATGAAAATGGGCTTCATCACTAAACAACACAATAGCGTCCTCAAGAACGACATCCAGAAGAACCTCACACACGTTCTTCCGATTATTGTAGTCACATTCTGACAGTTCCTGCACAATCGCCATCTTGTATGGATGGAATAATGTAGGTCTTTGTGGAGAATTCTCCTCACAGAACGATTGCAAAGTCCAAGGGCAGACACGTGTGCGCACTAAATGCCGTGGTGATCACAACATCTAAGCCCTCACAGCCTCAATGTTCTCAGGTGATCTAATGGGCCGTGGGACTCCAGTTCTTCGTTTTGTTACACTTGAAGTATGTCTAAGCGTAGTGACCCACAATTTTTTATATCGAAGAATGTAATCATCGATACCTAATATTCGCATCTCAAATCCTAGACTATCAATCGATATAAAAGTATCTATAGTCCTCAATAACAATCATATATTTTAAATTAAAATATGAATTTAATATTTACAGTGATCAAACAAATTATTATAGGCTAACCAAAATTAGGAAAACTGAAGACGATCATATTTGCTCCTCTCACAGTTACAGTTGTTTCTTTCGCACAAATTTCACGTAATGGGTTTTTCGTTACGAGTCTCACATGTTGAGGTCACGAAAAAAATGTCTTTATCTTTCAAAGCAATGTCATGTAGTTTTCTAAAATTGCCTGCCATTTTTAATAATCAAATGTTACTTATATAAAATTGAAATATTACATTACGAGTATTATTTGAAAGTGTTTACAGCTGTTGATACAGATAATTAAAAGTTAATTGTTCAAAATAATCAGTATCGATTGATTATATCGATGGTTATGATTAAGTAATATCATTTGCCAATTAGCGATATAAAAAACCGGGTCCGCTTATCATACCTTACCCCGGATGGTGTCCACATCAGATCTAGGGTTAAGACTGCTTACATTTGATTTTCACTCTCTCTATACTAGGCCTACTGGGATTGGCACCTTATATATATATATATGTATACATTCTATGCTATAGGCCTAGGTTATTTAAGTTATAAATCTAAATAGCAGTAGGCTAATTAGTGATCAATTAGGTTCTTCATAATGAATAGCCATACATAATTTTTAACTGAGTCATTTATTTTACAATCCCCAACTTTTGTCTTTGTCAAAAAATTCAAATTGACTAGATAGCTGATGTGAGATTGTTATTTAATATAATTCTCATTAGTCACTTTCAGAAATATCCAATTTGGACTTGACCTAAGGTGGATCATTCATTTTATTGAGAAAATTACAATAATAAACTTACACCAGTGCTTTCGGCTTCCATGAACCAATCGGGTTTCGATGAAAACGACTTTGATTCAACTAATACTGCCATTGATACAATTTATAAATCGGATGTGTAAAAAATGAATAACAAAAGCTAAATTAATAAACCACAACTACAAATTGGCCTCAACACTCATGTATCAATTGATTACAAGATGACTTGCTGACTTGCACTGATGCAGATCGCTGATCTAGACAAAAACCAAAACTAACAACTTCAGCACTCTCCACTCCACCGACTACCACTATCTGTTTACTGTCTGAAACCCGCACAGCGGCTTGTTTATAGGTTATACTTTCACTAAGTATTAATTACAGTATTCCATCAGAGAGGTGAAAGTATATGTTAACATATCTTTGAGAATAAATTATTATTAGAGTTTTTCACCTATCATACTATGCATACTTTATTTCGATTCAGTCAAATACCAGGTTTGCTCGTAACGAAATATTAACACAGCAAAACACTTTTATTTACAACTATTACTCGCAGCAGCTTCTTGCTACATAACAGGGACATTATAGGAATATCTATGATAAATGGAATGGCAAATCTTGGGTTTTGGAAATAATTTCCAATTAGTCTGATCATTTTTGACTAATGGACTTTAAGTTTAATGACAGCATTTTGGAACCCTACAGTTAAAGAGTGAAACTGTACATAGTTATTCGTAAGGACGAGCTCCCGGTAGTTGATCTTGCCGCACACCATTAATTTGCCAAATTAACTTAGGGTATTACATCACGTACTAAACATACCGTAGAAATTCTAAATATATAGAGTGAGGTAATAAATTAGTTCGTAAAGACATCTATGAAATAATTCTAATTTCTTTGCAGAATTCCATGATATTAGATTGATAGTCCCATTGATTTCAGTAGCATTTGCATTGTTTAGAGACAGTGGGGAGAAATCCTGAAGTAAGAATGTAGTTTTCTCGGTAATAGCGCAGTGAAGGCGTTAACTACGAATTACATAGCTGTAGACGTATAGCAGTTTGACACATTGACTGCGGTATACATGGCTTACACATCGGTTGTCCTAAAGTCGGTACGTGACTAGTGTCGCAGTGAAGGCGTTAACTTCGTCAAATGCACGAATATAGCTCAAGTAAAAAATCACTGTCGTTGCAGAGCCACCTGAACCAAAAACATTAAAACTTCTAGACGTTAGTAAATTGGCATAGGTAACAGTTGATTTTTTTAAAAACCGGATTAGTTTATTAATATCATTTCGATCATTGTTATCTACGAACTCATAGACAATACAGATTTTAATTATTCCATTTCGTGAATTTAGTCTGTAAACAACCCTAATTTTATCTGACTATAAATAAAATATTGTTTAGATAAATAAAAGATTGTAAAATTACAGTAATGTCTTAAATGAATAATTCAAATGAAATAGAATTATCATTCAAATAGTATTACAACACTTTTGTATTATATATGCAGTATTAACATTGGAAACACAACTTAATGTTGTAATATCAATAAAATGGTTGTTATCGTTATAGTGTGATGATCAGAAAAAATTCGCTAGAGATTATAATATCGATTTCTCACCTTTTAAAACTCATAAAACCATACCATCAGTCTATTAATTAACTACGTTATCAAATGTACTGATAATTCTTTATAATGTGCTTAAATGTACTAAATAACTATTTGGAGAATAAATATAAAATAAAGAAAACTAAAAGTGTTATAAACCAGGTTAAACTAATACTAGTCAATGTGGACCATTCCGTGTTAACCCCACAGCAGACGACACCCTGGCTCGAATAGGAGACCGACTTACAACGGATTGGCTTTTGCTATTTTCAATGTCGATATAGAGGAAGTAGGATGCAGAGTTTCACACCTAATTCAACCCTCTCATTTAAAACTATACAGACCTACACACAAAGAAATTGAAATCGCTTCCGGCATTAACGTAATATAAGTACGTTTATGCCCACAAACCTAGATATTAAAATCAATACATTTATTGTAGCGTTTCGTTGTATATATTATGTACACAAGTAGATAAAAACCGAGTTCACTTTCTTCTAAAAAAAGAGAAACAAATTTTAAAAAATAAGGCACTCGCGAGACTGCCGACAGAAGGCTACTTCTCATAACGGGCTGTGAATATATATCCTGAAAAGAACCCTTTCTAAATATCTCATTTTACGCAATGTAGTTAATTCGTTTTGCCTTGCTTGAGAATATAAACATTGCTCAAGCGATCTACTCTTTTACGTCTGTATATCTTTGCGAATTCTATCTTGAAAGTTCTTTTGAACGTAGTTTAACCAATTCTTTTTGCCTTGCTTTGCTTCACTTCACAGCCATATTTTAATTTACTCTTACTTCTGTTTTCTGCCGTTTGTAAATTACAAATTCTGCTTCGCTGTTTTCACAGGTTTCATCACCACTTTATTTGTTTGGTTTTGTGGATAAATCGGAATAACTGTTTTCGTTTTTTCATTACAATTATTAGCTGAAAATAAATAAATATTTACTACCTTTGAATCCAAATAATAATAATAGTAATATATAAGCTGTCATAGCTGATTACAAACACCATTCTCGTTGCTGCAGATCAGATATGTTTATAACATACAACCATAGTTATACAGTTTATATAACGGTTTGTTTACATTTCGGTAAAGCTGTCATTCTATTTTGAAAGCATGTGGAAAACATAAACATGCGTGACGTTCCGTGATGCAAAATTAAAGTTTTTTCCCCGTGCAAAATATACATCCATCCCGCCAGAAGAAACGGGTATATACTCATGAATACTCGTATGAGTATATACGAGTGATAGTTATGTAAAATAGTAAATTGCACATTGTAAAACTGTTGTATCGTCCTGAGACAAGAAGTCAGTTAATAGAAGTTTTTGGATTTCCATATTATCAGCTCTGCCCAACACATTTTCATCAGTAATCCCAGTTAGCAGATGCAATACTAAAAAGGCCTTTGCTGTTTAGCTTGCTTTAAAGATGACATTATAGGTTAAGCTAAAATGTCCAAGCTATGAAATCAACCGATTCAGCAAAACATATGTAACTTCATAAAATGTGTTGATAAGTTTTTGAAATATGTCATACGATTAATTTTCACCATTCACTGTTTTACTAATTTGTTTATTCTGGTGTTTTCTCGTTTCCAACATGGTTATTGGTTACCCATAATACCAATTTAATCAGAGTTACTTTTTGAGAGAAAGAAATTAACACTTACAATGGCTCAATGTGTAACATTTTCAATGTCGATGTAGAGACAAAGTGTCAACACAAACTTTTAACCCTATAGGTCAACTCTTTCGACAGTTGTCGTGCGCACAGACTAAACATAAAAAATAGGATTTCGTTCATTACGAATTATCAGGTAAACGGTCACCCAACAAAACTGATGGAAGTATTTGATACATTTATTAAACAAATTGGGTCATTCACTCAATAATAATTACGAGTAAATCAGCTGTTTTAAAAAAAACATAAAAAACTAACAGCTGACTATTGTATAATCTGTCAGAGTAAGAGTTCTGCTTCTGTCAGAGTTGTTCACTCTGTTCGTCTGTACTGTTCATTCATTCACCATTCATACCATTCCTATCATGTGTTGGGGAAGTTAATCGTGTATATAGGTAAATGTAACCGCGTTTACCTAAATAATTGTATTAGGGTCAGTTTGTTTTAAACCAATTTTATATTAAGTTTGTTTTTATGAGCACAGAAATGTAAGTACACAATATATATTTAAATAAATTACTTAATTGACGTGTGAATCCTACTATTTACTTTCAACACTGCATATAGCCTAACAACTGGTTTGCCTTCACTATGATTCATGATCTATAAATAAAATATGATCTCATGATCAACCACAACCACACTATTGATATTATTTTATATGTAATATCAATCTTTTGTGGTATTTTTTACATGCCTTATGAGAGCTATTATTAATAAATTACAGGTTAATAGGGTAGTGTCCTGGTTTTTGGGATTTCAACATCTACAGAATTTAGAATGGAAGGGGTTATTAACATCTGAATTTACCTGATAATATAAGTATTAGTCTAATTAAAGGAATTTAGTAATTAAATCCTGTAGATTATATTAGAAAAATCCTTATAGGATATAATACCATATCATTTCATTGACTTATTAGCAGTACATGACCTGGCAGGCACTAAACTGCTAAAAATGCTTTTAAATCCTAAAAATTCACTTTAATAAAACTGAAAAAAAACATTGCTGATTTGTTACATTAGCATGTAAAAATTATATGCTTCTAATATAATTAACTGCACAAAACTAAGCAAAATAGCATTGGAAGACAATAAAATTGTGTACTTCTTGGTTTTAATGTAAAATATTATTTGTTTTGTTATACAGTCTCCTGATTATGGTTTGATGGTAATGGTTGCTATATAATTTATGGGGTACATATTAAATTAATTCTTTTTATTTCAAACATATGACTTTAATTTAGTATATTAGATACTTTGATATTGTTAGATAGTTCTGTTATTTGATATATGAAGTGGGTACGGTCCAATAAGCGGACCCGGTTTTTTATATCGAAATTGGCAAACGATATTACTTAATCATAACCATCGATATAATCAATCGATACTGATGAATTATTTTTAACAACTTAAATAATCTATATGAACAGCTGTAAACACTTTCAAATAATACAAGGTAATATTTTAAATTTCACGTAACACTGTGTATTAAAATGGCCGTCAATCTTAGGAAGCTTCACGAAATTGCTTTAAAAGACGATAAAATATGTTTTTTATGGCTTCAGGATGTTGGGTTAGTACCTAAGAATCCATTATGTGATATTTGTGGAAAGGTAACAAATGTAACTGTCAGAGGAGCTAACATGGTCGTCTTCAGATGCAAAAAAAGAAGGTAATGGTGGACACAACTTTAGTAAAAACGTTTTCGTTCTGTTTCATTTAGTTAAAGTTATGAGTTTCCCTGATTTTGGTTATGTTCATTTATTATTTGTTATCATTAAATTCACATTTTAATTTAAACATATGATTGTTATTACTTTTATATCGATTGATAGTCTATGATTCGATATGTGAATATTAGGTATCGATGATTATATTCTTCGATATAAAAAACCGGGTCCGCTTATTGGACCCTACCCTATGAAGTATCAATGATTATACCAAGCAATATAAACCGGATCCACTTATTGTACTCTGCCCAAAAGTGTTTAATTCTGAACTTATGGAGTTTGTCAAATTATATAGAGTTTCCGAGTTTATAATTGAAGTTTAACAGCTCAGGTATAAATAAAAAACTGCAATTAACAATCCCAAATGTTTTGTTACATATTGAAATATTAGTATGTTCCAGTTCATCATTAAAATAATGTTTAACATACAAAAAGTATTTCAATAATAAACATCAGGCGTATTAATGATTTTGAAACTAAATATTTTCCATTTCTGGCCTCTCCTTATCCATTGCTGGCCAAGCACCCAATTTTTTATAAAAATCTTTCACTTCCTCATCATTGGGAAAATATGAACTAACTGAGTTTTTTTGTCTCCCAATTTTTTTCAAATTCAAATGGTTATTTGCACATAAAATCCGTATATAGATGTTACAAAGTAATCACAAATTCGTGGATCGTCATAATTATATTATTAAAATACTAATTCATATTACATAAGTGTCCATATGTAATTTATATCAGATATATTTTATATTATATATTTATTTATTATATTTATAAATTTATATTATATATTTATATCAGACAAACATGATAGGATGGTATAAAAAGTTTAAAATAATTTAAGTTGACATACATACATTGGGGTTTAATTAAAATTTCCAATTTCCATACCAGTAACACTATACTAGGCCTTTTTTAAAAGCAGTTCTTTAATAGCTTCATTATAACTTTTTTTCTACGAGAATTTTGAAAGAATTAGGGATTTCATAAAAAACTTTATGCCCATGTACATTGGACTTCTTTCAAACAAAGATAAATTATGAATTGGAGAGTTGAATAAATGTTCTATTAATGGTAACATATCCATCAGAGTAGTCAGAATTCCTGTGGAAGTACCAAGGTGTCCTTGTTTGAGTTTCTGAAACTAAATGCTTGTGTCTTAAGTTATGGATAGAATGAACACGTGTGATCTATATACTCTTTATACTGTGTAATATTGATTCATCTAAATATTTATTAATACCCAAAGAGAATAGAAATCAGTTTAATGTGGGATCCAAACCACTTAAGTATCGGTTTGACTGTAGTATAATTCACAAAGTCAATATATTGATCGGGAAAGACAAACAGACATCTAACAAATGTCAGATTATCACATCCATAATCACCTTCAAATTATGAGCTAATTATCGATGTTTGAATACAGAATTATTTATAGTCTCATTTTGTAACCTTTTGGATCACCAAAGTATTAAGATTTTCTACTGGCTTCATAGTTGAAGTAACTGTGATAAAGGTCTTAAAATAAATAAAAAACATTAAAAACCTATATGTGAATGTAAATATTTAATACATTTAAAAGTTGAGTAGCAAAATTAAATTTTGTGCTGAATGTGTAGCCGATTTATAAAGATTGCTTCATAAAAAGCTTACTCAAAAGCAGAGCAGGATCCAGATTGTTTACTAGAACCCTGCTTTCTACTGGGGTCTTTACTAAACATTCCATATCAAACTCCTCCATTGAACTGCTCAGATCCAGTTCTTTCTCATTTTACTGGATTCAGTGTTCAACCTAAACCAGCTTTTATACTGAATTCAGTGTCAATATAACCAGACACAGCTTCTTTATTTAGTTCTATAGCTTCTGTCTTAGGTTTAGTGTCAATGTGCCCGGATCCAGTTTCTATACTTACTGTGTTTAGTGTGAAGTTATATCCATTTCCCGATACTGTACTGGAACCAATGTCAAAATTGGCATTGGGGATGTAGTACTACCTTTAAGTTAAAATATTCTAAGATTGTTTTTAACTGACTGTTGTTATTGTTCAAGTGAATGGATGACCACGATGAGGATGTATTCAGCGACACAATATCAGAACACTCGATACGAAGTAAGGGCGACTACATAAACTTGTCGAGGTTCACGATATACCACAGTGCACAGGACTTGGAGGAGAAAATGGCGGAGGAGGACAGGTACACGGACAAGAGCAGCCAACTGTTGCACACGACCGACAAGGGTTCCAGTCCACATTCACCTAAGGTAGGGTTCCACCTTGGAATTTTGATAGTTGAACTTTGTTTCTAAGTTTTTTTGTACCCCTTTAGGACAAAAGGGAAGGTAAAGGAGTTACAGGGTGGCACGGAAGGGACTCACACATGTGTTTCATGTATGAAAGCAAGAGCTGACCTCGTGTAGTCATGAGGGGTGACATTAGGTGTGGGGTGATGTTGTAGCCTCTGTGATTGAGGGAGGAGTTACCACGTTCAGCCTATCTCCACAAAGTTGTAGTTTACGAAGTACTTTCCCACATCACAATCGGCCAAAAGTGTGCTGCACCTCGAATACATTATGTTGTCCAGGATCCACGTGATAAACATAAAATATTTGTTGTCCCTGAATTTGTTCTACTGGACGTAGCCAGAGCTGGACCTATCTAGTATATTAGTAACTCATTACTTGCTTATGATTTTAAAAGGAGTACAAGATTTGTATAGATAAAAATGGAGTCCGACCCCTTTTAAACCTTCATCTGTCCACTTTCTCTGGTCTGTGCAAGACCAGACCTTATTGTATCTTAGTAAATACAATAAGGGGAAAAGTCTATACCAGAACAAGGTACTGATAAAAGTGCTGCTATGTTTTTGGACAGGATTATCATTACAGTATCTTTAACTCCAAATATTAAAATTTTTGTGTATATAGAACTTAAACTCAACTTTTTGAGAACTGTATCAGCTTTATTCTTGTGAAAATATCTAAACCATAGGAATAAACAAGTAGACACTTTTTGACAATAGTCGTGTAAAGTACATTTTTGTATCAGTTTTCTTATACTCCAGTGCAAATTTAGTAACATCATAGTAACATTCATCAACATAAACGTAAGTTGGTGGTTTTAGGATGATATTTTTTGTTATACTGTATTTACTTATTTACTACTCAGACTTTGAGTGAACCATTATTATTCAGAGCCAGTGGTCGGTCATAGGCTAATAGATCTGCCACAGATTGATGGTTACAGAGCTACAGTTATTGACCTTTTGTGTCAATGGTCTGTATTGACTTGCTGGACCTACTGACCTACACAACTTGTTTATCTGTCTGTCTGTCTGTACTGAGTGTCTCTATACACATTGTACTGGTTGCATTGTTGCACTGAACATTAAATGTTATGTTTATGTTATATTTTTATAACATATAATTTATTATATTTATTGTTATTTATATTACCAGTTTTAAAAATAATTACAATTTATTAATATATGAGTACTGAATTAATGAACTTTATTAATTTTCTAAAATATTGATTTATGAGCTCCTTATGACCTTGAATTTTGTCCCATGTAGCATCATTTTTGTCTATTATTTTTGCCCAAACAAAATGTCTCATTGTAAAGATATGGTGCATTCAAAAGTCTTGATGTTTTCATATCGTTTTTTCATAATTGAAAATTTGTTATATAAAGAACATAGGTATTTTTTTTTGTTAACTCTCTGGACAAAGGTATACCACGTTATTGCTCAGGTCAAGACAAACTTATTTTTCCATCTGTCTGTCTGTATCTATTTTTTATAAAAAAATTAATATCTTAAAAACTGATAAATTAAATTATACCAAATGTTTATGATAACAAGGCCAGTTACTGAAAAATATATCATGAAATTATTTTTAGCATTTTCAAGATGGCAGCCATTAAAGCTTTTAAATTTTAAATATCTTAAGAACCTGCAATTTTTCTCAAGAATTACAAGAATGATCGTTTTTAAAGGATTTTATCATAAATCTAATAACAACAAATTTATTTAAATCGAATAATAAACAGCTGATTTAAAGCAGATTTACTGTGACAAGACATGGCCCACATTAGCCAACAATACAAACACTGAATAAACAGCAGCTCTCAATATGGGCCATGTCTTGTCACAGTAAATCTTATTTTTTTACAGTAAAATGTAGTTAGACAACTATGTTGACAATCTTAAAATTAACTAGGTCACTAATGTGAAATTCATTCTTGGAATACAGACGTTTCTTAGTTAAAATTAATTGTTTGCCAAAATCCTAATGCTTGAATATTAAATAACTTTGCTGAAATTGTTTTAAAAATTGGATTAACGACATTTTAAATTAGGTCCTTTTTATTTCTGTATGAATCTTCACCAATTATATATTTTAGGCACAAAATACTGTGAGAAAAATGTAATGTAGTCGACAGTTTTTAAAATTTTAATATTTCATTAATCAATTAATTTTAACACAAATTAATAAATGAGGGGCTTTATACACTTAAATATAGCATAACATATAATTATTCACTTATAAAAACGTACAGTACACATTGCTACATTATATGCGTGGAGTTTAGCGTATAAATACCAAAATTGTCGTCATTGGCTTGTACATGTAATTAGCGAAAGCACTTATTAACTGACAAAACATTCACTATTTTGCAACAGTATTGATAATAGTAATGACGTGTCCCCAATTACTACAATACTCATGTCAGTATCTCACATCAACTCACATTAAGAATTTGATGGTGGATTTTAAGAATTCTATTAAGAATTTCACCAAGAAGATCAGAATCTGTTAACACAGGTGCACTAATTTAGCCCTTTCAGGTTCGCAGCATCTACAAAGTAGATGATATGAAGTATGCATAAATTGCTGGCATCTACATAGTAGACGATCCTTATTTTATTATTATTTCATATATTATGCATTTGTTTTGAATAACCATTTAGGTTTATGGCGTTTCCCAAGAATCAAACTATCGATATTTATGTCTTCCAATGTCTCCTAGTAGTATTGTTATTTCTGAACTTTTGATGGGTTTACACAAAATGGCTTTTTGTCATATTTGTTTTGTATTACGATGCTATGTTTCATTATAAGACACAATAATGTATTATTTATGATTTGTATTTAGTTTTACTTGCTCTTTCACATGATGAAACTGAAAAAATGTATATACCAAAATTTACTTCAACTTTAAATTAAAAAAATATTTTTCATTTTTGTTTATAACAAATTTTTTTACATGGGTAAAAATAGAACAATACTGTTACATATATCACAGCCCCATTGCATTAAAAACAAATTAAACAAGTTTATCGAAATTAGTTTATTTTTTGAGATTTTTAATATTTTTTTTTGAGACGCTTGCAAAACTTTTAGGAATGGTCTGGAAATGTATGCGTATGATTTAGGAAATATTTTACTAGAGTTATAAAAAATAAACCACTTATGAAAAATTAAGGAATAGGAAGTTTTTGTTGCTGGAATAATTAAATTTTACTAGCCACCACACAAACTCCATGAGAAGAACTCCATGAAGAAGAACTCCGTGAAGAAGAACTCCGTGAAGAAGAACTCCGTGAAGAAGAACTCCATAAAGAAGGACTCCATGAAGAAAAACTCCATGAGAAAAACATCATGTGTACTGACTGAGTGGGTTGAATTCACCTGGTGACTGTGTATAACGAAATTATACAATAATTGAAGCGAGCATTGCAGAGGTTACACTCCTAGAATTGATGATGCGTCACATATTTCTGTAGGTGATAGGCTGTGTCAGGTCAGTGGAATCTGTGACTCATTGTTTGTGAAGCAGAGCCAAGCAGGAGGTAGGATTCTTTACAATATTTCCATTTTACTAAATTGACCATCTAAAATTTTTTTTAAATTTTAGTGATTTAAAGAGCAGAGCAAAAATAATTCAGCAAGAAAGTAACATAAGTAATTCAATTTATTTTATAAATTTAAAGCAATAAATCTTTCTTCAATTAGTTGTACTTTACTATTGGCTTTGATCCAAGAAGTAATTTTGTGTATTGCTTAATTATTGTAATTAAACATTTTTAAATCATGAACAATACAGTGAAACATTGAATTACAAAATGGTTTCACACACATATATGTCTACAACAGTTCTTTTCAAGGATTAATGTATAATCCTTAAAAACAGTTTTAAAATATTTAAATGGCTATTTATGTACACAGTGTGCTCAAATATGTAGTTATGGGGTTTTATTCTTGATTTCTTTCATATGTCAATGTACACAATGTTGTACATAATATTAAAGGTCTTTTTTAACCAAAAACTTGAATATGAAACATTTTTTTTTCAACTTTTTTTCATTTTAAAAACAGCAGCCGAAATCTATAAATGTAAGACTTTTCATATTATACCACAATAAATGTAGTTGTAAAGCAAAAAATGTTAATTTTCATGATTTTATTTTCATGAACTTTACACTATTCTGTTATTTCATCTGTGTTAATTACGTAATTTCTTGAAAGAATGTTGAGTATTAAAGTAATATTTCACGAACAACCACCAAGAAACTTTCTTAATGTAGCTGTACAAACAGCTAATTTTAATGAAACAGATCATTATTATTCATAAAAGAGATGTACTCGTATTAGCATGATTTATTATAATTATCTATTTGTTCATAGTGGTAAAGCCATACAATCAATTAATGATGTATTATAATAATACAGATAACGGTATACAAATATTGTATATTTATTTTGATTAACCTTTGTGTTCATTTTGAACCATTTGGCTGAAATTTAAATGTTCTATTTATAAACATTCTATTTTTCTATTATTTTATATTAAATATTTCTATGAAATTAATATTTTTTTAAATTCTATTATTTTCTAAAATTTAAAACATGTTAAGTGATGCTGAAAAAACATTTTTAATTCGAATGTATCTGCTATTGCAGTTTAAAACAAAATTCAAATCCAAAAGTTATCTTTAAAAAGTACAAACCGATACCTTATTAAGCCTTCCTTCCTTATGGGCCACTGGCCTGTGGGAATATCTTATCAAACAGAATAAGGGAGAGAGACAATACAGTACAAGGTCGATGGTACTGATAAAAAGTGCTACAATTATGGATAGGACTTGAACCTGTGCTATCTGTAAATAAGGGAGAGAGACAATACAGTACAAGGTCGATGGTACTGATAAAAAGTGCTACAATTATGGATAGGACTTGAACCTGTGCTATCTGTAAATAAGGGAGAGAGACAATACAGTACAAGGTCGATGGTACTGATAAAAAGTGCTACAATTATGGATAGGACTTGAACCTGTGCTATCTGTAAATAAGGGAGAGAGACAATACAGTACAAGGTCGATGGTACTGATAAAAAGTGCTACAATTATGGATAGGACTTGAACCTGTGCTATCTGTAAATAAGGGAGAGAGACAATACAGTACAAGGTCGATGGTACTGATAAAAAGTGCTACAATTATGGATAGGACTTGAACCTGTGCTATCTGTAAATACGATCCAAATTCTGATGTCTTTGATCCAAATTCTGATGTGTTTGACCGCTCGGGCATCAGCTCTCCCAAAATCTCCTTTGCAAAGTTGGAACAAAATTATCTACATTAAAAAAAGTTCAGTTGTAATAATTTTGAGTTTTTTTTTAAAGGAGACATTTTTGCTAAAATTATTGTATAGTATATCAAAATAACACAAAATAAAAAATTTTTTTTATCTTCACAACGGCATTTGCTATGGTATAATATGTAAAGATTTACTTATCACAGTTTTTCACCCTGAATTTTAAAATGAAACGAAATTAGGTTCTGTGTTCTATCTAGAAAAGATATGTTTTGCGATATTATTAATTCCTGCAATCACAGAGCACAAAATTATTAAAATGTAAATAATACAAGTGATGTATCACCAATAATGTACAATGCACAGCCGCAGAAAATGTGTTATTCAACTAACACCGAAAAATTATTTAGCAATTTTTAAGGAATGTGTAAACGTCCTGTGAGATTTACGATCGCCTAACATATTATTCACTCTAGAGGGGTAATGGTAGTGTCTCTTGAGGGAGAATTAATAAAGTGTAGAGATGAGTGTCAGCTCATAACAAGCAGAGATTAGTGTGAGTTCATTCATAAAGTGCAGTGATTAGTGTGAGTTCATTCATAAAGTGCAGAACTTAGTGTGAGTTCATTCATAAAGTGCAGATATGAGTATGAGCTCATTCATAAAGTGCAGAGATGAGTATGAGCTCATTCATAAAGTGCAAATATTAGTGTGAGTTCATTCATAAAGTGCAGAGATGAGTATAAGCTCATTCATAAAGTGCAGAGATGAGTATGAGCTCATTCATAAAGTGCAAAGATTAGTGTGTGTTCATTTATAAAGTGCAGAGATGAGTATGAGCTCATTCATAAAGTGCAGAGATTAGTGTGAGTTCATTCATAAAGTGCAGAGACGAGTATGAGCTCATTCATAAAGTGCAGAGATTAGTGTGAGTTCATTCATAAAGTGCAGAGATGAGTATGAGCTCATTCATAAAGTGCAGAGATGAGTAGGAGCTCATTCATAAAGTACAGAGATTAGTGTGAGCTCATTCATAAAGTGCAGAGATTAGTGTGAGTTCGTTCATAAAGTGCAGAGATGAGTATGAGTTCATTCACAAAGTGCAGAGATTAGTGTGAGTTCATTCATAAAGTGCAGAGATTAGTGTGAGTTCATTCATAAAGTGCAGATATGAGTGTGAGTTCATTCACAAAGTGCAGAGATTAGTGTGAGTTCATTCATAAAGTACAGAGATTAGTGTGAGCTCATTCATAAAGTGCAGAGATTAGTGTGAGCTCATTCATAAAGTGCAGAGATTAGTGTGAGTTCGTTCATAAAGTGCAGAGATGAGTATGAGCTCATTCATAAAGTACAGAGATTAGTGTGAGCTCATTCATAAAGTGCAGAGATTAGTGTGAGCCCATTCATAAAGTGCAGAGATGAGTATGAGCTCATTCATAAAGTACAAAGATTAGTGTGAGTTCATTCATAAAGTGCAGAGATGAGTATGAGCTCATTCATAAAGTGCAGAGATGAGTATGAGCTCATTCATAAAGTGCAGAGATGAGTATGAGCTCATTCATAAAGTACAGAGATTAGTGTGAGATCATTCATAAAGTGCAGAGATGAGTATGAGTTCATTCATAAAGTGCAGAGATGAGTATGAGTTCATTCACAAAGTGCAGAGATGAGTACGAGTTCATTCACAATGTGCAGAGATTAGTGTGAGTTCATTCATAAAGTGCAGAGATTAGTGTGAGTTCATTCATAAAGTGCAGATATGAGTATGAGCTCATTCATAAAGTACAGAGATTAGTTTGAGTTCGAATGACTTCTTTGACTTCTTTAATTAGTGAAGTACAATTATGAATTATACTGACCTGCCTATGTATTTGTGTGAAATATCTTGTGGCCAATAAATTATTCTATTCTATTCTGTTGCAGGCAATAACAATACTAAATTTTACCAATACTTACAGTATTTATTTAAAGTGATTCAGTTATCTTGTTATACTCATGATGGAAATTGTGATAACATTCCTGTCATACTTTAAAATTATCCATTGTCAGCAGTGGACTTTAAACAAAGAAGTTCTCACTAATTTAATGTAATAATGTAATTAATGGTTTAATACCCTGTTTTGAAAGTAATCAAGGTCACTGGGAGAATTTTAATATGATTTCCTGGTCCTAGCAACAGTTCTGTGACTCTAGTGTAGTGACATGCCACTGCTACTGCAATGTGGACTTTTGTCACAAAACTCAGACTTTTGTGGAACTATTTATTTTACTATAATCACTCAAACAGAATTCAGGTAATTACATTTGATAGATGTGTTTGCATTTTTCTAATGAATCAGTGTGTACATTATAGTAATGTAATTGTTTGGTAAATGCTGAATAATGGTTTTATTTATACAGGGCGATTGAAAGTTCTTTTTAAACATTTAGGAAATAAAACAACCTAACTTGCTAAAACGAAAAAAGTTCCTATAAATGTATTGCCAAATTGATTAATTTTTCAAGCATCTGTTTATGTGTTTTACTGAATATTTTATATTTAAAAGAAACCGACCAACTCACAAACCCCAAATTTGAAGTGGTAAGGTTTTTAATGAATCAAATTTAAATTATTACTTTTAAAAATGGATAAAATTTACATTATTACTTTTAAAAATGGCGACTCTTTTAACATTGAAGTGCCAAATTTCATAAAAACTCAAAGGATTTATAAGAACAAAAATTTGTCAAGAAATATAAAAATTAGCTAATAAAAAAACAAAACTTTTAACCCTACTTGTTATAAACAGATAGTAAATAAGCCTGACTGAAAAAAAAACAGTTTTACTGCTATCAAGTAACCACATGTAAAGTAATTTTTTTAGGATTTACATTAATTTAAAAAGTAAGTTTTTAGTTTTTTGTCTAATCATAACAGGAGATACAAACGAGTTTTGTGTCTTTATGAATGAGTTTTTATGCCTATTGAATAGTAACAAGAATTTTGTTCTTATACCACATTTTGTGAAAAACTGTCATGCAAATTCTATTACTATCGCCATTTTCAAAATAATAATTTTAATTTGTTAACTTTTCTTGTAATTGTTACTGCTAAATATAAAACATCATGGCGAATATGAATCTTGTAAATGTATTAGAACCATGGATTTAAATAAAAGGGAAGAAAAACAGCTATAGAAATATCCTTTTATGTTTTCTTATATTTGATCAGTTACCAAACTTTTACAAAAAGTTGAATTAACTTGTATACAAAAATTACGTGATTCTTAATAGGTGGTTTTGGAATTATTAACTTATATAACTTTTAGAAACATTAATTTTGAGTGAGAACAAATACCGTTTCAAAATAGTTTTTGATAGAAACTTTTATAATTGTATAATAAAATACATATATTATAATAATAAGTAGAGGTTCAAAATCTTACAATAAAAATAGTATTTATTTTATTTTGATATTTATTTGACAATTCCCAACAAAGCAACAAAAATATACCCTTTTAACGTTAACAACACTAGTAATAATACTGCAATACAATTAATGTACAATGTAATAATAAAATTGTATTGTATTAATTATATCAATGGTACTGAATGTTCCTGGCCATGAGCATAACTCGGTAATACAAGGAGTAATGTATATGTGAGGTCACTAACCTGGATGTTACCTCAGTGAAAGTTCCCTCAGGAGAGAATGGTTTCATGGAATTCTGGGAATGTTCATGAAATACTGTACTAATTACATTATCACACAAATTAAATTAAATCTTTACTTGGCTTTCTCTTGAAACTCTTGTAAACTGAATAATGACTTTATTCCAATAAAGCCACTAATCAAATATTTCATGTTATGTTCATATTGCAATCAACTGAAATAATCATCACTAGATCACTGCATGAGTGATTAGTCAGCAAAAATGTTTCAGTGGAAAAATAATATTTTAAAATTAGAATATAATTATAAGAATTATTCTTATTTGTTGGAGACAACATAATAATTTTACAGATTTGTATTTAATGAAAAATTAAAACCAACAACTATTTTCACAATTCAAAATAAAATAAAAATGTCTTTTATAACTTAACAGTAAATCAGTAGATAAATCAATACTATTTTTGTAAATATTACTAAGAACATTTTAACATTCCACAGGTTGGCTGTTCAGTATTTAAGTAACGTTAGTAAAACTAAGCAAGTCTAATTTGTATTAAGTCTGTAAGTCTTCAAGAGCCCTACAACTTGGTAATGAGTCACCATATTTGTCTAACACATAGTCATGCATTCATCATTCAGAGTAGTCTGGACATGTTATTTGTATTAAGTCTGTAAGTCTTCAAGAGCCCTACAACTTGGTAATGAGTCACCATATTTGTCTAACACATAGTCATTCATTCATCATTCAGAGTAGTCTGGACATGTTATTTGTATTAAGTCTGTAAGTCTTCAAGAGCCCTACAACTTGGTAATGAGTCACCATATTTGTCTAACACATAGTCATTCATTCATCATTCAGAGTAGTCTGGACATGTTATTTGTATTAAGTCTGTAAGTCTACAACTTGGTAATGAGTCACCATATTTGTCTAACACATAGTCATGCATTCATCATTCAGAGTAGTCTGGACATGTTATTTGTATTAAGTCTGTAAGTCTTCAAGAGCCCTACAACTTGGTAATGAGTCACCATATTTGTCTAACACATAGTCATTCATTCATCATTCAGAGTAGTCTGGACATGTTATTTGTATTAAGTCTGTAAGTCTTCAAGAGCCCTACAACTTGGTAATGAGTCACCATATTTGTCTAACACATAGTCATTCATTCATCATTCAGAGTAGTCTGGACATGTTATTTGTATTAAGTCTGTAAGTCTACAACTTGGTAATGAGTCACCATATTTGTCTAACACATAGTCATTCATTCATCATTCAGAGTAGTCTGGACATGTTATTTGTATTAAGTCTGTAAGTCTACAACTCGGTAAAGAGTCACCATATTTGTCTAACACATAGTCATGCATTCATCATTCAGAGTAGTCTGGACATGTTATTTGTATTAAGTCTGTAAGTCTTCAAGAGCCCTACAACTTGGTAATGAGTCACCATATTTGTCTAACACATAGTCATTCATTCATCATTCAGAGTAGTCTGGACATGTTATTTGTATTAAGTCTTCAAGAGCCCTACAACTTGGTAATGAGTCACCATATTTGTCTAACACATAGTCATTCATTCATCATTCAGAGTAGTCTGGACATGTTATTTGTATTAAGTCTGTAAGTCTACAACTTGGTAATGAGTCACCATATTTGTCTAACACATAGTCATTCATTCATCATTCAGAGTAGTCTGGACATGTTATTTGTATTAAGTCTGTAAAGTCTACAACTTGGTAATGAGTCACCATATTTGTCTAACACATAGTCATTCATTCATCATTCAGAGTAGTCTGGACATGTTATTTGTATTAAGTCTGTAAGTCTACAACTTGGTAATGAGTCACCATATTTGTCTAACACATAGTCATTCATTCATCATTCAGAGTAGTCTGGACATGTTATTTGTATTAAGTCTGTAAGTCTACAACTTGGTAATGAGTCACCATATTTGTCTAACAGATAGTCATTCATTCATCATTCAGAGTAGTCTGGACATGTTATTTGTATTAAGTCTGTAAGTCTTCAAGAGCCCTACAACTTGGTAATGAGTCACCATATTTGTCTAACACATAGTCATTCATTCATCATTCAGAGTAGTCTGGACA
This sequence comes from Homalodisca vitripennis, assembly GCF_021130785.1. Lineage (NCBI taxonomy): Eukaryota > Metazoa > Arthropoda > Insecta > Hemiptera > Cicadellidae > Homalodisca > Homalodisca vitripennis. The sequence goes on from NC_060214.1 coordinate 19,246,577, forward strand.
TGTTATTTGTATTAAGTCTGTAAGTCTACAACTTGGTAATGAGTCACCATATTTGTCTAACACATAGTCATTCATTCATCATTCAGAGTAGTCTGGACATGTTATTTGTATTAAGTCTGTAAGTCTACAACTTGGTAATGAGTCACCATATTTGTCTAACACATAGTCATTCATTCATCATTCAGAGTAGTCTGGACATGTTATTTGTATTAAGTCTGTAAGTCTACAACTTGGTAATGAGTCACCATATTTGTCTAACACATAGTCATTCATTCATCATTCAGAGTAGTCTGGACATGTTATTTGTATTAAGTCTGTAAGTCTTCAAGAGCCCTACAACTTGGTAATGAGTCACCATATTTGTCTAACACATAGTCATTCATTCATCATTCAGAGTAGTCTGGACATGTTATTTGTATTAAGTCTGTAAGTCTTCAAGAGCCCTACAACTTGGTAATGAGTCACCATATTTGTCTAACACATAGTCATGCATTCATCATTCAGAGTAGTCTGGACATGTTATTTGTTAAGTCTGTAAGTCTACAACTTGGTAATGAGTCACCATATTTGTCTAACACATAGTCATTCATTCATCATTCAGAGTAGTCTGGACATGTTATTTGTATTAAGTCTGTAAGTCTTCAAGAGCCCTACAACTTGGTAATGAGTCACCATATTTGTCTAACACATAGTCATGCATTCATCATTCAGAGTAGTCTGGACATGTTATTTGAAGTTCAGAATGAAATCTCAGTGTAAGTACTTGAAGATACAGCACTGTACATTTCACATCCTTTCGCTTTTATTGTGTTTCCTATAAAATTAAAATATGCAAATGTAACACTGGTTTCATGTAATTATTGGAAAGGCAAGGTCCCAATAATTACAGACCAGTGTCAATTTTACCTGGTATACGAAAGTTAAAAATAAAGCACATAAAGAATTATTTAGTTTTATCTAGAGTGTAATGGAGTTCTTTGTGACAAATAGAGAATCCTCTTTAATTTAAACATTCTTTGAGAATAGCAATTGCGTGATTACATTCAACATAAATAGTTACAATCCAAGTCTATTTGAGTCTTGATTACATAAAATGTTCATGCAGCTATAAGTTCATGACTACGCAAGTATTGTTTAAAGAGGTTGGTGAAATCAACAGAAGAATATTTCTATACTAATGATTTAGTTAAGTAGTAAAAAGTATTTAAAATTAAGACAAGTTCAAAGTTACTTGAAAAACTTTTGCTGAAGAAACTCTGGTACTAAAAGAATGGTCGTTCTGTCATCAGTATGGCTTTTGCTCTGTCATGGCACAATGGAACTGCATCTGAAATGATTGAGCAGATTCTGGAGGCCTTGGATGGGTCACATAATAATGGTACCTTCTGTGACCTCTCTTGGGCCTTTGATTGTGCTAATCACTCATTACTTGTGAGTAAACTGAGACCTTATGGGACTGTAGACTCTCTCAGCATGGTTTCAATCTTACTGAAAGCAAAGATCTTTACTCAACAGTGATATATTAATTTCATATTATTATGTGTAGTAGTGTACCACAGGGATCTATTTTAAGCCCGTTGATATTTATGAACGACCTGACAGGACCTTATTAAAATCGTGTTGTAGCCTGTCCATCTGTCTGTGTGATGACTCTTGATAGAAAGATCCTGGAGACTTGAAAGTTGGCATATTGGTTCTTCTCAGTCTAAGGATAAGCTCTATTAATTTTAGCGTCAAAAAGTAAAAAGCAATCCCTTCATCTGTCTATCCATCAGTGAGCTATCTCTTTCATTACGTTCTGTCAGGTCCTTTGATTCTTTGTTGTATCAATTTATTATTTTTATAAATGGCTCATCACACAATATTACAAATGAACAGGGATGACATATCTCTAAAAAAGTAACAAACAGTAAGATATAAAAGTATGAATTGTACATTCATTCATTTATTTTTGAAAATAAAATAGTCCTAATGGGCTGATTAAGAAATTGCTTATCAATTCAGTAGATAAAACTAAATTTTCAGTGTTATAGTAATTGATAAAATCTTGCTTTGGAGACCATACATAGAAATATTAAATAAGTATACTGAGCTTAGCTTGCTATTACCTGTTCACACTGAAGGAGATATTTATGGGTGAACTGAAGCTCTAGTCTGCAAACCATATTTATTTCAGAGTAGGCTCAGGTAATTATAATTATTTTTACTGTAGGAAAATCCCATAGTTGACCAAGGATATGAAACAGGATAATGGGCTGAAGTGCTAATTGCACAGCTTTCAGGAATATGAAGACTTTGCATTCAGTTTATTATGCTTGTTTTTATTTATTAGCACAGAATGGAATTCAAGTATGGGGAAGTTGTTCAGGCATTTATTCTAGATATTTAAAAACTCTTCTGTTATTTTAAATAAAAGAGCTTGGTCTAAAAACGTTTTATAGACCTGGTAATTTTAATTACTTCATAATTATCTCATTTTATTTATAGTTGCCTGAATACAGAACACACAATTCACTATGAACATTAGTACAAAACTCAGTTTAAACACTTTAGCTACTGTTGTCAGGTCAACTGGCCCAACACGTCCCGTTGTTAAGATATAGAATAGAATATATTTATTGTGTCAACAATATATATTACATTGTATTGTAATAGTCAGTGTTAACCACCAATTTTTGATGATATTTATCTTTCAAATTAAATCAATTCTCGCAACTTTCCATACAATATATATTACATTGTATTGTAATAGTCAGTGTTAACCACCAATTTTTGATGATATTTATCTTTCAAATTAAATCAATTCTCGCAACTTTCCATACAATATATATTACATTGTATTGTAATAGTCAGTGTTAACCACCAATTTTTGATGATATTTATCTTTCAAATTAAATCAATTCTCGCAACTTTCCATACAATATATATTACATTGTATTGTAATAGTCAGTGTTAACCACCAATTTTTGATGATATTTATCTTTCAAATTAAATCAATTCTTGCAACTTTCCATACAATATATATATTACATTGTATTGTAATAGTCAGTGTTAACCACCAATTTTTGATGATATTTATCTTTCAAATTAAATCAATTCTCGCAACTTTCCATACAATATATATTACATTTTATTGTAATAGTCAGTGTTAACCACCAATTTTTGATGATATTTATCTTTCAAATTAAATCAATTCTCGCAACTTTCCATACAATATATATTACATTGTATTGTAATAGTCAGTGTTAACCACCAATTTTTGATGATATTTATCTTTCAAATTAAATCAATTCTCGCAACTTTCCATACAATTGCATGCAGGCACAAATTTAAACATATAAAATTTGAGGGATCAACTCCCAGGGTTGAAACACTGCTGGGAATATCAATCCCGAGTGTGCTACACAAACTCACCAACTGAGTAAAAAAACACAGGACACCAGGTAGTATTTTAATTGGGTTTAAAATTGTGTCGGATTGGTTTCTAAATTTAGTGTTTCAGGGACACTGATAATGAGCGAGATCCCAGCCTGAGAAGGGAGATGTTCAAATGCTTTTGTTCTATGCTTTTGGGCTCTAAAGCACTCCCAATCTCATTTTGTATCTGTGTATATCACTGCCCAGTGTCAGTACACACTTAAATCGACGACAAAATGATGTCTCTAAAATATACAAGCTAGGTAGAGTTAGCAAGCTGAGCTCCTTGGAGGCACTTTGACATGTACATCTAAAGGTGAAGTGACCTGACCTGACAGCGTAATCTGGTAATCAGTTTTCAACTTTTGTTGCATTCCAACTGAACTTAATGAAACTACTTGGGCTAGAAATAGTTTGACATTCTGCAGGATGTTGTGATATGTGTACTATCCATGGACATTTTGCAGGATGTTGTCTTTTGTGATATGTGTACACAATCAGTGGAGTAACTGAGATTGCAAGATAGGATATTATCAATGCAATTTGTCGGTTACTATAGTCAACAGTTCTGTGTTACTCACGTTTACATATAAAATAAGTTATTTGCTAGTACAGAAAGTGATATTATCTGTCTGGTTTTTTAAACTCAATTTATAACATATTTTATTTCACTAAATTGTACCAAAAAAACCAAATGTTAGACTACTTGTGACTTTCTTAAAACATTTCTCGTACAAAAATGGATTTCAGGACATTCACTGCAAAATATTGCGTGAACGTGTGACATATTTCTTGCTACATTACGTTCTTTTTCTTTGGTTATTCGCTTGTGCCACATCTAGCACACATTTCTTGTTCTGCGTTTTCTTCTTCATCTACAAAAGGAGATGGTGTCAGTAGCTAATACCCTTGAGTTCTTTTCCACGTTCGTCAGTGAACTTAGATTACCATTTCCTATTTTAGAGTTCATGAAGCTATTATAAGCCAACCAATTGTTAATCTCTGAGGTTCCAAGAAGTTCACCTATTTTTTGGAACCATTACATTTCTTTTATGCAGTAGAACTGTAGGAGAAAATCTGACCCAAAAGAACTTTTCCAACATTTGCCTTATTGTAGTCAATGATGAGTAAGGGCTTTGGTATTTGTGACTCACCAACTTTTTTGGGTCAAGCACAACACACTCGGGCCTATAGAATAAAGAGAGCACTTGTATTCAGTATAAAAGGCTCCAATGAAGCTTTAAAAGTGACAGTATAACTGATGTGTCTGCATTAACTAGAGAATAAGAACACACAAGATTATTCGTGCTGCCTACCAAGAAAATCAAATTTCCGTACTTTGACGTATCTTGTTTACTGACTCAGTGGTTAAATATTTTATAAAATTTTTTAGTAACACTTGTGAATAGTGAAGTTGGATATGTATACAACACTTTATGAACATAATAATGAAAAATACACCATCAATCTTACTTAGTAGTGTCCAATGAAGGAAAAATACACCATCAATCTTACTTAGTAGTGTCCAATGAAGGAAAAATACACCATCAATCTTACTTAGTAGTGTCCAATGAAGGAAAAATACACCATCAATCTTACTTAGTAGTGTCCAATGAAGGAAAAATACACCATCAATCTTACTTAGTAGTGTCCAATGAAGGAAAAAATACACCATCAATCTTACTTAGTAGTGTCCAATGAAGGAAAAATCCCAACAGTTAAGAGAATATACATTAAAAAATGTTGGTACTTTACCACTAAATCAGAACTCTTGGAATTGGCTATAATTCTTGATAGACTACAATTTTCTACTCAAAGATTATCATTATTTGGAAGTTTGCCAAATTATAAGGGTATTAAATTTTACAATAAGTTGCCTTGCCATATAAAGCAGATGTAGTGAAAACTACTAATGATTAAAGATTACCACAATGTGTCTTGAGTTTTTGCAGGACAATCCGTAGCAGATGTAATTTGTATTGAACCCCTTCTCAGTTTTTTTTTTATTTAATATTACGATCATAGTGACTGCATAAAAGTGTGCCACTGACGTCATATTATGCACTGTTATAGTGATCCCCTTTTTATTCTGTTGTCTGCTGTAATATTGTGCAAGAAGCACTTCTGTGGCAACTGCGTGTTGTTCAAGTAATTCTTGCATCTTCTACTAGATGTCAGCATTTCCATGATCATAGTGTTTGCGCCTTGGTGAGTTTACCGTAGTCACACAGTGCAGACAGCTACGCGGTGTTGTTGCGTGTCACCCATCCTTGAATAGTTTATGGTTTTATTTCTGGTGTTTATTGTACAACATAAATATCTGATGCACAGATAGACGATTGGCTTCGTTTGCACGATGATGATATGGGCATGGAGAGTGACAATGATGTAGTGGACAATATATATAAAATTTGAAAAAGGTACTAAAAATCACCTTTTTGCATAATGTCAGCAAAAACACTATACTCCAAAAATGTGTCTCTGTAAAAGAAAGCAAAGTTATCCAGCAAAACAATATAGTACAAAAAGAAAACTGTTCAGGGGTTTGGTACAAAAAGAAAACTGTTCAGGGGTTTAGCACAAAAAGAAAACCATTAAGGGGTTTAGTACAAAAAGAAAACCGTTAAGAGGGTTATTACAAAAAGAAAACCGTTAAGAGGGTTATTACAAAAAGAAAACCGTTAAGAGGGTTATTACAAAAAGAAAACCGTTAAGGGGTTGATGTAATTTTCAATGTCTCAGTAATCATGACAGTTTCATGACCTTATATTATTATTATAATATTGCATTGACAATCAGTCTGATAACACATCATTAAATTTTTAGTTATGTATAGGCAATAGACTTATTGGTCCTTGGCTGATATAGTCTGTTTTGTAGTATTTAGAGTTCTGGGTATTTTAAGTTATAAACACAAATAAGGAGAGGAAGGCAAGTTGTATTTGACTATTATCACCCAGTTTAGCATATAGTCGGCCTTGACTAAGATAAGTTACTAAATAGAATAGCACACGTGCATACCGTTTGGAAAAAATTTGTTTCTTAAAAAAACCGTACTTGCCTAATTGTGCCAATTAGATCTGTTATATTCTACCTAAATAATTTAAGCAACCCCATTCTAACCATGGTATTGTAATACTAAAACAATTAGAACACACACACACATACACACGTACTGGTTTTGTTGCTATAACGAGATAAAGTAGTTTCATGTTTGAAAATTTTCATCAATCTTTTACATAAATTTATAAAAACCATCACTCTTGGTCTGTTCATAAAAATATTGCATCAATAAAAAATGTTTCCTTAAAAATTAATAATTTTGAAAATTACATTTAATTTTTATAGTTTTTTATTTTACGTTACATTATTTTTTATGTGTAGTATTGACTAAAGTGTACAGTAATCAGTAATAAATTTGTTTAATCTAAATTTAAAAATTCAATTGCTAAACAAGCGTGATATAGTACTATCTTCTAACTGATGATAATTAACACCAATTGGGTGTTGAATGAAGAACCCTAATAGTTTATATTAAATTCACTCTAATCGTAAAAAATTCAACCACAAGATGGAATGAGTGATAGTGGTCTTGTGTTTGGACCAGGTGACATGCGACTGTTAATGTGGTGGGCGTGGTGGTGGAAGGGGGTGATACTGGCTGTGAGTGTTTACGCTTTACTCGTATTTCTGTTTTATACTGGCAGCTTTCTGTGTGTGGGTTTGTTCCTTGTTGTAGGATACATTTCTCACATCGGTAGTGTTTGTATCGTTCATACATTTCTTTTCCTGTCATAAATATTTTCTGGTTAGTAATTGCTTTATGCTAATAGAAGATAGATTTAACAAATTTGTGCTCAGATGTGCAAAAGCTCTTTATTAGTTAAAAAATAATTATTAGAACAATAGGTAATTGCAACTCAAGAGCAACATGTAAACCGTTATTTAAAAAATTAACATCCTTTCTTTGCCATGTATGTATATTTTTGAAATGCTTAAATTATTATTTAAGAATCCTGATCAATTTGAAAAATACAAATTTAATTGTAGGTATATCACAAGAAATTGTAATTTGTTTCAATATCAGGCACAAAGAGTAAAATAATTTTAAACTAGTCCTCTTCATCTAGGTTTGGAATTATATAGTAATATTCCACAGTCATATAAAAACTTCCTTTATCTACATTTACAAAAGAATTTAAAGAAGCACTTTGTCAAAAAAACATATTATGTAAATGAATTCTTTGAAGACAGATGAAAACTGATATAATAAAAATTGTAGTAAATGGGTTTAAGCCTTGGATTTAATCAATGTGTTATAACGTTTTAATATCAATAAAATATGTATCAAAATTAATGTTTTAGAATAAGCTTAGTTATGTAGTTTTAATCATTGACTATGTACCAGTTTTTTATTACATTGTAATAACAGAAAACGTATCATACAATAAATATTTGTCTATTATCTATTTTTTTAATGAATCTTAACTCTTTATTTTTGTAACATAAAACCTCATTGTTTATGCCTTACATTATTTTTCTCTCGAGTTGATTTTCCCCAAAATTGAAACATTTAATTGTTGACTATTTCAGTAAAAATGAGTTAGTAACAATCAGTTATTACGATTTTAATTTTTATATATCTTATTAAATATTAATTCCTGCTAAAATAAAAAAAATCTAGTTTTCGTAGTTTCAAAATGGCAGCCTGATGAATTTCTATATTTCATAAAAACTGACAAGAAGAGAAAAACTGTCAAGATACTAAAAAATAACTTGTGAAAAGACAAAAACTGTAATACCTTACTTGTAATGAATGGGTGATAAGCAATGGAATGAATGCGTGTATATTGCTCTCAATAATATGCCATCTACTTCAGTCAACACGTATACAGTTACAGATACAGATTGCACCTCTCACAGATACGTGTCTAGTACTCTTGTTCAATCTCAACAACGATCTTAATAGTCTCATCAACAGTAAATCTTATGTTACCTTATACATGTTGAATTTAATTACTTGTAATTTTTAATAATAGCAGTTAAAATAAAATATTTCTTGTATTTTGTGTAATTTGATATTGTTGGAACATAGTAGACAAGATTTAACAGAGTCCCAACTACCTTTATTGCCTTCGACCTTCACCGCGATGAGCTTGCAGTTGAATTAATTTATGACTCCAATCATAATCTGACCTTGGGCATAATAGATCAGGCTCACTGATTGATCACTAATTATTTCAGTAAAGGAAAGTACCAGCATTCAGTTGCCACAATCTTTCAATAGAATCATGTTCTTGTTAAGCTAATAGATCAGTCACTCTGATTGATCACTAATTATTTCAGTAAAGGAAAGTGCCAGCATTCAGGTGCCACAATCTTTCAATGGAATCATGTTCTTGTTAAGCTAATAGATCAGTCTCTCTGATTGATCACTAATTATTTCAGTAAAGGAAAGTGCCAGCATTCAGGTGCCACAATCTTTCAATGGAATCATGTTCTTGTTAGGCTAATAGATCAGTCTCTCTGATTGATCACTAATTATTTCAGTAAAGGAAAGTGCCAGCATTCAGGTGCCACAATCTTTCAATGGAATCATGTTCTTGTTAGGCTAATAGATCAGTCTCTCTGATTGATCACTAATTATTTCAGTAAAGGAAAGTGCCAGCATTCAGGTGCCACAATCTTTCAATGGAATCATGTTCTTGTTAGGCTAATAGATCGGTCTCTCTGATTGATCACTAATTATTTCAGTAAAGGAAAGTGCCAGCATTCAGGTGCCACAATCTTTCAATGGAATCATGTTCTTGTTAGGCTAATAGATCGGTCTCTCTGATTGATCACTAATTATTTCAGTAAAGGAAAGTGCCAGCATTCAGGTGCCACAATCTTTCAATGGAATCATGTTCTTGTTAGGCTAATAGATCGGTCTCTCTGATTGATCACTAATTATTTCAGTAAAGGAAAGTGCCAGCATTCAGTTGCCACAATCTTTCAATAGAATCATGTTCTTGTTAGGCTAATAGATCGGTCTCTCTTATTGATCACTAATTATTTCAGTAAAGGAAAGTACCAGCATTCAGTTGCCACAATCTTTCAATGGAATCGTGTTCGTGTTAGGGTAATAGATTAGCCTCTTTGGTTGATCACTAATTATATCAATTAGGTTAAGAACAGATTTCCCAATTACAAGCAAAGCTCCCGTTGAAGCAAGGCTAATCAAAATTACACACATAGACATAACATATGTCAAGCCAGTATTTTAATTTTAATTTATAAATGTAATATTAAATGTTATTAAAATAAGGCAATGATATGTAGCCAATTTAATTTTTTCTGTTACTTAGCCCTTTGTCCATGCACTTAATAAGCTAGATCATTTATATTAAACCGGGACCGATCCCTAACAACAATGACACAATATATAAACAAATTTTTATTGGAATAAACTGATATTTTATTGTAAATTACATGACTTAATAATATTTGGTGCTCATGTTTCAATCCTAAATTTTAAATAACATACTTAAGGAATAAAAATATGTTTATTGTCATAAATCTTACAAATGTCGTATAAAATACAACAACTAGCAGAGAAGTCCAGGTAAGAAAAACTTGGTACCCAAAACACAAAGTTGCCAAAACAGTCACCCCACAATTTAATTTAAAATTTAAATAAATAAATAACAGGATTATAACAAATTAAAATTGTTATGTAACAAATAAATAAATAACAAGTAAAGCACAGCCTACACTAACATTTAAAAACTAAATGTTAAACTAAATCCGTTTGTTTCACTAGATGAATTATATTCATTAGGACAGTAAGTATAAACATACAATAGTGTTTTTAAGGTTTTTTTACAACTATTTTAATATATATATCACCTGAGGTTTTACAGTATGCAGTAACATTGTTAATAGTAGTTTTAATGTACTTGACACTATTTATTGTATATTTATACATACTAAATAAAGACTTTTTGATTTTATGTGAATGTAAAAGTATAAATGTGTATCAAACAAGACCAGTTTATAATTGGCTGCAGGTTTGTGGTTTTTATTCTTATCTCCATGTGGTCCATTTTTTCAGTCTATTTATAGCTGATAGCTGCCTCTGCTCTGTTTGTGGTGTAGACTTGTGTAAATAACGTTTGTTTTCTGAGCAAATAATGCTTGTTTGCTAAGCTAACTGTGAGTTGCCTTTTATTGTGTTTTTGCTTTATTTATTATTTCTTCATAGCTGAGTCTTTTAGTTTGGAACTGGTTGTCATATGTTCAAAGTTATAGCAACCTCTGTATGTTATAGGTTGACAGGTACCTGCTAATCAAACATGTATCTACAATGTTCAGTAATGTCTTTTTACCTTTTTGTGAAATTTATTTTAATAATCTGGAACTATGATGATTAATTTTTAATTTATAAACTGCTAGAAATGTGTTGCACTTTGATTTTGTTTACTCTGTGTGTCAACTAGGAATGGAAGCAAACATTTTTAGTATTATGGTTTAAATTTCAAGTTAGAAAAAATGTGAAATATAAAAAATAAGAAACTAAACCCATTTTTAAACATGTTATTGTAAACACATGTTTCGGCATCAAGCCATCTTCAGTGTACAATTTAATAACCTCAAAAAGAAATAAATGCAAAATAAGTAAATATACACATGTGGAACATTAACAGGTATGTTGAATGTATAGTGACATCACATATGACATGTTCTACATCAAGCCATCTTCAGTGTACAATTTAATAACCTCAAAAAGAAATAAATGCACAAATAAGTAAATATACACATGTGGAACATTAACAGGTATGTTGAATGTATAGTGACATCACATATGACATGTTCTACATCTAGCCATCTTCAGTGTACAATTTAATAACCTCAAAAAGAAATAAATGCAAAAATAAGTAAATATACACATGTGGAACATTAACAGGTATGTTGAATGTATAGTGACATCACATATGACATGTTCTACATCAAGCCATCTTCAGTGTACAATTTAATAACCTCAAAAAGAAATAAATGCAAAATAAGTAAATATACACATGTGGAACATTAACAGTTATGTTGAATGTATAGTGACATCACATATGACATGTTCTACATTTTATATTATTTTGTTTCTTTCAAAAATTGGGTTTGTCTTATTTGTCAGATTTGTGTTTGGAATAAAATATAGAATTTATATTTAGATGGCTTAATGTCGACACACATGTATACATCATAAAATGTTAAAAACGGATATTAGTTCCTTATTTTTGATATTAATTATAAAAATAACCCTTTATTGACGAGTTAATAATATAAGTGCAATATTTAATTTGTATAGACCTGAATAGTTACAAATGAAAAGTAAAATGCTAATGTAAGATATGTAATTATTAATTGTGTGATGAATTCTACATATTTAATTTAAACGATTATTTCATACTAGCTGTTACCCGCAGCTTTGCACGCAATTTTTAGAACCGAAGTCCTTATAAAAAGCAATTATGATGTAATGTGATGGGAGTCCTACAAACATTTAAAACGTAAGTAGGCATACATCAGATAGATATTACTTAAGTTCGTGGTAAATAGTATCAGAGTTTAACTTAATTATTATATCATGTTTGGCATGTGTAGGAGCATTTCTGGTTCTAACTAATTATATACATAACGTCACAGCTGAATCTGCCTTGTAATCCCGATCAAGAAAACACAAATCTCGGATCACACAGGTCTCGGAAACTTACTTTGGTCAAAAAGCGTATATTTCCAGTCCTTGTCATATATTTCAGGTCTAAGATATTTCCAGTACCATAGTAGAGTTTGCCTTGTTGTTCTGACAAAGAAAAAATATATATACTTACATAGGACCAAGATGCCTACTTCGGTTAAAAAGTGCCTACTTAAGACCGTTTAAATTCACTTACCTACTATGTCACAGGTTAGCTTGCCATATTGCCTCGATTAAAATACTATATACGTTCGATTATATAGTTCTCGGAAATCTATTTTGGTCAAAATCGTGTTGGCATAGTTGAGTTTGCTAGGACTGAAAAGCCTATTACGACCTAGGGGAAGTCCTACCTACTTACTATGTACTTCCGGTATAAGGGGGAAATCCTTATTAAGTTTATACAACATTCCAAAATAATCGTTATTAAAGTTTTGCGTTACACTTGTTTTTTGGACTGTAGCCAGGGAAAGAATGAATCGTTAAGGTATGTTAGTATTCATTTCTCTGTTTTTCTGTAAGCCATTGTTAAAATGTAATATCATAATGTCAAGGAAGCCCACCAGTTTAAAGTAACTTATGTGAAAACATTCATAACTTTGTTCATTAAGGCTAGTTTTTTATAACAGTATTTAATGCATTAGATGATTTTAATTCGTCACTGGCACAATCTGGAGTAAAATTTATACATTAATGTTTTATTTACTATCTGCATTACTCTACCGATCAAGCACTGTTTACTTATTATTGATAAAATTCAAATGTAAACAGATGTTTCAAAAAGTTTGTCGAACTATAATAGCTGTCAACAGCTGTCAAAATACGTTTCGTTCTTATCATAACATTCGAATGTAAACAAACTAATTTTTCAATTTGAATTCGACTTTATTTGGTGAAATGAATGTGTTATGGGTGGTAAAAAGCACTCTAAGTGTTAATTCAGACCAAAAGCTATACCTGTTCCAAATTTCAGCACAATCCGTATAGCAGTTTCAGCGTGATTTGAGGACAAACCTCCAAACATCCAAACATTCAAACTTTCGCATTTATAATATTAGTGGGATTTAATTATCAACATACTATATAATATGCTAACTTTTGAATGATAATGTACTATTTTTTTACATTTGTGATTGAAAGATTTGCTGAATTACACAGAGAATTTGGTGAATGAGTGTGGACTTTTTTTGAACTTAACAACTAGAACACATTATTTATAGATTGATTCAGGCTGAAATTGGCATTGGATATTACTGTCGGATATTTGGACAACTAAGTTAAACATTATTGTTGACTCGTTCATATTTTATTTTGTTTCAATATGTTGGCCGATCAAATAAAAATATGTCATAACTCCTTAATTTATAAACCTAGAAAAAAGACTAAAAGCGTTCTGGAATGCTTATAACATTTCCACAATATTTTTATTAACAGTTTGGTGGTATTTCAATCGGTTTTTAAGATATCAATTGCATGTAAATTTCTTAAGAATTTTTACATCGCCTAGAACTGGGGGAAAACATGTTTACCGCAGCAACACAAACTAAATTTATTCAGAAACCGTCTGAAGCAGGAGTTAGATTTAATAACAAACTCCCAGAATCTAATAAATTAGAAGCCAGTGACAAATCATTCAAAAGAAAACTGAAAACATTGTGTAATTGTGTCTAGGGCATTCTACACAGTGGATGAATTTATGAAAAATAACATTATATAAATAACTAAATAAAAAATTTTAAATAAACATTTTGTAAATTTTAAAAGTTTTTATCTTCAATTATTTAGATATCTCCTAGGATACTTATTTGGATATACTTATTTATTAAATTTAACTTTTAGTAGTAAAAAATTAGTAGTAATCAGGTTTAGTTAAACAAATTTTGTATTCAATTGACAATGATAATACAAGCTAATGTTGTTAAATATCAATAATATGTTTGTCATTATAATTTGTTTAAAAAGTTCAAACTTAGCACAAAAATGTAACGTATAAATATCATGACTAAGGTCATTGACCAGCTTGGTACACCTTTCTTTTCATACCAATATGGCGGCCACTCAAATTATTGAAAAATTAACAACTCAGTTATTTTGACCCACACAAAATCAAATGCATATAACATTTCAAAAATTTTGTTATAAATAGGTTTTGTTTTTATATCTCAAAAAGGTTTTTGAGACATGTAGGCTACACGTAAATTCCATGAGAAATAAATTAATAATATTTTAATTGTCACAAAATATACGTAGTTGTTTTGACTGAACTATTTTGATATTTTTTCATAATTCAGGTGATGAATGTTTATCACGAGAATTACACTAAAGTGTTGCACTCATTAAACAATGAGTGAGTTGACCTCACTGATGTCGTAAACTACTTAATTATTTTCTGACGTTTATTTTCCTGCCTGATGAATAGCTATAGAAGTAACAATTAACACAGCTCTATATCTCATTGTTGTTATTTATTATTGTCCTGTTTATTATGTATTATTTATACTTAATTTTACGCATAGTATAAAATATCTACATAACATTGGAGATTGTTTGTATTTCTGTCTGTGAAATATTTCTAGTTTATTTATTGTTATATGTACAGTTTATTAAGACATTATGTATTTACTAATTAAATCAAGCGTCATTCCTTCTCTAGACTTTTGCTATCCAAATGGATAACAACTTTATTTTAACAATGTTATTTTGTTCGGTTAAAAACTCCTCAAATGATATATTTTTGCTTAGTTTACACTTCAATGCACAGTAATAAAATTAGTTTCAGGTGACCTAAACTTTATAGAAACCCGAAGGTTGTAATCTTTTTGTGTCCATTATAACTTATGGATAATAAATCAAGTTGAAGTACTCGTACAATGCTTACCAATTTAATGGTAATAAATATTTGATTGGTCCTAGGAGTAATTTCCATTTATATTATATAGATTAATTTATAATTCCTTCAGTCAATCAAAATAGTGGTATAAAAAAGAATTTATGAACTGTGAACACCAACAACAATAATATTTCTAGCACGCTAAATCTACTACAGAAAAAACTTGGTTGTGTTTAAGTATAGGAGTTGATATTAGGAATAAACATATCTATGGTACTTGGTTATTATTTGTTGTTATACACGACTAATATAGAAAATTTGCTAAGAACTGTGAGATTGAGAGTTGTTTGTATTTTTATCTTTTACTCATTGCACTGTATATAAATATAACTAAGATTATAGCTTTAAAACGTAATAAAATAGTTTATATGATATTTAGTATTAATATATAATATTAAGGGCAATACTGTAGTTATAAAGATAGTTTTCTTCACCGGAAAAATTGCATATCTTTATACACAGTTGAACACTTACCAATAATCTAACAAAGACACACTATTAACAGGAACAAACCTTTAGTTACTCGGGTTGCAACATAATCGGTATGTATAGACCACTTTAGATTGTCTTGTATATTTATACCAAAGAACTTGGTGGAAGTAAGATCTTGCCCATTGTTACCAATGTCAAAAATTGGTACCAATGCACCTCGATCCATCTTTATGTGCACAACATAACTGTTGGTTGTTGCCCAATGATACTGCACGGAAATGAATTTTTCTTCAAAACTTGTTTGGACTGTACATAATGTTTGTCTACCTCTTCTGACAATCTAACACCTTTATCGATTATCACACAAATGGATAGGAATGGGTAATAACTGATAAGACTAATGAGCCATTTAGTTGACTATTCACCCTGGTCCGTACCACTGACCTAATTTATTAATTTTTTCTCAGTTTTTCAGATTTATCTTAAAACTGAATTAATAGAATTTTAAAATGTTTGATAGTGTTATGAAAATGATGTATAATATTGATTTATAGCAACAATAGACTAAATATATAGGGAGGGAGGGAGCGATGAGGGGAGGGGAGAGGGAGAGAGAGCTCTATATTTCCATTTAAGAGTGTGGGATAGGTTATATTTGGAAGTGATTGCTATTGATACTCAATACTGTTATCATATAAAAATTTTATCAGGGAAGGAATTACGTAAAGTAGATTACAGGTAGTAAACTTAGTTAATCGATACCAGTTGTAAACAGTCATTTACTTGTTGCTGTTCATTTCCAGAAAGTGTTTATCAGAGGTATGAAAACCCTACTATATAGGAGTATTCATGGTAATATTTAGCTGGGTGTAGTGTGTTTTTATACATGTAAAAAATCTTACCATTACAAGAAAATTGTAAGTGTACATATGAGCCGTTGTCAATAAAAAACGCTATATAGAAATATATTTAATGATATACTTATTTAATGATTAAAAAGTCAATATATTGATAATTATTATTATTTTAATACTTATATCAATATGTTTATATTTGGGGTCATCTCTTGATTACATAACACTAAAATCAGACTTTTCAGACACCCCTCCTCTCCTTAAACTTTAATGGTACTAATAATGTAAACAATATTTTTAAGATAATTTACCATTTCTAAAATCAATTACCTAACTTCATGGCTGGCTTTTACAACAAATTCCCTCTCCATTATCACAACTTTAAAACTTTAACCAGTCGCTATTTTTAATAGGGTGAGTCCAAATGTACAGTTTCTCACTCAGAAAAAAACAGGTTTTAAAATTATTTACCATTTAACATGGCCATTCATTTGAACTTACTTTTTACAACATCCTCCACGTGCTGTCCCTTCTGTGCTCAAAGAATTAAATTCTGTACCATCTGGAGGGAAACATTTTACAACTGTGTACCAAATTTAAATTTGTCTATCTGACCCCATTCGTAAGAAATGAATGACTTTTAAACACCCTGTATATTTATGTTATGGCCTTAGATAAAAAACAGAAATTTAATATACATTTGTAGAATGTTTCCTTCCATCTAATCTATTAAATAATTGGGTGCTAAATTTAACTTTACATTATTATGGCTTTAATGATATGGATTAATTTATATGCAGCCACATGTTATATCTTCGACTAACTTAATAATCTTTATCGAAAAGTAAGATTCTAAAACTTTGCATCAACAGTGAACATTTTATATATATGTTATGAGTTAAAGTGTTATTCTGTTTAAATATTTTGTACTGACTGATCATATATCCAAATCTTTTACCATATGTTATTATAATATCTATTATTTAGAAATATGCAAACAAAGTTTAATTGATTCCGAAAAGGCCTTGCGCAATAATAAAATTTATATTGGAAAATGTTTTATTCATTTACCAGTGATAGTAACTTTAACCTTTTTTCCAATGCTCCGAGATTCTTCCTTCAATGTCGGTTAAGTTAAACCCTTAACAGCCATGTTGTGGTATCTTTGAAGATTTATAATTTTGTTGTAAGACAAATTAGCTTATATCCCTTTGACAGATTAAAAAAAAATTCTATTCCTGCCTGTTGGGGAATCCATTTTATAGCTTAATTGAATTTTTTAAAAATTAAAATATGGATTTTTTGTTTTTTTTTTTTTTTATTCTGTTACCATCACTGTTGTGCTGTATAGGCTTCGTTATTGCTAGTTTTAGGATTTTGACGTGGCTGTAATAATGAGCTGTATTTATGACTTTATCAACGATGTACATTTTTTGTGTCAAATAAAAATTATGAAATGAAATTAGATTAATGATAGTTTATTCAAACCTGTAAAAACTACTTGGCTTCTTTCTAGATATAAAATTGTGCTAGAATGTACATATTGATAATCTATGTAAAAGATTATCTAGGGTGATTTTCCTGCTGAGAAAATTGAAGTGCTGTGTAAACTTAGAAACACTTATAATGACGTACAACGGCTTATTTCATAGCCACTTGTGTTAATTCCAGTACATCAAAAACAGTTTTTTATTTGGCAGAAAATAGCTATTAAAATATTTGCTAAATTATCTTATCAAGAGTCTTGCAGACATTTTTCTAGGCTTAAAATTATGACCTTCACATGTACATATATTTTCTATAACCTAATGTATATGTAAAAGAAAATAAAGATAGATTTGAAGCACAATGTACACTCCATGAGTATGATACCAGATGAAACAATAATCTAAGAACTCCTAATATAAGGCTAGATAAATACCACGAAAGCCACAAATACCAGCAGTAGTTAATTAATATTAATAGTTAGTTATTAGTTAATTAATAGTTAATATAAGCAATAGTTGGTCATGGATAATTAAGATACCAACAGACTGATAAAGGTACTTGTCAATATATTTATAAATATAAATATAAATATATATATATATATATATATATATATATATATATATTTCGTCAACTGATTATAACGTATAAATATGTGAATAAATTTAATTCAATTCAATAAAGTTTCTGAAAAAACTATTTAGTAAGCTTCATCTTTTTGTTAGATCTTTACCTAGAATTTGGATCAAATGTGTCAGAGTGACTTCAGCTTAGGGAATTTTACAGTGTTGAGAATTATATGAAATGTGATATGTTGTAAATAAAACAAGGATATTCCATAATTTATTATTTGTTTTAAATTTTATATTTTAATTCCATGTCTCTGTGTGTTCTGGATGTATTTGAGTAGATAAAAGTATTTATTATAATAGATATCATTGGAAACTAGTATATATTTATACGATACCACTTGAATCAAGCTATACCACTATTATTTTGACGAAGCCTATTGTAACCTTTGGACTACTTAATGGCCAATAAAACTTTTGATTTCTGTGCAGTCATGTCCTAAGATGTTCACGGACGGCGCGCGGCGTGTGGACTTTGTGCTGGCATGGATGTCGCCCATGCCACATAAGCCGGTGCAGGTGCGCCATGCGGAGGAGGCACAGGCCAAACGGGAGATATTCGAGCGACACCTGGAGATGGAGGGGCTGGAGCTGGAACGAGAGGATGTGGAAAGACACCACTTTGTCAAGATACACGCCCCGCACGAGGTGCTCTGCCGTTATTGCGAGATCATGAAGTTGCGCATGCCCATGAAGGAAGTGAGTTTATACAGTTCACACAATTATTTTTTAAAATATTTTATTAGATTATTCACTGAGATGTTTAACAAGTCTGGGTACTGGTAACATTACAATGTCTACAGTTGGAAGGTCAAGACGAGTTGTTGGGCTCTCAGTTCAACCTGATCACAGAAGTGCGCTCTCTGCTGTCCAAACTGACCAGTTGTGTCAACCTGGACTCTACAGTGTTCCCGCAGGACAAGTTTCACCCCTCGGCAGAGTACAGTCGTGACAAGAGCTACCTGTGGGTAATATTTATAACTATCAGATCATATAATTATTGCTAATAAAGGTATTTTTTTATGAGGAGAGATCGAGTCATTTCTAATGTTAACTCCATATTCATTAGAGTTAGTTGTAGCATTATAATATGATGTGTTTCCCTTATGTCGCATCATTGGGTTGTCACAACATCCATGAAAAACAAACAAAAGCAAGAAAATGTACAGAATCTTGTCTTACTTTATTATACAGGAAACTGCACTTTCAAACATAGTTCTTAACCCATTGAGTATTATGGCACGCCCACATGTACATGTCTAGTGCGTCTATGTGTAAAACCAGCAGAACTTAAAAATTAAATTTGTTTGTTGTTTTTTTTTTTTCAAGAAATACATAACATTTTAAATTTTGGCTAAAACCGGATTTTTTTGAAGTCTAAATGCGCGCTAATTGAGTTGAGGCCAAATTTTCTTTAGTGCTTTGAGGGTTAATAATAGAAGTTGTTCAGGTGATGACTGTAATTTTTGTTGTTGTCTTTAACGTTAACCAAGGATCCCTCTTTAGAACATTGATAGGTAAAAAAGTAAATTTGATAACAGGTACATAAGTGTGAGCTACTAAGAAAAAATGCAAAAAAGATTTAAAATAAAAAAAAAATTTTAAATGAAGTGAAAAAATACAAAATAGTTTTTATGAAAGTGAAAAAGTCCAATTTGATAAAAAATGATAAATTTATTTGTAGTTTAAGCGACAAGTTGGAAGCATATGTATTAAAGAGAGATAGGATTAAGTCCTTAAACTAGTAGAAATGACAATATTGTTCCGGAAGAAAATGACAAGGAAGTTTGAAACCCTTAAATAGTTGCTGAAATGTCACATTAGCATTATGTAAACATATTTAAAACTGTTACTGTACATTATACTGTTATGTGTCACAGGTTTGATGAATACTCTGAAGATTTCTTCTCTGCAGCAGTTCGAACTTTGGTGGTGGACTTCATACTGGAGCGTCAGAGCTTTAGTGAGGACCTGAGTGACGCTCAGTCTGTCGGCATCAAGAAACTTCTCGCCGATGGAGTGTACAGAGCAGCTTATCCCCTCCATGACGTATGTGAAACGTAAAATAACCTAAAAGTGTATAACAATATAATGAATACTTAAAATATTGAGTCCATTTTATCTCACCCACCGGTTTTTCTCTTGTTTGAAATTAATATTTACATTTGAACCATTTTAAAACTTTCATGGTGATACCTCTTGAAAAGATATACTTCTAAGTTTACCTTGATTTTATTGACACAAGGATAAAAATGGTGTGTTTTTAATAATTTCTGTCCATTTTATTTTATCTCTTGATATATAAATTTATTTAGTCCTTATGATCACATTAATGTACTAATTAAACTAGTCCTAAACTCATCATCATCATCATCATCATCGTTAGACGTTTCCGTTCTCACGGGTCGTCGTACACAGCCTCCTCCACTTTAGTCTGTCGTTCCATGTCTCCTCTTCATCCACCTGTATTTTCTGTAGTCCCCTTCTCTCTATGTCTTTCCACACTTGGTCCTCCCATCTTCCTCTCGGTCTTCCTCTTGGTCTTCTTCCTCCTAAACTATTGTTTATTATTTAGTCGGAACTTAGTATAAAAATATATCTGTTCATGTTTGAATTATATATACATCTAAGATACATTATACAACACTCCAAGTGGAACATACAAAACTTTAAACTATACATGCTTTAATTTTCTTGCAACTTTGACTGTGCATATACCAAGTACAGTTTCATGTAGACGTTTTGTTGCTTGGTATCTTGTAATCGTGGAATATACAAAAATAGATGAAACTCAGTAGACAAATATGTGGTATTTAACATTTCAAAAACTCATCTGTTGTAGAATCACTATTACATGTTTCTGTACGAAAGTCTCATCAACAGGTGTATAAAAGCCTAAAAGTCAACGAAAGTTAAAGCAAGTAAAAATAACATTTAATTTGCTTATGTTTTGAATTGTGACCCTTTGTTTTTTACAATTCTTATTCATATGTTTAGAAATGAATTTGTCTATTAGATTTGTTTTGAAACCATTGGATCTGGCAGTATGTTTTATAATATTGACTTCTTGTTCATTATTTTGGGAGCTTAATGGGATGTTTAAAATGCGATGAACCATTTGACTTGTATGCTGCTAATAATTAATAGATATGACAGTACAGTTCTCCCATATGGTAACTTATAGTTGGAATCCATCAATGGGTTGTGTTTCTCTAGTACAGATACTTAAGTGAAAGTGTGGCAGCCTGTGCAGGTCTTGTAAAACATTTTCTTTATGGCCATTATTTTTTGTGACCCTTCAGTATTATTTTGAATTTTATTTTGCTTGACTTGATAATGAGGTGGTTCCAACTTTCTAGTTACAACAATATACTTTCTGGAAAGTATTCATGAATTGTTGGATTCATTTCTGGCCTTTACCCTCTTTCCATTAATTGTCTGGTTGAAATTTTGTGGGGCACATTGTCTGATTTTTTAGTATCAAATGTTATTTGAATTTCCAATTCAACACTGGTGAATTTTTACTCTGAAGGGGAGTAGTTCTGTATCCAAACGGAACATTTCTCAATTATGGTGGTGTTTATGTGCCTATTTGATGGTACAGCTTCTTGTTTAAGAAATCTTCAGTTTTGGTGTTTATTTGTACATTTGTATACTATGATCTCTGTTGTAACATGCTAAAACTATCCCCATCGCAACTTCATTATTCTGTACAGTCTGTGTTGCACACATTGTTTTCTACAATCTCTTCTTGATCTTCTAAGAACTTTCTTCATCCCCAAGAGGGTTCACTTTTTGATAGTTTATACCCTCCATTTAACTAACTCTGGATGCAGCAAAAACTATTTGTCAATTTGGGCAACTCTATGGCTGTCCCCAGAGGTGGCACATCACTAACGCAAACACTGAGATATTGGAGTGGGAGGGTAGATTGATAGATTTACTCTACTGCGGGGGAGTTGGTGGAGATCCTTAAGGGTTAAGGACAGTTGCTAGTCTGAATATGGAGGAGTAACTGTCCTCTACCTGTTTTTACTGGAGAAGAATAGAGTTAACTTTCCTTCTTCCAAGGTGACATGAATGAGATATAGCCCGATATCCCTTCTCTTAGAATCTCAACACGGGGTGGCCCTCTACCTCCAATCTTACCCATTTCCCAATGTCCTCTCACTCCGGATGCAAGTGCAAAGATCCTTAAGTCCAATTAGAGTACATAGCTTTTTCTTGTTCCAAGTGAACTGAAAAAGAAGGATCTTCTTCACATTTTTAGAAAGTGAAACTATTACAAATCTCGGTGTTTATAATCAACTGTTTTGAGGATTTCACCTTCATTTGCTAATATTTAATTAGTTTTAGTTTTGGAATGCGTAAAGACATTTGCGCCTGTGTTGTGGTGTAGGGAGACTACCAAGTTCCTGGATCTCTGAGGCACCTCCTGTACACGGAGTGGGCGCAGGTCAGCAAATGGATCATGTACCAGCCGATAGACCAGATCAAGGAGTACTTCGGTGTCAGGTTCGCTCTGTATTTCGCTTGGCTCGGCTTCTACACACACATGCTCATCCCGGCGTCCATTGTCGGCCTCATCTGCTTTCTTTACGGCTGCTTCACCATCTTCACAGATACTCTCAGGTGACACTTCAGCGTACAAGCGTACATTGGCATAAAACAAATAAAAAGTAGTATGTAAGGTTCTGAGTACTCAGAGTGCCACATATTGTAATTATCAGTCTATTGTTTAGCCTTAATAAAAACATTTAAGAAGGACTCTCTAGTATAAATATATAATTTTTGGGGTTTAATTAGGTAGAAATCAAAATCATTTCAAACGTCTACTACTTATCCATACTTTTAATTCAAGAATTATTAATTTACAACAGGTATCTGTTAGATTGGACAAAACAAAAAGCCATATTTTGATTGAAATACAGCTATTTACTGAGTTTTCTCAAGAAGCTTAAACTGTTAATATAAATAGATATAAGTTAGTAATAGGTAGATGGTTAAAAATAATGGGTATTTTTCCATACATGGTTATTTAAAGTTTGATGTTAGCCTATGTGAAAATGTTATTGGTTTAGAGCTAAATTTCACAAGTTGAACTGTTTCTTGTATTTAGTCAGAGTTTATCAGGTTTATTTTAGTTTTTGGTTGTGTTTTTATCAATGATGTTATGGTTAGACGATTGCTATTGTTACCACGTGATTGGATATAGTGGCAATGTCTATTGCAAAATGACGATAAAGTATCGTAAATTTTGAATGCAGGAACAAATGTTTTGAATTTATTGTAGCTCATAGTTCAGAATTTGTACAGGAGTTACTTTTGTTACGCTTAGCTATGTATAGATAAATAACAACATGTTGTACAGGTCTGTGTACAGAACTGTTGTACAGAAATAGATATTACCAATGTGCATTTTGAAGTAGTTAAAGATAAAGGGGTAGTTCATGTTGATACAAATATTGGTTTCGCTAATTTCAAATAACCACATAATAAACATCAGTGCTTAGTCTTTAAAATAGGTTCATAGTACAATTCATTTATCAATGTAATTTGTAAATTAAAAGTTAAATATAAAATGCAGTACAAAATGAGAGGAAGAGAGAGATAGAGGCAGATCAAGTAATCATTTTAGATGAGAATAGTGTCACACTCTCTCAGCTATCTCTGGTACTTCTTAGTTTAAAGTTTTGTTATTGACAATGGATAATTTGAAAGGATAGTAGGATTTTGGACATTTTCCATTGTTATATGTTACAAAAGTAAAGGAGGATTGAAATTTACTCTCTTCAGGTGTCAAAAACCCCAGTATATAAAAGTGCTATAACACCTCGTCAGTGTTCCACCTTCGCTAGTTCAGGTGTGACATGTTTTTGCTCTTCGCTCCAGTTCAGTGACATCGCTTTGGTTCATTCTCTCCAGTCTTTTTTTTTTTTTTCCTTTGGGATATTGGGGTGGATTCACAGACCCTCACACGTCAACCTGAGCTTATTGTGTGCCCTTTTGATGTTAGAGGGGTAAGCCTATCTTCGTGCCCTTTATTAGGCTAAGAAGCTTTTCCCCGATACTAGCATCTGGTTCGTCGCCTGGTTGTTTATCACCGAAAAGAGCCCTTCTCCTTGCTCCCAGTCTCTCACAGTCCAGTATTATGTGTTTTGCAGTCTCTTCAGACTTATTGCAGAGTCTACACTCCGAGTCCTCATTTCGTAAACCTAGAGTGTTTAGGTGTTTCCTGAAGTGGCCGTGTCCAGTGATCAAGGCAATCACTTGCTTAACCCGATCCCTGCCCAGCCCCATCAGCCATCTGGTGAATCCGGAGCTAGAATCGGCAAGCAGTCTTTTGCCGAGTGCTTGTCCTTGGTGACTCTGCCACCGCAAGCGGTGTGTCTTCCTGGACCATTTGTTTATACTTTGGTAAGCGGCTGACTTGCTTATACCACAACTCGGTTCTGGACCGGTGTATGGCATGCTTGCTCCGCTTTTGGCAAGCCTGTCGGCGCATTCGTTGCCACCTATGCCTGTGTGGCCCGGTACCCAACCAAGACGCACACAGTTGCGTGATCCAAGCTTGCAGAGAGTGTTAAAGCACTCCCATACAAGCCTGGATGAAATGCTGTTGGAGTCAAGAGCTTTAAGAGCTGCCTGACTGTCTGACATTATACAGATGTTCATTCCCTGGTACCTTCTGGTGAGGCCTAGGTTGGCACAGGCTAGGATACCATAGATTTCGGCTTGAAATATGGAGCAGTTCCGACCCAAACTGCCGCTAAGGGCAGTTCTAGGGGATTGACTAAACACTCCATATCCAGTTCTACCCTTAATAAGCGAGCCATCCGTGTACCAGACAAAGCTCTTTCTTATTGTTGGGATGTTATCTTGCGATTTCCACTCATCTCTGGAGTAGAAGTCAACAGAGAATGGCTTATTGAATACGAACTCCGTTCTCATTGTGTCGGAGACCATTTCGAGAATAGCGCTTGGGTTTACAGCTTCAGTGATGGCGCCATGGCTCGCGTTAGACGCGCCATTCCTCCACAAGCCAGCAACCATCAGCCGATAAGCTGACTTACGCGCTTCAGCTTTTATATGGACATCAAGAGGTAGAAGTCCTAAAGCCACCTCGAGGGTCGCTGAGGGACTGCTCCTGAATGCTCCGGTTACAAAGATTGTGCCAAGCCTTTGTAAGCTTTCAAGCTTGGCTTTGGCAGTTACCTGATTCACCTTTGTCCACCAGACTAATGAACCATAAGTGATTTGAGGCCTTACAACTGCTTTGTAAAGCCATAGTGCTATATGGGGTTTTACGCCCCATGAGATTCCTGCAAGTCTCCTGGACGTCATGAGCGCCCACTTTGCTTTGTGCAGGATATTATTAAGATGATCATTCCACGTAAGCTTATGGTCTAGAGTCAGTCCTAAATATTTGACTGTCTTTGACCACTCCAGCTGAGTGGATGCGAGTTTCAGCCTAGAAAGAGACTCTAGGTTCTTTTTTCTAGTGAATGGTACAACTACTGTCTTAGAGGGATTTACTTTCAGTCCCTCTCCCTGACACCAGTTGTGTACATGTTGAAGGTTGGTATTCATGATATCAACAACAACATTTGTATATTTTCCCTGTACCATAAGGACTATGTCGTCTGCATATCCTTGGACATAGATTCCGTTGTTAGTAAGGTCCTCAAGTAGACCATCTACTACTAGATTCCACAGTAGAGGTGACAGGATGCCTCCTTGAGGACATCCCCTTGTGGGTGCGATCACAAGCGATACTTCATTGAGATCGGCCCTGATCCGTCTGGAGCACAGCATGGCCCTAAGCCACCGGCACAGAGCTGGCTCGAGGCCACGTCGCTGTGCTCCACTTACCATTGCAGTGAATTTGGCATTGTCGAAAGCTCCTTCAATGTCTATGAAGGTGCACAATGCCAATTCCTTGGCGGACAGGCTATCCTCAATCCTACTGACTAGTTGGTGCAGTGCTGATTCACAGGATTTGCCTTGCTGGTATGCATGTTGGTTGCGATGAAGGGGAGTGTCTGAGAGAACTCCCTTTCTCAGGTGCCTCTCCACCAGTCTTTCTAATGTTTTCAGTAGAAACGAAGATAAACTGATGGGACGAAAAGATTTAGGGACAGAGTAGTCCGCTCTCCCTTTTTTAGGGATGAAGACCACCCTGTTGAGACGCCAGACTTGTGGTATGTACCCATAGGCTAGGCTCGCCCTGAATAGTTCACATAGAAGGGTAAGGAGATTCTCCGGCCCTTGTTGAAGCAGGGCCGGAAAGATTCCATCCCCTCCTGCAGATTTGAAAGGGGCAAATTTAGAAATTGCCCATTTGGCTTTAGAGAGAGTGACAATCCTTCTGGCAATGGCCCAGCTACCACGACAAGCTCTTGGCCGTGAGCCTGCCTCGTGGTTACCAGACGTTCCAGTGTCGTCATTCTCAAAGATACAATCAGGGAAGTGAGTCTCAAGGAGAAGTTTGAGGCTATCACTAGACCCGGAAGTGTGTTGACCTCCCTGGGACCTTAAAGATCCCAAGTGACCGGTTGGACTTGAGGCTAGTAAGCGTTGCAGTCTAGCTGCCGCGCTTAACTCATTTACCTTCTGTGTAAACTGCCTCCAGGAACTTTGTTTTGCTTTTTTAATTGCTAGGCTGTATTCTGTTAGAGCTCTATGATAGGACTCCCAGATACGGCTCCTTTTGCATTGATTGTACAGCTTCCTGACATTAGCCCTTTTGCGAGCGAGGTCCGCAGTCCACCACTTAGTATTGGTTCGACTCTTCCCCCGTCGCAATGGGCAATTGTCGTGGAAGCTATTGATTATAGCATTCTGCAGGTCAGAAGCTATCTGATCTATGTCTGTGAAGCATCGCACCCTTCCGCCTACCGATCCCAACTGTGACTGAAGGTCAGACTTATATCCCAACCAGTCAGTCCTCCTGGGATTGCGATAGAGGACCTCTGCAGCCTCATCTTGCAAGTTAAAGCGGATATACCTGTGATCCGATAATGAGGCCTCTTCGCTTACGTGCCACTTATCAACCATTCCAAGTATACCTTGTGTCCAGATTGTTATGTCAATAACTTCTTGTCTAATTCGTGTTGCGAACGTAGGGCGGTTACCTTTATTACATATAAATAGGTCCCTACTTAGAAGAAATTGTAAAAGTGCCTCACCTCTGGGGTTAGTGTTGGTGCTGCCCCATCCAGCAGAGTGATGGGCGTTGGCGTCACAACCTAGAAGAAGTTGTTGACGTCTGGCTTGTGCTTCTTCCACCAGGAGCTCTAGGTATCTTGATGGAGGGAGTTCCCTGGCATCATATGGCAAGTATACGGAGCCTACAATTGTGCTCTGTACTATGCCTCCATTCTTCCAGGTCAGTGTGCCCACAGTGAGATCTCTGGAGCAGAATTCGTTGAGGGTTAGAAAATCCAAGCCTCTCTTCAACAGGATGCAGGTTCTGACATTCCTTAGAGAGGTACAGTAAATTAACTTACCTTTGGTTTCATTTAGGCCCGCCACTCTCCCTTGGTGAAGCCATGGTTCTTGAATCAATGCCAGATCAAATCCCTCCTGGAGGAAGAACTGGCAGAAGGCTGCCGAGGCAGCCCTACTGTGCTGGAGGTTGATTTGTAGAACTCGTGGCATTGTCCTTGACTGTCGAGGAGACAATTGAGACCTGCCAGAGTCCTAAGTTGGCTCTACAGTTGGAAGCCTTCACAGCCTTGTAGCAGACCTCGTCCAGGAAGCAGACGAATCCGTAACCTTTCGGGTCTGGCTTGGATGGAAGGATTTTCCACTCGTTTACATTCAGGTTGGGGTTCTGCTTATTGAACATCTCAAGTACCTTTTCAGGTGTCTTCTTCAGAAGCTTCGGGTGAGCTCTGAAAAACACCTTAGTGGACCTCAAGATGTCCTTACGCAGACCCACTCTCAGAGAGATGTCATCTCCCAGAGGTTTTATTCTTTGAATAACTTCTTCCAGCCAACGTTTGGTGTGCTCGTTGATGCAGGAAGCAATTAAAACACCTTTCTCTAGGTAGGTGCCCGCAAACGATGGAACGGAACCATCCTCCAGGGGTTGGATTTCTTCCATAATTGCGTCCTCGATGGCTTCTCCTTGCTCTGCACTAAGCTTCGCTTCCGGGTAGCCTTCGAGGGCTATGGCCATTTTGATCGCTGCGACCTCTCTGTAGGTAGCCTTGGGTGTGCTACCAGAGGCCTCGGGATCGTGGGCTTCGGGCTTTTGGGTTTCCCTCCTAGCCTTCTTTGCGGGTCCCTCAGCGGAGGGCGGGGTGACCAAGGTGCCTCTGGGGCGTTTGGCCGACCCCACCCCCGCCTTGGTACCCGCAGTTGGGCCCGGAGTTGAGACCTCCTGCCGTTCTGGATTCTTTTTCTTCTTCTTTTTCCCCCTCCTCCACTTGGAAGGGTCAAAAGCTTCACCCTTTTCAAGAAGTTTAGCCTTTAGTGCTTCTCTTCTTTGAGCAGTGGTGAGATTGGGCCTCTTCATTCTGAGGTTGCCGAGTTGCTCTGTGGCATCATCCAGCGTACCTGTAGACATGGGAGTGCTTGGGCTGTTGAGGAGCTGATCTTCTATATCTTGAAGGGGTTTTGCTTCCTCAGCGCTTGTACTGCCTTCCTCAGATAAAGCCTTGCCATGTATGGGAGCTTCAGTGTGTAATGGAACCTCCTGTGTTCCTAACGCACTTTGTTGAGGAGAAGGTAGGGATGTTGGCATAACAACCTCTTGAGTTGTGTTGCCAGGTGGTGGTATGTGCGAGGTAGCTTCAGGAGCTACCTCAGTAGGAAGAGGTAGGTTAGAAACAGCTTCAGGAACTGTTTCAAGGGTTGGTTGGTTTTGATTTTTGTTTTTGTTTCTTTTCATGTTGTTCCCACGAGAAGCTAGGGAATGGAAGGTCAACCCAGACAGAGCCCCGCATGCCTGGGTAAGCTGCTTTGAAACTGGAGGGTCGCCGGTGTCCAGAGTCCGCATAGTAAAGACTGGTTTGCCACCAGCCATTCAGCCCTGGCCTACGCTGTTCCACCGTGGCTTGGCCCCTAGTGGGAGAAATGAAAGGGAAACTAGATCGAAGAGTTGAGGAACTTTACCTCAGATAGAAGAGAGTGAAGAAGAGAGATAGGCTGACACATAGAAAAGTGTGCCAGCCATAGGCCTCCAGAACAAGAAGAGAAGGGATCTGGAGCATTAGCTAGGGTACCTCGGGGTCGCCACTACCCGTACGGCCTCGAAAGTAAGACCGCCCCTGAGGGATCTCCAGTCTTACTTCATGCTGTTCTCGTACCACTGAGGACGTATCACTTAACTATACCTTTGAGTGGCAGTCTGTTGCTGCACTTTTTAGTAACTAAGTTTTTTATGTATTAGGGGTTTTGATTCCTGAAAAAGAGGGTAGATTTCAATCCTCAAAACATAGTATTATTCTTTTTGTAACACAACAATGGCAAATGTTCGAAGAAATCCTACTATCTTATTTAGTTATTATGTTCTATCCAGGATGGAGACAGCTCTAAGTGGTCCAAAGTAAATTCTAAACCCATTGCTTTCTAAGCAGTTTTTTTTTTGAGTAGTTAGCCTCTCATCTTTCTCCCTCTCGCGAGTGTTATTTGTGTAAATTCTACAATAGCGTCTTGTTTGCTATTGAGCGAATGATTGCAACACAATCAGTTCTTAAAAGTCACTTATCAAATATAATTAATAAAAATTTCATTATGCGTTGCCAGCAATTCAGCGTAAACCAGTTATGTAAAGACTGTGAAATTTTATTCTTGCTTTAAATTGGAAATTGTCTGTTGAACTCTGAAATAGCTCCTTCATGTTGGTTATGAAATAAATGATTGTTTTCTAATGTCACTTTCAAAAAACAATACTTGTGTAAGCTTATCTCTTTGGACTAGCTTTGTATTGTTGTGAAACAACATAGTTCACTAAATCTATCTAATCTAATACCTTACATTAGTGACTCAGATTTTGGACTACATAAGAGATAAGTAGGGTTCATCCCAGTTCCACACTTGAGTAATTTGGCTGATACTCATATCTGTCTGGGTAAGCTGTGTTACATAACTAGTAAGTAACTATTAGCCAGGATCTCCAGAAGCATTGAGTGGGCTGTCTTGCATTTTTCTGGACTGTGGAGACAATAGACAATACAGTTTCTTTATTCATGTACATAGAGTTACAGAATTGGCGTCAAGTAGGTAAAGGTAATAATTTAGGATATTAGTCAGCAATGTAGAAAACAGTGGATAAACCATTTTAAGCACTGGTTCCTCCAGTTTATAAATTCTTCAAGGGAGTAAAATGTCCTCTGTAGAAACCATTCTTGAAGTTTCTTCTTGAAGCATTTCTGTCCACTGTTTATTTTCAGATGGTCTGGAAGAATATTGAAGAGTTCAGGTCCTGCATAGCTTGGCTTCCTCTCTTACAAAGCAAGGCGATGAATTGGCAGAGCATAGTTCATGGCGTTCCGGGTGTTGTAATGGTGCATTTCTCCCAGCCTTGTAATGTTCTGTGAGACAGCATAGCAGATCACTTCTGTCACAAACAGAGATATCACAGTCAAAATTTTAAAATTTTGAAAAGATTGCCGGCAAGTAGCCTTTGGGTCTAGTCCTGCCAATGTTCTCACAGCTTTCTTTTGAAGTATTAGTACCCGTTGGAGATTCCCGATGGAAGAGTTTCCCCATACCACTAACCCATATCTTAGATGTGCTTCAAAGAGTGAGAAATAAGCAGTTTTTTTGCTGTGTCCAGATTGCTCATTTTTGTTATTCTTTTTAATACAAATAGGCTACTGCTGAGCTTTCTGCAGAGTTAGTCTACATGTGGAGTCCAGGTTAGATTGTTGTCAATGATGATTCCTAGGTAGTTAGCTTCATTTTTCAATTCAATATCTGGCAAGCCATGTATTACTGCACTTGCTCTTCCTAAGTTCAGTTTTTGGGTTTTGCGTTCATTTAATATAAGATTGTTTTGGTGACATTATTGCTTTGCCATGTCCAGGGCTACAAAAGAAGATATTTCAAGTTCTGGTATTTGTTTCTCGGCCACCTGCAAGGCTGTGTCATCAGCATACATCATGACTTGGCAGAACTCATGTAGATATTTTGGGAGGTCATTGGTTAACAGAATAAAAAGCATTGGTCCAAGAACTGAGCCTTGGGGAACACCTCTGACAATTAAAAGTGGTGGCGATCTAGTTTTATAAAATGTATTGTTTAATGTATATGCTATCTCTACTGTTTGTGATCTGCCTTTTAGATAACTTGACATCCACTTTCCAGAGATCCTTCTTATCCCCATGTTCTTCATCTTTTCTAATATAAGATCATGCTCCAAGCAATCGAACACTCTACTGAAATCCAGGAAAAATGCACTGATGGCAGTTCCTTCCTCTATTTCATTCAGCACAAGCTCAGTGAAATTTATTATGGCAGAAGTTGTTGATCTGCCTTTGGGGAACCCATGTTGCTGGCTTGTGATGATGTTGTTTACTGTCAGGTGGTTCAAGAGTCTGACAAAGACAATTTTCTCAATTACTTTGGATATTGTTGATAGGAGGGATATGGGGCGGTAGTTATCGATTGAGGGGCTCGAATTCTTTTTGAGTTTAGGAAAGACTTTTGCGAGTTTTAATGCTTTGGAAAAAATTACTTGGGTGAGAGATAGGTTTATGATGAATGTAAGTGGAGGTGCAATTTCTTCCTTACAGTGTTTTAGTAGTATGGAGGACACTTCATCAATTCCAGAGGACGGTTTGGATTTAAGAGAAGATATAGTATTTGTTACTTCGATGACTGAAACTCGTAGAAAAGTCAAGTCAGGAACATATTCAGTTTCTGGAGAACGAGAACTGTATTCTCTTGCAATGCATTCTTCCTGATATAACAAACTGAACATGACTGACTCAAAAATGAAAATTAAAACGGAGGATAGGCTATGCTATAGAAGATTCATAACTTAATAGCCTTTTTTAGTCTAGGAGTCGAGAGCCACAAGCATGCATCCTTGTTTTCTTGAAATTGACAAAGAAATTTCCTCTAAGAACGAAATTGATCGTCAGCCATACTACTTTTGGTGGAGGTGGAAATGGGAGAGCATCAAAAAGGTTAAAAATACAAAAAAATAACTTTTTCTCAGGTTGTATTTTTCCTAACTTGATACACTTAAAAGCTTACCACCAGACTTGTAAATAACAGTTATACATTATCAGACAACTAGATAAAAGACTGAAGTTTGCCAGTTGCAAGGGTCTGTAAATGGTTGTCTTATGCTGGATTTAACATTTTATTTATGTGTCTGATGGTTAATCTTAAGTGTGGCAAAGTATATAAAATATTATTTTGGTGAAAGTTATCTTTGATTTTTTTTCTTTTTTGATACCCTCCCATTTTAACCTCCACCAAAACTGTAACGGCTGACGACCTATTTCGTTTTTAGGGGAAATTTCTCTTCCGATTTCAAGAAAACCAGATTGTGTACTTATACAATGCATATTGGCTCTTGGCTCCAATTAGTTTTAGATTACAGAGAGCAACATGAACATGATTGTGTACTTATACAATGCATATTAGCTCTTGGCTCCAATTAGTTTTAGATTACAGAGAGCAACATGAACATGATTGTGTACTTATACAATGCATATTAGCTCTTGGCTCCAATTAGTTTTAGATTACAGAGAGCAACATGAACATGATTGTGTACTTATACAATGCATATTGGCTCTTGGCTCCAATTAGTTTTAGATTACAGAGAGCAACATGAACATGATTGTGTACTTATACAATGCATATTGGCTCTTGGCTCCAATTAGTTTTAGATTACAGAGAGCAACATGAACATGATTGTGTACTTATACAATGCATATTGGCTCTTGGCTCCAATTAGTTTTAGATTACAGAGAGCAACATGAACATGATTGTGTACTTATACAATGCATATTGGCTCTTGGCTCCAATTAGTTTTAGATTACAGAGAGCAACATGAACATGATTGTGTACTTATACAATGCATATTGGCTCTTGGCTCCAATTAGTTTTTAGATTACAGAGAGCAACATGAACATGATTGTGTACTTATACAATGCATATTGGCTCTTGGCTCCAATTAGTTTTAGATTACAGAGAGCAACATGAACATGATTGTTGCCAACCTCAAGTGCACAAGAACTCTTAAGCCTTAGCTCCTCACTAGCGACAAGTTTACAGTGTAAATTCATGATATGTTGTGCAGTACAGATATCTGCGACAAGTCGGAGGACATTGTGATGTGTCCCCGTTGCGACCGAACCTGCGACTACTGGAAACTGTCGGATACCTGTACTTATGCCCGCATCACATATCTCTTCGACAATCCTGTCACAGTCGTCTTTGCCATCTTCATGTCCTTCTGGGGTGAGTCATAACTTAGTTAGTTCAGTACAAGAAACGTTTAAAAGACTTGTCGCTTTAGATGAGACAATTGGTACACAAAATTGTCTGAAACAAAGTCTAAGCTATATTTTTTAATTTTGTACCAGATCGACATTACGCAGTTTAAATTTCAAAGGAGTTGGCGGCAAATTGGAGGACGGATACATACAAATCAATTCTCGTAATAGTCTTATCGTTGATTATGGACGTCAAATCAAATGCAAATGTTAAAATTAATAATATAGAAAAGATAAATTAACTTTATATTGGAGTAAATTAAAATAATTAAATTGTAATAGTTACAAAAGAAATTCATAGTTTATAAACAGTATTAACAAGATATTAAAATTTAAACATAGTATTTTTGGTCCGAGATTAAAATTGGAGGTATCTGCTTCCGTTGTCCCCAGCTCTGGTCCAGCATATCTTTCTTTTTCCTTCAATGACTTTGTGTGTAGAAACATCTTCCAATACAATCAATTATAGATAGCCAAACTCATTTCAACATTATTTTTCATATTGGTACTAGGGTGAGTTGAGGTGAATTTTGATGGACAAATTTCTCTGTGAGCATTCATAATTCAAATTAATTAGAAGAGGAAAATTGGTGTACTTGCACAACTACCTGTTAAACAAATTCAACTTATGAATTGATAAGCAAGAATATTACAAAATCAGCTGAAACAGTTATTATTGGCTGCAGCAACGCTCTTCCTGGAGCTGTGGAAGCGGTACTCCGCGTCCATCGCGCACCGATGGGGTCTGACAGGCTACACGGCTCAGTCGGAACACCCGAGGCCGCAGTACCTTGCTCGGCTGGCTAGGATACGCCACAAGAAAGTACGCATCAATGTCATTACGGGGGCTAAGGAGCCGTATGCTCCTTTCCTAACCTGCCGTCTACCAGCCATGTGCCTCTCCTTTTCCGTGGTCATCCTACTGGTGAGTTATCTTGGAGCTGTGTACTGTGCACCCGTTATGCATTTAATGCTAGCTTTGTACATAATTTTTTTTATATTCATATTTTATTTATTTATGTAATTCTGAATAGTAAGTAGCAATAGTAAATACATGTTTACATGCACACCCTTACACTGCTAAATAACAATATTGTTGAATACTTCTATCTGTCCACGTAGTCCAAGATTTGACTAACAATACCTGTGACTACTTTATATTCAACGGGTACCTTACACATAATGTTCAGCTCTAATAAATGGCACTGTGTATTTCAAGAAAACTTTTCTTATAGCATGCCATGGTTAAATTGTAGTGTTTGCAGTCTGGTATTAATCGTGTAATATTTTGTATACATAATTTTATTTTTATTTTCTTAGTTGCTACTAAGAAAAAGAATTATGACTTGAAGATAAAAGAACTCAGACGTCAGTCAACGGTCGACCGAATAGCACGTTCAGAAAATAAAACTAAAGCCCTTTGGAATATTATAAATAATGAAAGAAGAACCAAGAAATCGTCTGTAGGACTGAAAGAACTTAAAATTGACAATAAAACTATCAACGATCCTCAGCAAATTGTGGAACATTTCAACACTGTTTTTACGACCATGGCTGACTCTGCTATTTTAAACAACAACCCTCTAAAGAACAGAACTCCAAGTCCTATTCAGCAGCTTGACACTCGCTCTTTTTATCTCTATGACACAACAATTGAAGAAGTCATCAAAACGATCAACTCACTGCCAGCTAAAGTCTCTGCAGGTATTGACGAAATCTCACCAAAGTTGTTGAAGGCTTGTAAACATGAAATAGCCTACCCTTTAACCACTCTAATAAACATGTCCTTCCAATCTGGTAGATTTCCACATCAACTAAAACTATCTAAAGTAATCCCCATTTTTAAACAAGGTGATCAGTCTGAAGCATCAAACTATCACCCAATCTCGCAAATTTCAACATTCTCTAAAGATATTGAAAAGATTGTGCTTAATCGTCTCCTAAACTACATGACATACAATAATCTGCTTACTGATCAACAGCACGGTTTCACCAAAAATAAATCTACATCGACAGCTTTAATTAGTTTTATTGAATACGTAATAGATCAAATAGAAGCTAAAAATACAACAACAGCAATATTCTTAGATTTAAGCAAAGCCTTTGACACCCTTGACCATGAACAACTGCTGACCAAACTAAATACCATGGGAGTACGGGGCACTGAAGCTGAGTGGTTCAGGAGTTACCTAACCAATAGAGAACAGGTAGTTGAAATCCGGCATACTCAAAACAATAAAATTGCACACATCAGATCCAGTCCACTTCCAGTTCTAAGGGGCGTCCCCCAAGGATCAGTTCTGGGTCCTGTACTCTTTACTCTATTTACGAACGATTTACCTAAGTACTTAGATGAATTTGCTACAACTCTGATGTATGCAGATGATACCGTTCTACTTTTAGCCGATAGAACCCCAGAAAACCTGGAGATAGAGTCATTCACTGCAATGAACATGGCGGTACAGTACTGCCATATTAATAACCTGGTAGTTAATGAAGCTAAAACCCAGCAACTCATATTGGGCCCAAAAAAGGAACAAACTGTGCACCTGCCTAACGTCCAAGCAGCATCAGAGGCAAAGTACTTGGGAGTGACAATAGATGAAGATCTCAAATGGACAACGCACATTGACAACCTGTGCAGGAAATTAGGTACTGGACTGTATGTTGTTAAAAGAATAAAATCAATAAGTGATGTACCCTCTGCAAAAACAGCCTACTTTGCTTTATTTGAATCGAACCTTCGCTATGGTCTCCTGGTCTGGGGTAATTCATCTGCAGGAAATCTCCAACGTGTGCTGGTAACACAGAAAAAAGCAGTGAGAACACTTGCTGACTTACAGCCAAGAGAGAGTTGTCGACCAGCTTTTATCAACCTCTCAATTCTGACGGTTGTATCCTTGTACGTGCTGGAGGCAGTAACCTGTGTGCACGAGAGAGGTTTTCCCAGAGGATGTAACACACATCATTACAACACAAGACGAGCGACAGATTTTCATCTTCCTGGGCATCGACTTTCTCTATTTGAGGAGAAGCCCTCTTACATGGGTTTAAAACTGTGGAACCACCTGCCAGAAGACCTGAAGGGACATGGTGCGGCAAAATTCAAGAAGGAGGTGAAGCTGTGGCTGCTGCAAAATCCATTCTACTCGTTAGAAGAATACCTGAACAGAGAGCAAAACTAACAACCAAACTGGACATTTACCTGTAAATTTATTGTTTGTAAACTACGCAATTGTATTTATATGATCTGTAACAAATTTTGACGAGTTACAATTCTCAAAGAATTTGTAAATAAAGAATTTGTAAATAAAGAATTTGTCTATTGTCTATTGTCTAATATTAATGTCTTTTTATAGATCTCTCTTTAAATCAGACACACTGTAGCACAGGTTTTGTTGAGCCAGGAAACTTTGTGTAGGTTTTTAAACCTATAATCGTGACTAAGAAATGGACGACTATCAAGAAGTATTCTTGTAAAACTGAGACTGTATGAATGAGCATTGGAGGAGTAGTCACAGTCTGCTTGTTGAGGACCACTTCTTGGTAACTTTTGATCTGTTTGTGAAACTTCATCACTGTTGCATTTAGGAAATGGTTTATTTTCCAAAAACAATTTCTTATCTGAAAGTGGGAAGAAAATAACATTGTAGATGAACTGAAAATATCTTCTACAGAATTTTATAATTACTGGAAATTGAAAATCCACCCACTTGTCTCTTGCCAATCATATTAATGTGACGATAAGTGGAATGCAGCAGTATCTAAGCCTACTGGAAGACAACTCCCTGTATACTCTGCTTCTCCATCAACTGCATTGTGACTATATTGTGTGGATTTTGCAGACAGCTCTGGCGATTGCAGCAGTATTTGGAGTGGTGCTGTACCGCATGTCCATGTTGACTACTCTGAGCCTACTGGAAGACAACTCCCTGTATACTCTGCTTCTCCATCAACTGCATTGTGACTATATTGTGTGGATTTTGCAGACAGCTCTGGCGATTGCAGCAGTATTTGGAGTGGTGCTGTACCGCATGTCCATGTTGACTACTCTGAGCCTACTGGAAGACAACTCCCTGTATACTCTGCTTCTCCATCAACTGCATTGTGACTATATTGTGTGGATTTTGCAGACAGCTCTGGCGATTGCAGCAGTATTTGGAGTGGTGCTGTACCGCATGTCCATGTTGACTACTCTGAGCCTACTGGAAGACAACTCCCTGTATACTCTGCTTCTCCATCAACTGCATTGTAACTATATTGTGTGGATTTTGCAGACAGCTCTGGCGATTGCAGCAGTATTTGGAGTGGTGCTGTACCGCATGTCCATGTTGACTACTCTGAGCCTGCTGAAAGACAACTCCCTGTATACTCTGCTTCTCCATCAACTGCATTGTGACTATATTGTGTGGATTTTGCAGACAGCTCTGGCGATTGCAGCAGTATTTGGAGTGGTGCTGTACCGCATGTCCATGTTGACTACTCTGAGCCTACTGGAAGACAACTCCCTGTATACTCTGCTTCTCCATCAACTGCATTGTGACTATATTGTGTGGATTTTGCAGACAGCTCTGGCGATTGCAGCAGTATTTGGAGTGGTGCTGTACCGCATGTCCATGTTGACTACTCTGAGCCTACTGGAAGACAACTCCCTGTATACTCTGCTTCTCCATCAACTGCATTGTGACTATATTGTGTGGATTTTGCAGACAGCTCTGGCGATTGCAGCAGTATTTGGAGTGGTGCTGTACCGCATGTCCATGTTGACTACTCTGAGCCTACTGGAAGACAACTCCCTGTATACTCTGCTTCTCCATCAACTGCATTGTGACTATATTGTGTGGATTTTGCAGACAGCTCTGGCGATTGCAGCAGTATTTGGAGTGGTGCTGTACCGCATGTCCATGTTGACTACTCTGAGCCTACTGGAAGACAACTCCCTGTATACTCTGCTTCTCCATCAACTGCATTGTGACTATATTGTGTGGATTTTGCAGACAGCTCTGGCGATTGCAGCAGTATTTGGAGTGGTGCTGTACCGCATGTCCATGTTGACTACTCTGAGCCTACTGGAAGACAACTCCCTGTATACT
The DNA here is from genome assembly GCF_021130785.1 of Homalodisca vitripennis. Lineage (NCBI taxonomy): Eukaryota > Metazoa > Arthropoda > Insecta > Hemiptera > Cicadellidae > Homalodisca > Homalodisca vitripennis. Next base: position 19,285,572 of record NC_060214.1, read on the forward strand.
CTGCTTCTCCATCAACTGCATTGTGACTATATTGTGTGGATTTTGCAGACAGCTCTGGCGATTGCAGCAGTATTTGGAGTGGTGCTGTACCGCATGTCCATGTTGACTACTCTGAGCCTACTGGAAGACAACTCCCTGTATACTCTACTTCTCCATCAACTGCATTGTGACTATATTGTATGGATTTTGCAGACAGCTCTGGCGATTGCAGCAGTATTTGGAGTGGTGCTGTACCGCATGTCCATGTTGACTACTCTGAGCCTACTGGAAGACAACTCCCTGTATACTCTGCTTCTCCATCAACTGCATTGTGACTATATTGTGTGGATTTTGCAGACAGCTCTGGCGATTGCAGCAGTATTTGGAGTGGTGCTGTACCGCATGTCTATGTTGACTACTCTGAGCCTACTGGAAGACAACTCCCTGTATACTCTGCTTCTCCATCAACTGCATTGTGACTATATTGTGTGGATTTTGCAGACAGCTCTGGCGATTGCAGCAGTATTTGGAGTGGTGCTGTACCGCATGTCCATGTTGACTACTCTGAGCCTACTGGAAGACAACTCCCTGTATACTCTACTTCTCCATCAACTGCATTGTGACTATATTGTGTGGATTTTGCAGACAGCTCTGGCGATTGCAGCAGTATTTGGAGTGGTGCTGTACCGCATGTCCATGTTGACTACTCTGAGCCTACTGGAAGACAACTCCCTGTATACTCTGCTTCTCCATCAACTGCATTGTGACTATATTGTGTGGATTTTGCAGACAGCTCTGGCGATTGCAGCAGTATTTGGAGTGGTGCTGTACCGCATGTCCATGTTGACTACTCTGAGCCTACTGGAAGACAACTCCCTCGCCACAAGATACTCCGTTGTTATCATTCCAGCCACTGCTGCCACCATCAACCTGGTGTGCATCATGGTCTTCAACTATGTGAGTCACATTTCCTTTCATTCTGATTAGTGCATTGTCCAACCATGTGTTTGATTGATATCTCTACCAAGAAGGCGTGCGATACAACGGTATTATTCTCAGTTTTATACATATAACATTGCTATGGTAGGAAGGATTCAATGCGAATTCCGATTTAAGCTCTGTTTCACTTTCTAATTAGTGCAGGATCTGAAATCTGATACTGTCATAGACTTGACTCCAGGTCCGGGCATCTACGTCCATCTTAAAAGAAAGCTGCTAGTGAAGATGATAAAAACAAACTCTGCATTTTTTTGAGATCAAAGACACCTAAATCACAAAATGAATGAATGAATGAATGAAAAAATTTCTTTATTGTTGTCAGTTGTACATTTTACATACAGTAGATCTTAACCTAAAATCAACAATAAAGCCCGAGGTAACAAAATACCTGTTCGGGAATTACACTAGTACACATAAAGAAACAGCAACTCGAAAAAAAGGACTGCCCTACCAGATCCTCGTAATGATACACTCTAAACAACTATAACTAGATTAACTTCTAAAAAAAGTAACATAAAACGGAAATATATGTGAAATGTTGATCAGATTTTCAAGTAAATTATAATATAAAGTTACAATTTAAAAGTGTAATGATCATACTATAGTGTTGTAAAACCTGTCTACATCTTCTTTCCAATAACAAAACATGCCCGAAGCATTTTAACAAACTTATTTTTGATTTTACATTTTCTTAAATATTCTGGTAAACAATTAAAAAACTTTGGTCCTAAAAAAAGAGATAGAATTTTTTAAACAAGGTTAGATGGGGTCTCGGAACTTGAACGTTTATTCTTCTCTGACTATAATGTGAATTTTGCATTGTAAAAACTGCTGCTTTGATTATAAAATGATTTTAATACTTTATAGATATACAGATTTTTTTATCGGTAACACATTTAAATCTCTAAAAATTGGAGCTGAACTCTCCATTTTATTCTTAAATTTTATTATTCTTATGAAATGTTTTTTGCAGAGTAACAATTGGTTTGAGGGTTGTAATATAAGTTCCTCCCCAAATTTCTAAACCGTATTCAATTTTAGAATTTATAAAGGCAAAATAAACTTGTTTAAGCCAATCCTGTATAGCATACCGTTCTAAGAGAATAAAAAAGTCTAACATACTTCACTAGTTTTAGACTTAACTTCAGCTATATGAGATTTCCAATTTCAACTTTGAATCAACCAGTAATCCAAGATACTTAATACTATCAACCTGTTCTAAGTTTGAACAATTACACACTATATTAATTATTAGAATGGACAACTCAAAACATGGTATTTAACAGGTGAAATAAAGGATACTTTTCTACATAAGTTAAATAATAAGTATTTGGTTTTAGGGGCTCATTACCATGAAATTATTAGAAAACCACCATCTTAAAGCATTTACATCATGTTGCATACTCAGTTGTACTTGTGCTAGTGAGTCTGCTTTATAAAATAAAGCAGTATCATCCGCAAATGCTACAATCTTGCCCTTAAAATTACCATTGCAACAAATTATTAATATAAATTAGAAAAAAGAGGGCCAGACAAAAACTGATCCTTGGGGTATCCCTATACCTAGTTTACCTACTTCACTGAAAGTTTTATTTAGCTCTAGTTACTTGGGTTCTATCTGTCAAATAAGAAACAAAACCATTGCAAAGCAATTCCCCTGATGCCTGCGTCATGCATTCTATTTAAAAAGTACTCGATGATCCACTGTATCGAACGCCTTCATGACGTCGACAAATAGTCCAGCGCACACTTTTCCTTCATTCATGCCTGTGTAGACCTGAGACATGAAGTCCAATAAGGCAGCACTTGTATTTAACTTACTTTGGAACCCATACTGTTTTTTACTATAAAAACTATGTTTTGTAAGAAAATTCACTAGCCTCACCTTAACAACTTTTTCGAGTATTTTAGAAAATATTGAAAGTAACGCAATAGGTCGATAGTTGCCAGGATCTGATCTGTCATTTTTTTTGAAGAGTGGAGTGACTACCGCATGTTTTAAAATTTTTGGGAACTCTCCTGTCGACAAGCTAAGATTTATCAAATAAACTAGCACGTCTGTAATTGATTCGGATATTTCTTTAATGATAACAGGTGTAATATTATCAAAAACCAGGAGCTTTGTTATTTTTTAAAGATTTTATTATATTGCTTATTTTCTTTGTTATTAGTCGGATACAAAAAACATCGAGTCTTTTATTGCCACAGTATGGAAGATATTTTTGGTGACAACTAATTCATACGAGTGGGATTGGTGTTTTCTGCTTCTATTGTTTTGTCTCAGGTCTACTGCAATTGAACAAAAGAAAAATTATTCAAAATGTTGGACACCTCTTTCGGGTTTGAAGTTGTAATATCATTGTGGTTTTTCACCAGAATTACACCTGAGTTTTTAACTTTATCCCCTACTAATTCCTTTATAGTTTTCCACTGTTTTTTTGTATTGGTTTTATTTGACTCTATAACAATGTGAATAATGCAATTGTTTAGTGCGCTTTATTTGGTTTTTTAAACTGTTGTTTAATAATCCTGTACCTATTTCTTAAATTCACATCATTAGGCCGCTTAACAACTTTTTTTGTACAAATTATTTTTTTCTTTAACGGCTTTTACAATACTTGCATTGATCCAGGGTTTTTAAAAACTTATTACTAACGTTTACGTAATTCGTAGAGACTGTGAAACATAACTTTGAATTTTAATCAGGAACATTTCAAATGCATCGGATATTGAAAGTTACAGTTGTATATTTCCAACCAGTTTTCTTGGCTTACAAGTAATTTTAAGTGTATTTAAATTTACTGAAACATGTTCAAAACAGTTTTTTGTTATACGTGATATACAATTATTTTTAATATTTAAACCCAAAACTGTCATCCAATGATCTCGGTTATATTTATCTTCAAAACTTCTGCTGTGTACTTAACAGAGCTATCAAACTTACTTCTACAAAAAACATGGTCTATACAGGTTTCTGAATGATTATTTATCCTTGTGGGTTCATTGACAAGTGAGTTGAGTCCATGACTTGCCATTAAAATTAAATAGTCCCTCTACACTTCTAATAGATGTATCCAACAAATTAATATTTAAATCCCCTTTCACTATGAAATTTGCAGATTTTATACCGCTTAGTGTGTTTTGAAATTCGTCATTAAACATATTGTTTGAGAACGCCTGTAATCTGTAAACTGCTAAAAGATCAACAGCTATGCCCCGTTCAAGTTTGAAGTGAAGGTGTACGACATCTGCCGTCGCCATTGTTGTTTTAACCTGACGTACACAATTCAATTGGTCGGATACAAAAACCGCCACGCCCCCGCACGGTACTTATTATTACATTGAACATTTAACAAGAAAGTAGGCAAATTGGTACTGACCCACCTCACTGTCACTTATCCAAATTTCTGTTAGTACAATAATGTCAGGCTTTCTTTTCAAACTTTCAAGAAACACTAAAAAATCGTCAAAATTAGACCTTAAACTACGGATGTTTTGATGTACTATTATTAAATCTGAACTATCAATAGTAGTAAACAAACTATTTTTAAAACTTGTTTCTTTTAAACTATTTCATTTAGGTGAACATGATGAACTGTTTGTACTGTTGTCTGTGAGGAGTTAGTTACCTGGAGCTTGAGGCGAGCCTGTTGCTGCCGGCAGCTTCCTCAGCTTCTCCACGTCGTTCCAGTTGCTCACTGCTGACACCTTGTCACCTTCTGATGGTCGGACCAGGATCTTGCCGTTCCGTATCCAGACGAACGTGAATCCTTTTTCTTTCTTGATCGATCGTACTTCGTTGAATATCCGCCCGTCTTGTAGGAGTAAGGCTCTCATTTATATAGATGACACTTGCTGGGCTTGGGAAATCAATGTCAGACGTATTCAGATTTCTCTTGACTTCTCCTTTTTTGTAGAAACTCTTCCTTGACTGTTCTTCTTGTAAACTTCACTACGATGCCTCGGGGTCTTTCGCCACTTTTCCCTCCAAGTCTGTGGCAGACATCCACCATCTCTTCCTTTACTTGTATGTTTAGACTGTTTCCGACTTGTTGAACTAGACTGAAAACATTTTCATTTTCTTTTTCAGGAACCCCATGGATTTCTATTGTATTAAGTCTAGAGTATTGCTCAGCTTCGTCTTGACGGGCTTCCAGCTCAACAATTTTAATTTGCAGCCTTTTATGTTCGAACAAAAAGTTGTTCATATAAGTCTTTATACCTGTTCAAAGCCTCAGACTGTGAATCCACAGTTTTTCTTAACTCGGAGATAGTTTGATGGCAGAGTTCGATGGATTTTCCAAGTTCAAGTTCAAGTTTTTTAGTTTGATCTTTGTTTTCTTGTCTCATCTCGTGTAGTAGCTTCATGACGTCACTTATGTCTGGTGAACTCTTCTCCAGCTCGGATTCCACTTGCATACTTGTTCTACGAAGTCTACTGCATTGTGTACATCTCCAGATTTGATTTTCCTTCTGAATAAAGTCAATATCATCCTTTGACATCCTGCACAAGCTCCATGAAAATCTGTTTTTTGCAATCAACGCATTGTACTTTCAGACTATTTGCCACAACTTTTTTAACGCAAACTCCACATTTATCAGACATGATAAACTATTATTCGAAAAACAACGCACTTACACTTTTTACAACACCACAAAAAAACAGTAGGTCTGTCTGGTTTACTAAGCCATCCAGTGTAATCTAGATGAAGAAGTGTTCTCATTGTCTCATCAGGTGCAAAGTTGAGTGTACTACGATGTTTTAGATATGATCCCAAACATGGTGGGGTTACCAATCTTTAATTTGTATTGGAATTATGATCTGTTAAAATTTAATCAGCAGGGTAAAATAATATTCTGTCAAAACGCTGTTGTATGGCATATAAAAACTAAAGTATAAAATTCTATCAAAATCCTAGATGCCTGTTATCAAATTGATCATAGCTCCTAGTTGTGTCCTCACACGCAGACACCCTGTATCAGACAGCATTATGATTCTTCATACATATCATTCAACTTTTGTAAGGGTGTATCTAGACTTTCGTCTCACCCTGTATAAGACAGTATTTAATGGATAAAGGAAGCTCGTGAGAAGTTTTTAGAGATTTTTGTCTTGAAAAAAATATCCCCTGTCGGGGGGACGTAGTGAAAAAAACACTACTAAATTACAACTTTTCCAACTCATCTCTTTTTCTACATAAATTACATTATATTTTTGACATATTATTTTTGCAATCGCAATGGAAAATTAGTTTATTCAAGGCTTTCTACTTCAGGATAACTAGTGGAGTGCTAACGGTCTGTGTACGCATTAATCAGTTTTTTGCCCTAACAAGTATCTAACAGTTTATGACAGTACAATTAATTTTTTATAGATAAAATTAAACCCAGAGGCTTAAATCTTCTTTTATAACTCTTCCATGTCCCTGTACCACCACACCTGTGTCCCCAGATCTATGACATGTTGGCTGTGTACCTGACCGAGATGGAGCTGCTGCGCACGCAGTCCGAGTTTGACGACTCACTCACCGTCAAGATCTACATGTTCCAGTTCGTCAACTACTACACGTCCATCATGTACATTGCCTTCCTCAAGGGAAAGTTTGTCGGCTATCCGGCCAAGTACAACCGGATCTTCGGTTATCGGCAGGAAGAGGTAAATATCTAATACAGAATAAGGCCAGGATCTGATTTGTCTGGCTGACTGACAACTAATCTATTAGGATTTTTGTTACTTTTTGATAATACATTTCTGAATCTCTGTGGATGTCTGAAAATGTTTTACAGTTGTCACCCTAATAAGCTGAATTTAGTGAGCAATAATAGAGGTACCAAAAGTCCCATTTCCTCACCCTAAATTTTTAATGGTAGAGAATTATCGAATTTCGTTTAGGAATATGTAAAACGGGACATGTTTGATTATTTTAAAGTTATTACCCATTGCTTCAAAATAAGAGGCAGGGGACAATTCAAAAATTGTAAATGAGATGATCCATTGAATGATACTTCAAAATACAGGTCTTGATGAAATAAAACCCACAACACCAAGAAAAGTAATTTATGACTGCTCAATCCAAAATGGGTCTTGTTTGAACAAATTAACAGTCTAAACTTCATTTAGACATTATGTTGGTAGGAGTCAACTTAGAGACCTCTGATTTTCACCATCCTTCCTCCTTTAGTAAGGGTTTCAAAATGAGGTTACTAGTAAAAAATTGTACCTTCTCCAAAAGTTTGTTCTGTGGAAGATAAAAGATGATAACTCTTTCGTGCAACACATCTTGAAGGTCTTTGTAAAAGAAGATTGATGAAAATTAAAGGTGCCTAAGTTGATCATCCAACACAGCATCCAATCAAACTCTCCATCAACACTCTCATCTAATGTAAATTGTGGAATGACTTTGAGTGGCAACTGTAGCAGTACTAAAACTGTCTTTACATGGCACAAAAGACATCACAAATTATTAAGAATGTTCATGAAAGGGATACATGTGTGCCTCTTTTAGAGGCCTTAATACAAAAAGACTGTTCCAAGCATGTATAGACAATAGACAAAACAATAGACAATTATATTTATTTCCATTAGGCATATTAACAATGCAATAGGACACGTCATTTCTATGTTAGGGTACGGTCCAATAAGCGGACCCGGTTTTTTATATCGAAGAATATAATCATCGATACCTAATATTCGCATATCGAATCATAGACTATCAATCGATATAAAAGTAATAACAATCATATGTTTAAATTAAAATGTGAATTTAATGATAACAAATAATAAATGAACATAACCATAACTCATAACTTTAACTAAATGAAACAGAACGAAAACGTTTTTACTAAAGTTGTGTCCACCATTACCTTCTTTTTTTGCATCTGAAGACGACCATGTTAGCTCCTCTGACAGTTACATTTGTTACCTTTCCACAAATATCACATAATGGATTCTTAGGTACTAACCCAACATCCTGAAGCCATAAAAAACATATTTTATCGTCTTTTAAAGCAATTTCGTGAAGCTTCCTAAGATTGACGGCCATTTTAATACACAATGTTACGTGAAATTTAAAATATTACCTTAATTGTATTATTTGAAAGTGTTTACAGCTGTTCATATAGATTATTTAAGTTGTTAAAAATAATTCATCAGTATCGATTGATTATATCGATGGTTATGATTAAGTAATATCGTTTGCCAATTTCGATATAAAAAACCGGGTCCGCTTATTGGACCGTACCCCTATGTTATAATATAAAAACTGCTATGGTAACATCATAACTTTATACACAAAAAGTATTTAAAAATTGTACATTGTATGAGTAAAATTAGTCACAAGCTTAGGATTAAGGTGCCTTAATATAGGAAGTTGTTTTAAGCAGTTTTGTGAAACAGAAGAAAATGCAAAATGAAAGAGACAAACAAGCCTAACTCAAATGCAAACTGAGACATCTGGTTGACAGTGATGGATAAAAGTGGTACTTGACAGAAATTACTTAATCAAAATACAGATTAATATGAACAAGGTACAAGAAGTATTTAAGAGACAAAGGTGGTACTTAACAGAAATATTGACAAAGGTGGTACTTAACAGAAATATTGACAAAGGTGGTACTTAACAGAAATATTGACAAAGGTGGTACTTAACAGAAATATTGACAAAGGTGGTACTTAACAGAAATAACTTAATCAAAATACAGATTTACATGTGGGACTTAGAAGCTAAGACTAAAGTATTAATCAGTTGTGTAAAATGCTTGACTTTTTAACAGTTTAGTAATGATATTTTTAAAATTTTTGTATGTCATGTTTCTAATAGCTAATGGTAATTTGTTAAACAATTTAAGTTGTTGATATACATGGCTGTTGATTGTTTTAGAAAGTCTTACCGAAGGTGTCGCCAGATTGTTTCTTTGCTAGTTAGATGATCATGAAAGGAGCTTTGGCAAGAACATGAGTCTATGTTTTCTTTGACATAAGTTAAATTGCCTAAAATATACAAGGACGGCATTGTCATAATTTCTAACCTTTGAAAACTTGCCTTACAGGATTGTCTGTTGGTAAGGTTATCTAAGATTCTAATGGCTTTTTTCTGCCAAATGAAAACTTTTGAAGCATGACATGAATTGCCCCAAAAGCTTATTCCATATGTCATTAGTGAATGGAAAAAACCATAATAGGATAGTATAAGAGTGTCTAAGCTAACTGATTGTTTAAGTTTTCTGAGTAGAAAATACAACACGTGACAGTCTTTTGCACAGATTTAGTATATGAGGCTCCCAGCTCAGCTGACTGTCCAGGGTAAAATCCAACAACTTTACACACTCACTGTGTTGTCCTCAGCAGGAATATCTCTTAGAGAGAAATAGATTAACTCAGTCTTGTTATCATTTATAACTAGATTATTTAATTGAAACCACATTTTTGCTGAATCAAAAGCATTCTTAATTTTTGGTTTAACATTTTCAAAGTTATCATCAGAGCAGATAAGTGTGGTGTCATCTGCGTAAAGTACGCAAAGAGAAGGAATATTACAATATATATCATTAACAAAAATCAGATAGAGAAAGGGCCCAAGGACAGAGCCTTGAGGGACACCTGCAATCACTTCTTGATAGGTTGAACTATTGTTATTGACCACCACTTTTTGTTTCCGCTCAGACAGATAGGATTTTATTAAGTTCAATTCATTATCTCTAATACCACAGAAAGATAATTTGTCATATAAAATATCAAAAGAAAGACAATCAAAGGCCTTGGTTAAATCTATTAAATTAGAGGCTATTATTGATTTGTTTTCAAAACCAGTTAATATATATATTCTAAAATAACTGCTATTGCAGAGCAGGTGTTGTGCTTTGGTCGAAACCCATATTGGTGCTGATACAGTAAACCATTAGTACTAAAATATTCATTCAACTGAAGTATTAAGCAGGATTCAATAATCTTTCCAATAATCGGGACAATAGCAATGGGTCGATAACATTCAGCTGAGTTACAGTCGCCTTTTTTAAAAATAGGGGTTACTCTTTATAGGATGCTTCCTATATTTATTTAATTACTTATAGGAATCTTTATATTTTTATTAAGAGAATTGTAAATTAATATAATAAGTGAATTGTAAGATTGTGAGCCTTCCAGCAGTGCTGAATTTCTTGTCAATTCGGGTTCGAGGAATGCTAGAAGCTTCCTTTTGTATCTAGGTATTGAGCATAGGTTACAGGTCTGGGTTGGATAGGTACCATCCAATTCAGACATTGTGTTTGCTCAAATTTGATTGGCCAATGTTAGGTTGATTAGATGGTGGGAGGGACTTCTAGATCCTTCCGGTGGCTTCAACCACGTTTTTCGGAAATTCTTTGCTGTGTGCTCAGAGAGAGAAGTACATGTAGAAGTGATAGCCTACTCTTGCCGTATTGATTTTTCGGGAAGAAGGTTGAGTTTAAGATTAAAATTTCTTTTCAAAATTTAATAGACAATAGACAATAGACAATTTATTGGCCATTAATAATTTTCAATAAAATTACAATAGGCTTCGTCAAATATTAAGGCTTAAATTACTAGCCTAATCTAAAGTTAAAAATCCTTATGAACGATCTCACAGCTAAAATATTCATTAATATTATAGAAAGGTCTATTTTTTAGCCAAGAATACAATTTATTATTAAAAACTTGACATGGTAAAGTTTGAATAGCATAAGGTAACAAATTGAACATTTTAATGCCTAATGTTGTATGGTAATTCATGGGTTTTACCTAATCTAGCTCTATCTACATTTAACTTATCTTTATTTCTTGTATTATAGTGATGAACATCATTTCTTTTCAAAACCATGTGTGACTTTTTTCTTACATCTACTAATACCTCATAAATATACAGATTTATAACAGTTAAAACACCAATATTTACAAACAAAGGTTTACAATGATCTAACACAGGTGCATCCGCTAAAATTCTCACAGCCTTCTTTTGGATTACTAGCACCTGATCAATGCCTGTACCATTACCCCAAATTATTAAACCATATCTAATAATACTTTCAAAAAATGCAAAGTAGGCCATTTTTATATACCTTTGTGATACTATTTTTTTTAAAATTACACAATAAGTAAATAACCCTAGACAATCTCTTGCATACATAATCAATGTGTTGTTTCCAAGATAGCCTGTTGTCCACTATTATCCCCAATAACTTAACAAAAACTTCAGATTCAAATATAGGCCTATTAATATTCTTAAGAGTTATTAACATTTGTTTTGTTTTTTCTGTGTTTAAATAGAGACCATTTACATTAAACCAGTTAACAGTTTCATTCATTGTAGTCTCTACCAAGTTGTTTAAGTAAAGCAAATTTGTGTGACTATTTAACAAAGTGGTATCATCAGCATATATAGTAGTAAAACTAGAGACATTAAAACTTAAATCATTAATAAATATAATAAAACAAAACAGGACCCAACACAGATCCCTGTGGCACACCTATATTTATATCAGCCACTTGGGAATAAGCTCCATTAACCATAACAACCTGTTTGCGATTTGCAAGATAGGACCTTAACATGTTCAAATTCTTTGCACGAAACCCATAGAATTCCAATTTGTTCACCAGTATATCAGGTCTAACACAATCAAATGCTTTGCTCAGATCACAAAGTGTGATCTGAGCCCAACAATTATTTTCCAAAGCTAAGAGAACATTATTTACAAGAGTATTTACAGCTTTAACCGTTGAACAATCAGTGCGGTAACCAAATTGACTAGAACTAAATAATTTGAGATTTTCAAAATGAATACATATTTGATGTTTAAGTAATTTCTCAATTACCTTAGACAAGATTGGTACACATGAGATAGGCCTATAATTGTTCGGACAATCAAGTGAGCCATTTTTATACACAGGTACAACTTTTGAAAATTTTAAACATGTTGGAAAAATCCCTTCCAATACACAACAATTAATAGAATATGTCAAAGGCTCAATTATATAATCAATAACAGCTTTAATTAAAATACTACTTAATCCATACACATCTTTAGAATGGGAATTTTTTAGAGATAAAACAATTTTACGAACATCATCTACAGTGACAGGACAAAAAAACACACTCCTCAAATGGAGGCAATAACTTATTAAGACATTGATTTGCACTATTCACAGAACTTTTCACTTTGGCACTGATCTCTTCAATAGCTGTCACACAGTGTGAGTTGAATTCATCAGGCAGAATATTACTGGACCGACTGCGTAGGGTTTCCTTCCCCGATGCCTTGTTAATGATTGTCCATGCTGCTCTACATTTATTGACTGAATTTTCTATGTAATCTTCATTACTCTGTCTCTTTGCTTCTTTAATAGCCAGTCTATAACGCCTTCTAAGAGTTCTCAGCAAGTTGAGTAAATTATCATTATTCGTTCTATTATAAATGTCATGACAACACAAAATTTGCTTTTTCATGTTCTCTAGCTCTGGGGTATACCAATTTAAATTTTGCTTTTTAGTTCTATTATTAGGTTTATTAATCTTTATCTCTTGCATTGGATGGCATTGATTAAAAATTTCTAAAAATGTATTATAAAACAAATCAAAAGTTTCTTCTGCTGTTAAGTTACAATTCTGAGGAGCAATAAAATTCCAGTCTACCTTACTTAAACAGTATTTAAACCCCTCCAGGTTCACAGTTGTATACCTTCTTGCAAATTGAATCGAAGGCCTACTTGAATTTATTTTACCGGGGCCATCAGTCTTCTTATTGATAGGCCTATTCTCCGCCAACCAAACCATAATTTGAATAGCCTTATGATCTGACAACAAAGGTTCAAAAATGTGCAACTCGTAATTTTTAGGGCAGAGGTCAGTAATAACATTGTCCAAACAGGCTTCTCCACGAGTAGGCAAATTATTTACACAAAACAAATTATATTGCCGGAGACAGTTCAAAAAGTCATTTACACTAGGTTTTGAGGTGTTTCGGATATCAAAGTCAGCATTAATATCTCCACAAATTATTACTTTACATTTAGGCCTAAGTCTGATTAAAAATCTCAGAAGTTGATCTAACTTGTCCAGAAAGACATTTACTTTACCTTCAGGGGAACGGTACAGAGAAATAATAATGACATTTAATTCAATCAGCCTGATAGCACACACCTCAAAATGTAATTCTTCACAAAATTTATTTACGTTCAATTTCTCAGTGACAAATTTATTAGATAAAAGTATACTTACTCCTCCTCTTATATGTGTCACACGGCAGTATGCACTACCAACCAAATAGTCATCGGGTACATTATAAGTCACTTCATTATCCCGTAACCAATGTTCACTGAGGCACACAATATTAAAATTATCAGATTTTAAAATCTCTTCAAGCTGTTCAACTTTTTTATGCAAACCTTGAATATTAATATAAAACATTTTTAAGTTAGGCAAGTTCAAACATTCCAAATCAGTCATGTTGACCATGTCCGGGCTTAGGCCTATGTCCTTTCTAATGGTATCATTAGCTGCTCGTTTAAAGATTCAGCCTGTGACCGCCTCTTAGTTAGAAACTTAGTAACATAAATATTTTTAGGCCAAAAACTTGAATGATAGATTTCATTATAGAGGCTACTTGGTACTCCAACTTTAAATGAACTATATTCTTGAGGAAACTTTGAAGTTAATTTTTCCACAATATAGTCAGCTTCCTTCTTATCTTTAATATATTTCTCTAAGTCTTTAGATTCAATATGTGGACGTAGCCTAGATACAAATAGAAAAAGTTTCTTCTCTGCTACGGATAAATTATCATCGGCCGCTGTGCCAGTGATAAACTTTTTTTTACCATTAGACCCATTTCTAGTTTTATCTGATATAGTTTGGCCTCTGCTGCCTGAATTAGGTTTAACCTGAATAGACCCAGTAACATTTGTACTAGGCCTAGACCTCCTATTTGACCTACTGTTAACTTCTAGCCACTCACCATCTTCCTCCTTATAAGCTAACGCAGAGCTTAACTTAGGTGTACTAGTTAAATCAACTAGCCCATCAGTAAATTGTATTCTTTTATTATAATTACAATTCAAACTATGCCCTACATCTCCAACTGCATCAGTCCTAGGTTTAGTTATGGATACAGGCTGACTATGTTTTCCAGGAACTAGGCATAGTTCAGATAAGTCTTTACTTACCAAATTGCCACTAGTTAAATTATTCTTTAATTTATTTGCACAAGAGTCCTTATTGTCCAAATTTAATACAATATCCGTGATGGCTTCCGATTGGTTTTTAATAGCTGCTTTAAGCATCTCATTTTCATTAGTCAATCTACCAAGCTCAGAAGTTATAGCCTTCTGATTGTTTGTAATACTTAAAATTTCATCGGTTAATATTCGAATTTGACTTGAACAAGTCAAGTTTTAGTTTAAAGTCTCAAGTTTAAATTAATTAATCTATAATAGTCATTTTGGTTACTTGGTGAAGTCTTCAGCAGATGTGTGAGGTACTGTGAAAGTTAGAATTTAATATTGAAATAGAAAATTACTTGATGATATTTTCCTGTTCAATTTGGTTTAATCAGGAATAGCCTACTAAAAAAGAAAATTCATTTAATGTTCTGAGATTCTATAGATATTTTAACAAGTTCCTAAATTTAACCTTCAAAGCCAAGCGGATAATTCTGGATAATTCAATAATTTGGAAATTGGAAATTTACAGAAAATAAGTAGTTTGAAATTGATACAATTTTGAGTTTAACTGGTTGGACATTGTCTTTGTTCATATATTAAATATTAATATTACCTTTATTTGTTTGATTTTTATTTTGAGAAGAAGTCTTATTTTATTATTTGTTTCATTTTATATTTGAAGAAGATTATTTTATTTTGAAGTTTAATGAAGATTTTTATTTTGAGTTTGTGTTGAATACATTAGCACTGAGAACTTGAAGGACACAATTATTGAATGATTGATTGATTGTTAATTTTAAGACTGGACTTGTGAACTTTTGATGGGTTAAACATAAGAAATAATTGAGAATAAATTAAAAGTAAAGAAAGATAGCTTGGCGTTGCTGTATTATTGATTTCATATTTTTATTAGAATTACAGTTAATTTTATACTGAGTTTAATTATTGAATTCCATTGGAACTTGTGCATTCTTAGAATAAAGGGTTATTAGTTCAGAACACAATTGATCGCTCTTATACTAAAACAAAAATAGTTGTAATTGGTTTATAGAAGATAACCCTACTATAGACACGTTACACTCTTGTTAATTTTAAACAATTTGGAAATATACCATTTACAAGAACTAAGTTAATTAAATATGTAAGAGGACTAACTAAAGTATTCCCTAATGCTTTGATAACATAATTGGAGAGGCCAAACACATCTTCGCTTTTACTGTTACTAAGGTTAGACACAACCGATAGTATTACATCAGAATCAACATGTTGCCAACCAAAACCAGTTTCAGGTATAGGCTTATCAAAGTTTAAAAGAAAGTCAGAATGGCTTCTGTACATGGAACCAGCATCTAAGTCTACACTGCCTTGGAGATTTTTTACAAGTGTTGAAACATTAACAAAATAGTTATTAAGACACTCAGGAGTAATATGTATTTCTGGTTTGCACTTAACTGAGCCCGACTCCCTCCTGATTACATTCCAGGCCATTTGGCATTTATTTTTGGCGTTTAAAATGAGGTCGTCATTGGCAGTTTTCTTAGCATTTGCTATATCTTTCTTGTAAAGTTTCTTAAAATTAGTGTACCTATTCTTATCATTTACACTTTCAGTACATTGGACTGCATCTTACACACATTTCAAGTACTACTAGGAAACTAGTTGAAACAAAAAGTATTTTACTCTGTACATGAATAATTGGCTTGTAATACTCGTGATATAAGATTTTAATTACATTGTTTTTTACTTACTTTATTCATAATACATTTATATTATTTTGTTATTTCAATGACGTGCATCTTTATATGTTAAATTATGTACAAGGTTTATCGTTATTTTAGTTATTAACAACTGAGAATAAAATTCTTTATTCTGATTCTCAGGGGAGGTTGGTATAAAATCAGGTCCAGGTGAGACTAGCTAAGGCAATCATCATGACTGTTTTTACCCAGTAGTTGTATTAACCGCCACTCTGACGTCTGTCTGTCTGTTGCCAGTGTAACCCCGGCGGATGTCTGATGGAGCTCTGTATACAACTTGCCATCATCATGGTGGGTCAGCAGGCGTTGAACAGTGTACTTGAGATGGTGCTTCCGTAAGTAGTTGTGGAGCTGCCACGTAACAATTGTAATTACTGCCTTGTCACTCCTGTCTTGTTCTAAACACGTTCTAATGTATTTTTGGATCTAAAATTTTACCTAAATATAGTAACAGGAGTTATATTTACATTTAGCTTGTTTATTTATGTGTTTATATATATAGAGTAAATCATTTACAGACATTAATTTCCAGTTTTGTATGTCAATTAACAACAAAAATGTTACCAGTTTATTGAGCTGTTCACATGGCCAAAGTATTTAACAAAATGTCATACTTTTAATGCAGTAATGTACAAATTATATATATATATATATATATATTAACCAAGGTTGCTGCACAATGTACAGTCACATTCAGTGAGCAAGAAAAACACTACTGAGAATACATTACGTCATATGAAGTGAAGGAAAGGTGTATATGAAAGAATTAAAAGCAGAGAAAGGCAATTGCTAGTACCAGGCTCTCCTTCAAGGGTAAATCAGAAATCAGAAATTCTTTATTGATAATCTTTAAGATTACAAGTAGCGTCAATTAACAAAAAGTTTACATAGTTATATAAAATATAAAAGTTCATGTTTGTCTCTGTCAAGTTGTCAGTCTCCATAAGTAAAATTCCTCCACTATGTAGATGGTTCTTTGCAAGAGCCAGTTCTTTATTGCAGTCTTCATGTTAATGTGATTGTTTCCTATTTTCTTAATTTCTTCTGGCAGAGCATTAAAAAGTATTTTCCCGGCATAGGTTGGTTTTTTCTCAAATACAGCTGTTCTGTGAAGAGGTAGTGGAAAGTCTTGACCATGTCTTGTGTTATGTTCATGAAGATTACTATTTCGAGGAAAGTCTTTTAATAAGCAGTACAATATCGTTTCCAGAATATATAGAGAAGTCACTGTCAGTATATTCAATTCTTTAAAAGTAGCTCTGCAGCTTTCTCTAGGTCCTAGCTTCCCCATTAACCGGATTGCTTTCTTCTGAATTTTGAGGACTTTTAGTAGGTTAAATTGAGTTGTGCCCCCCCATGCTGCTATCCCATACCTGAGATGACTTTCAAATAGGGCATAGTACGCTATTTTGGTAGATTCAAGAGTGCTTGTTGCATGGGTCCTTCGCAAAGCATAGAGTGATGAATTTAGCTTCAGGCATAAGTTGTCAATGTGATTTGTCCATGTCAATGTATTATTTAGTGTTATTCCTAAATAATTCATGTCCTCTGTTTCTTGAATACCAGGGATTTCGGACACATAGTTTTTATTAGTTCCTAGAGTGAGTTGTTTAGTTTTCAAGCTGTTTAAGACCAGATCATTGTATTTGCAATATTGTTGGGCCATATTGAATGAGATGTAGGAGTTTATTTCTAGCTGCTCAACATCCTTCTGGGCTGAGAGTAGTACGGTATCGTCTGCGTACATGATGGAATTTGTGTAGTTTTCCAAGAATATTGGCAGGTCATTGGTGAATAAAATATATAACACTGGTCCTAAGACGGAGCCTTGGGGAACCCCTCGAGTCATAGGTAGTTTTTCAGATTTAACAGTACAGGTCTCTCCCATTCTTCTCTGTTTAACCTCTACAACTTGGTATCTTTCGTTCAAATAACTCTCAAACCATTTTAAGGCTGACTGTTGGACGCCAAGAGTTTGTAGTTTTGGCTAGGATGAGCTTATGGCCAAGACAGTCGAAAGCTTTGCTCAAGTCTAAAAATATACTAGTGATGGTGTTGCCCTCTTCCAGGTTGTCTGTAATATATTCAACAAGGTCTATTATTGCAGTTGATGTAGATCTTTCTTTTCTGAAGCCATGTTGATTATTGGATAGGAGGTTATTGTCTTGTAGGTGAGTGAGTAGTCTAGAAAGAGTGATCTTCTCTATTATTTTTGATACAGTTGGTAGTAGTGAAATGGGACGGTAGTTTGTTGCTTCATCTTTGTTTCCTTGTTTATATTTAGGGTATACTTTGGCCTGTTTTAAGTTTTTTGGAAATATGCTCTGTATAAAGGATATGAGTAGATAGTAATATGGGGTTCCTGGCGCACTTTCGGAGCCGACCGAAAAGCAATGTAAAATACTGTTCAATGTACCATAAAGGAAGCTGAGAAATAACACAGCAAATCTCAATGAAAAATTAACCAAATCTACAGTCGTTCGTCTCCAAAAGCGATCGGTACATTACTATCTACTCTGTGGAATGAAAAATTAACCAAATCTACAGCTGTTTGCTTCTACTTTCTTAAGCTGTGCTTTGTAAAATGTTGTCAAATCTGCTACGAATAAAGGATTTATCTTAATAAAATTTAATCAATTTAAAACATTTTTACTAAAAACATACTGTACTTTAATAAAAAAACTTTTCTACTAAATAAACAACATGAACTCACCAAGCTCTCTTCAGTTTCTAGCATTTCAAAAACTTACAAAGAAAGACAATTTTAACGAGTTCAACGAATTACCAAAACATTTTAAAGAACAGTTGATACTTTCCTTAAATGATACAGAATTCAAAGAACTTGTAAAGTCTTTTGCAGAAAAAACGTCTAATGGAGTGTTTTACTATCGGCAAAAAACTAAAAAAGTAAGGGATTACATATTTAATATAATTACGAAAGATATTGAAAAGAAAGTAAAAAATAAACAAACAGAGAGTTTTCATCGTTTTTTTTATGACATTTTTCCCATATTATACGTTCTTTCAAGATAATCAAGACTTAATTGATGAATTTCTTAGGAATTTTTGTGAGTATCAAGATTTATCAACACAATTCATTAAAGAGCATTATAGAATTTTTCTTATAGAATATAGCCACATTTTTGTGTGAAACAAAAGGTATTACTGTAGATAATATTCCATGTGATTCCTATGAAGAAAGACACCAACTATGGTTATCAAAACAGTACTATGACGTGGGGAGGGACTGCAAGTTTTAGAGTTAAGACTTTATTCTACAAAGTTAATTGTAACACAGTCTTTATCTTTAATAGTCTTCTTTCCAGTAACAATCAAGTGTAATTTTTCATTTTTGTTTAATTCTTTAATCTTTTTCTCATCCAAAACAGTCAAAAATCTGTTCGGCAAGTGTACTTTACAATCTTCCAACTCGGCAATTATTGTAAACCCGAATTTATCTTTCATTTTCTCCAAATTCAAGATTCTATGTTTCTTCCTTTCTTCCAATTCATTTAACTTCTTATACTCTTTAAACTTACATTCTCCAATATCATTTAACTCTTTCAAGAACTCCATTTAAATAGAAAAAAATTCAAAGACGGAAAAAATGAAATTCGCTAACCTTCACTCGAGAAGTCGGGGAGAATGTGAGTAAAACCGCATTCTTTTCACGAGGTTCTTCGTTTAATTTCTCCAAATGTACTATAAAATCATCGAGGATTTCTGGTTCAAAATCATAAACAAATTCTACATCTAGATAATAAAAAAATGCAGGTAATATCTTTTCATAATAAACGTGTGTATCGATACCTACAAACCTAATGTATTCTTTGAAAAGGAAAATAATTTTGTCAATGGTTCCAAGAGATAAGTAAAAATTTTTATTCTGTTTTCTAAATTCTGTAACAAATTTTGTTTGCTTCTTGTCTCCATATTGCAATTTTGTAAGCAGATTATTCAAATGTGTTAGTTTTATTTCGAAATTTCCTAGGTTTAGGTCTTTCGTACAAAATTAAATTACAATCTCTACAAACTAAATATTTTTTATCAATAATTTCTCCTCTATTATAACACTTGTAACAGTTGGCATTATACTCTTCCATTTAAACAGAAAGATTTTTTGTTTAAATGGAGATTATGGAACTAAGTCTGCCGAGATATAAATTTTTCAGCGCAAATGTTTGTGTTTTACATTTCTACAACAGAGATAAATAGAAATAATTTCATTCTATTGTACAACTATTTAGGATATTATGTGTACGATTATAAAGATTATTACGGGAGAAATCGGGATTTTTCAGTGGCGAAAGAGTATATTTTTGAAATATTAGAAGGAATGAAAGAGAATAATATGAACATCATTAACTACTGAATTTCTCTAATATCGTTCTTAATCACATCATAGGCTAAAAATTTCTCAGAGACAACAACAACATAACAAATCGCGTTTGTAACAGCTTTTTGAAAATCCATATTGATAATTATATCGTTCTTTGAACCAGAAATATTTGTCAAACTCTTTGTTGTATCAATGACATAAATAGGTCTATTCGCTAAAAATTCTTTAGGATTGTAATACATTTCCTTATTATTACAGTAAACTTTCTTAAAATCTTGATACATCTGATACATGATTCTGAAAAGACCTCCGGAAATGTTTAAATTTTGTAATTCATCTGGATAATAAGAACCGTTCAATTTTACTCTGATATTTTTTACATCCAAACTATCAAACTTTGAAGGATTTTTTTCTTGATTATTCTGTCTATCTGTTTGAAAACCTATGATAACGAACTTGGGATTGAAGATATTTCTATAAATATTTTGTGATATCGAACGAATAAGTTGTTCCGGAAATACCTTTTTGTTCAATACATTGCCAATCTAGAAAATTAAACATAATGTTTTGACTTTTTGTAATTTCATCAATCAACCTTATTTTACTCGTGATTTTATAATCAATCATTGGAACTCTAATAAAAAAATCTGTAATTGTTATTTTTCCATCAACAGGCATAACATTTCCAGTTGCAGTCTTCAGAATCACATCATCGTCTTCTGCTCTTATAAAACTTAGATAAAATCCTCCTTTATAGATCGGAATAGTAACATTTTCAAAAAATCCTAATCCAAAATGAGATAAATTTCCAGCTGCTTCAAAAACACCAAATTTAAAATCTGATTCAAAGCCATTAGAAGTTTGAGAAATAACATCACTTTTTGTGAAGGAAACAGGATTTTTCCGGACATTAGTAACATTAGTAACATTAGTTACATTAGTTACATTAGTAACATTAGTTTAGACATTAGTAACAATCCTGTTTCCTTCACAATCCTTCCATCGTCAAAAATAACCTTCAAACAAAGAATCACTTTTTGAATACGAAATAGTTCCTTTAATTGTGCTTAATTGGCCACAGTTTTCGACTTCTTCTATCAATTTATTGTGTTTTCTTACTTCAATCTTAGAAAATAAAAACGGTATAAAATTATCGATTAATCTAACATTATCAGTTCCAAGATATGCTTGACCATCTTGTTTTGTTAAAGTTCCAGAAATATAAAACTGGAAGTTAGACGAGCAAAAGTTATCTCCAAAATCAATATTAAACTCAGTTCTTTTATTCGGTTCATTCAAATGTTGTTTACTAATTGGATAGAAATTTTTAAACACTCCGCCCTTTCAATATCACTAGCATATTTTTCTGTAGTCCGCCATTTAATAAGAGAAAATTTAGAAATTTTAAACATCGTGTATCATTTTTTCATCGATCTAATGTACGTTTTTATAAGAAAAGATATAAATTTTAGTAAAATAATTAAAAAGATTAGAGTCATTTTTAATGATCTACTTCGTCATATTCAGGATTCTCTTCCTTAAATTTTGCGATCTCGGTCACATATTTCAATAAAATCTGCACAGGATAGTAACCGCTATCTATAATATTGTTCCAATCAACTGTATCTTTATTTTCATCCAAAAACTTTATACTCAAGTGTTGATAGAGACAAAGAACAGACATATGATCTTTTAATTGATAATGTATATTTTTCTTGAATGAACTCTGATGATAAAGTTTGATATTTAGCAATGTTATACCAATTCAATTTGTTTACGTATAATCTCATCATATCTTCGGATAATTCATATTTTTGAGAAATGTCATCCCAATGTTCTTTTTTCAAATCTCTTTCGTGTTGCATGATAAAAAGATCGAAAGCACTGTAATGTCCCGCCATCTCTATTTATTAGGAAAAAATTTCAAAATCAAGTTTTTATAAATTGGCTCTTTTTAGTGTTACATTCAGCACATTTTCCAGATATTCTCTTAACTCCATTGATGTTTGCATAGTATTTTATATCATTTGTTGTAGTTTTTTCTTTACATCTCACACAGTATATGAGCGCCATTTATATAAGGAAAATTAGTCATCATAGCCGCCTACTCCATTAAATCTGTTGTCGATGTTTTCAAAAGTTTTTATCGACATCTTCTTTAAATTTATTAAAGTTTTCTTCTAGTTTATTTACTTTATCGAGATATAAAGAGTATCGATCATCTATTCTTTTAAGTAATTCATTATTATGTGTTACTTTCTCATTGAAATGTGTATCAAAATCTTCCAGAATTTTGTTAATTACTTCACCAACTAATACATCAACATCATTTTTATATGTATTAAAGTTTTCTTCTAGTTTATTTACTTTATCAAGTAATTCACCAACATCGTCTACTGATCTTTTACTTCTTTCATCAAGTTTTTCATAGACTTCTGTTGTAAAATCTTTAACATGCTGTTTATGATTCTCATAATTTTGTTTTAGTTCATTAAACATTTTAATAGGATCTTCTAATTGAATCATTACAACAACATCAAATGGATTAATTCCTTTACTAACACCGCTAATTCTTTTTCCTTTAAAATCTAAGGCATTTTTAACATTCGGATCATGTAAATCAACAATATCGATGTTTTCTGATAATTTTAGAGGTTTTAAAATTTGTTCTTTAACAACAACATCATGTTTGTCAATACCAGGTCGAACACCGACAATTCTTTTTTTATTAGCCAAACTAACATAATTCTTTTCAACTTTGATCGCTTCAGTAATTTTATCAGCTTTTTCGATATGAGACTTTAAATTGGTAAATAATTTTTTTTTACAACCATCATCAACTTCTTTTTCCAATGTTTTTATTTTATCAGCAACTTCATTTGAACTCATGAAATTTGCAAGTTTGTTATCATATTCTGCTTTAAAATCTTCAATCTCGACAGCAAACATATCTGAATCTGGAAGGTTTTGTAATACATTTTCTAACTTGTTATCAAACTCATTTCTCAAACTATCAAAATTCAAACTATTATCTACATTTTGAATAATTTGTGTTCCAAATACGTCAAAAATATTTTGTGAATCCATATTTATTAAGTAATAATTTGTTAACAACTTCTTTAAAATCTTTACCAGTACTCAGTTCATTCAAAACAAAAACACATAAATGACCACAAATTGGGGGATCTTTATAGTCTTGAATCTGAGAATCATTGTAGTAGACGCTTGATTTTTTCAAATATTTAATCAATTCTATAGGTGGTTTGTCCTCAATTCTTCCATACGAATCAAAATAACATGCATTCTTATCATTTTTATAATAACAAATCCAATGCGTTCCACTTCCCATAATCGAGTCTAAATTCACAATTCCACATTCAAATTTCTTAACTTTTTCAGGTAATGTATCTCTCATGAAGATTCCTCTAAAATGTTTAATATTTTTGCAGATTTCTTCCAATTCCCCGAATGTTAAAGGTTTAAATTTTTTTTTCAATGTTTGATTTCACGTAATTCAAAGTTTTTTCATCTAATCCAGATCCTGTAACATCTTCCAACTCTTTATCTAACCAATTTAAAATGTTTCGAACAATAGGAATCACATCTTTTTTAACGATTGGAGCAGCTTTACGAACATAAGGAACAACATTTTTAACAACTGGAATATTTTCTCCAAAATCTAATAAATCTTTCAAAAGTCCACCATTTTTAAGTTCTTTCAACTGATTATAAGAAAATTCTATTCTGGTTCCTTTATTGTTTTTCTTATGTTTTTCGAGTTTATTGTATTGTCTATTTGTTAAAAATATCTTATCTTCGCCATTTTTTAGTTGATCTATTTTAAATTGAATACTAACGGGTATTTTCTTCTTAAAAGCGGATTTTATTTTTTCTTTCTGATTTTTGCTGAAATTTACATTCACCTCCATTTATATAGTTAAAAATTTCAAGTTCTCTTCGATTCCCATTCCTAGTTTTCTCTTCAAAAACATTGCTCCAGCTGTTGGAAGCGCAACAAATCTTTCACCTAAACTAGCATCTTTTGATAAAAATCTATCCATTGCCTTATCTTGCAAAACTTTATCTGCGATATGTCTGGAATTTGTGTCTCTATGTTTTGCATAAAAAATATCGTGTTCCATAGCAGCTTGATCTAATTTATTTATACCAGGATCTCCTCTTTTTAGTCTTTTTTTCGAGTTTTGTGCCAGGCCCCAGATACTGATAAGTTGGTACGTGTAATTCAAAAGGTAAATTGTTGATAAAATCATTCAAAAGTCCGCTACCCTCAATCATAGATGAACTTATTGCCGGCAAAACTCGTTTTAAATATTTAATTCCATCAGGTTTTTCAATCATTTCATCAAGTTTGTTCGAAATAAAATCTTTAATCGCTTTCTTTTTGTTCAAAAAATTGTTGTTTCCAGCCTTCTCTTGAGCATAAATATAATTAATAATTCCATCGAGTTTTGTCAAATCGTCGATATATCTGTACTCAATCTTATTATCATTGTATTTTCTTACACCTGATCCTTCGATTCGTTTTTTCCCAAATTGGTTTAATCAAATTGAGATATTTTTTACCTTTACTTGACTTTGGTTTCTTAGTTGATGGATCATTATTTTTGTAAATTGAGTCAGATTCCCATAAAATTTCAGTATACTTTTTCAAGTCTTCTTCAGAATATAAACCGTCTTTTGGAACATCAGTGCCTGTTAATAATCTCCATAAACCTTGAGTTCCTTCATATGTTTTTTCATTAATAATGATATCATTATGCTCAAAATTCACGGGCAAATTTCCAATCATAAAACTTTTCTTTTTTCTGTCCCAATACAAACCAAATTTATCATCCTTTGCTCTAGGAAGAAATTTTTTACCAATTTCACCAATTATTATATCCGTTGTTCCAGGACTTATTGGTTCAACTATGGTAGAGTCTTCAATGATTCGAGGTCTAAATGGTGTTGAAGATGGTAATTTTGGCAATTCAAACTCAGATTCTGGTATCGAAATATCGGCAAATTGTCGTACAACTGGAACCAAATTCATAAAATTTTGATTATCGCTTAAAACATTTTCAATTTTGCCCTCAACATTTTTTATTGCAGATGTTACAGGTTGATTAATTTTTTGAATAAATTCTTGTTCTTTTTTCATCAATTCGAATCTGTTCTTTAAATTCTTTGATTAATTTCTTTTCTATTTGATCAAGTTTTTTTTGCTTCTTCTGAAGTTACGTTCGCCATTTATTTAGGAAAATTTTGAAACGTAAACGTGGAACGTGGAAACGTGAACACGAAACGTGAAAACGAGAACACGAAACGTGAACACGGAACGTAAAACGTGAACGTGGAACGTGGAAACGTGAACACGAAACGTGAAACGTAAACCGTGAACGTGGAACGTAAAAACGAGAACACGAAACGTAAACGTGAACGTAAAAACATGAAAACAACTAGATTATCACACGTTTATATTGGAAAATTTATTCAAATATTTACCACTTTTAGGCTTCAAAGTTAGATTAATAGTTAAAAATCCGTAGTCTTCCTTCCAAATTTTATCACATAACTCAATAAAGTGGTTAAAACTCATATCAGATCCCACATAATTGTTATAAATCTTTCTCGAATAGTGATCATCTTGCTTAAAAATACACAACATATTCAGGTTATTTCTTATAACTTGTTTATCAACCTTTGAAAAGCATTGGGAAAGATAGATACAAGATATGTTTTTGTGACGGGACATTACGAAATATTCCTTAATAACGTCTTGATTTTCCCAAAATACAATCATCAAAAACGATTAAACGAATTGGGTTTACATTCGCTTAATGGAACTATGTCCTCAGAAGCATTGTAAAAATGTGATATTTCTTTGCTTAAGTTCTTCTCAATATTTTCAAATCTTTCTTGTAATTTTTTATAGGCGTCTTGTTCTAAAGATTTACTAAAAACATACAAATTGGAATAAGGAATCAACCTATTGTAGATAAAATTCAATAATAAAGTTGTTTTTTCCACATCCACTTGAACCAACAATTAACAATCTGATTGGTTGATCTTTCTTGTTTTCTTCAAACGTTTGAAGTTTTATCTGATCTTTTTGCTTTAAAAATTTCTCCATTTAAATAGAAGATTTTCATCTTGAAGCAACGCTTGCGAAAATGAAGCTGTTCAAGTTGACTTCAGAAAGCTCTAAATTAGTTTTAAACTTGGAACATCCTATTCATTTAGAGGAAGAATCAAATTATTTCATCGGTTTAAGCGGTTTTTTATTCTGACAATTTTGTAATAAATATTAGTGAAAGTTCTCCTTATTGTATAGGATTTAGTGAGAAGAACATAACAAAATATTATGGTTTAAACAAAGGATATTATACTTTCGATCAAATTAAAAATTCCCTTAAAAATTATCTGAAAACATTCAAACAATCAGATAAATCTTTAAACTTTGACGAAAACAAGTTTTGAAATGCAAAAAAAATTATCTCTCTAATAAAAATTCAAATAAAATCACCAGTAAGAATAATGTTTTTCAGCAATTATTGTAGATTTGTTAGGGTTTGTTCAAGAAACTATTGAGCCAAATCAGGTATATTTAGGAAATAAAACGCCAAAATTTAGACCGTTTGATGTAATTGAAGTGCACTGCAATCTCGTTGAACCTAGTTTTGAAAATCATACCGAACATTTACACAAAGAATCTGAAATTTTGTACACTTTTTTCCCAAATGTTGCTTATGGATCAAAAATCAGTGAAAAACCAAATGAAATCGATTATATTCCAATTAGAAAAAATATTAAAAGAATTCAAAAAATCGTCTTAACTGTTCAAGACTCTGAGGGAAATTTATTAAATAATGAGAGTAAAACAACAATATATTTAAGATTGTCGAAAGAATGATGAATCAAGGGGGAACGAATCGTTCTTACCTTCAAATTTTCAAGAAAACAACTTTTGAATGTATAAATTACAAGAGTCTATGCCATAGACCCTTTCAAAATATTCATCCTGACACTGTTTTTATCAATGAATCTGGGCTTTATTCTCAAAATAAAAATTACTAGTTAAATTTTTTTTCTATCTAAATGGAGTCAGTTGTGAATCTACTCAAATTCAATAATAAAGAAATTTTAACATTTGTTGACGAAAATAATGAATTTTGGTTTAAGGCGAAAGATGTTGCAGAGGTGTTAGAATATAAAGATACGAAGAAAGCAATTAAAGAACATGTCAAAGAAAAATATAAAAAAAGCTTCGAAAACATACATTCTGAAGGTAGGGGTGATTCGCCCCCGCCTTCAAACTTTCAAAAAAAACACTATTTTCGTTAATGAATCTGGCCTTTATTCTCGAAATAAAAATTACTAGTTAAATTTCTTTTCTATCTAAATGGAGTCAGTTGTAGACCTACTCAATAATCAACTTAGATTTGAAAACAAACATATCTTTACAATTGTCGATGATAATAATGAATTTTGGTTTAAAGCAAAAGATATTGCAGAAATATTGGAATTTAAAAATACGATGAAAGCGATTAGAGATCACGTTAAAGAAAAATATAAAAAAAGCTTCGATAACATAGATTCAGAAGGGGGGAACGAATCGTTCTTACCTTCAAACTTTCAAAAAAACACCATTTTTATTAATGAACCGGGCATATATTCTTTAATACTGAAATCTAAAATGAAGATTGCAGAAACGTTTTCAAAATTGGGTTTTAGAAGAAGTTTTACCGAGTATTAGAAAATATGGCGAGTACAAACTTGAAAACGAAAATAAGCAGTTAAAAGATGAAATAAAACAGTTACAAATTAAAGATGAAATGAAATCATTGAAAATAGAGAATCAAGAATTGCGAATGGAATTAATGAAGAGAGATATGGTATGTAAAGATTTTGATAAGAAAAAACACCATGTTTTTTGTGTTAATTAAGAAGAATCACATGTGGGAATGGCCTTATTACGTTATCAGAGCTCAGAAACGAGAAATACCAAACCGATTAAAACATCTAAAAATAAATTATCCTGAATTAGAGATTTTGTTCATTGATGACGAACCAAATTCTATCAATCTCTACAACCAAATGAAAGAATCTTTGAATATTTTATACAACGGAAATCATTTTACTACAAATATGGCAGAATCTCGACTGATTTATAGAATATCTAAATTACACGATGAAAATGTTAAACTCTCGAATTATGATATTTTGTTTGTAAATGTTTAGCATAACTAGGTAACCATTGTAAAATCTTTTTTTCATATTCACAAGGCATTTCGTTTTTATAACTTTCGCTGAAAATTTTTTTAGCACAATCTTTGCAAAAAGCATCTTTTCTATCTTTACTATACTGCCAGTTATTAAATTCAGAAATATTTTTAATTTCTTTACAAAAGTAACAATTTTTTTCTTCTAAAGTTAATTTGTCCATTTTAACGTATAATTCCTTACAATAACAGTCTTTTCTATTCTCTTCTTGACACTTTGTACATTTCTTTTGAGACTCCATTTATATAGAAAAAATTATTACACGATGAAAATGTTAAACTCTTGAATTATGATATTTTGTTTGTAAATGTTTTTGATAATTATTTAACCATTTTATAGTTCTTCCACATTCACATTGAGTATCTTCATAATATAATCTATGGTGATTCTTCTTTACACAATCTTTACAATATGAGTCTTTCTTATCTCTACTATAGTGATCACTATTAAACTCTGAAATTTTTTTAGTTTCTTTACATTTAAGACATTTTTTATCTTCCAAAGTTAATTTTTCTATTTTATCATATAATTCTTTATGATATTCCCTTTCACAATCTTTGCAATTATAATGCATTCCATCTTTCCTATTTTTATCTTTATAAAATTCATTTAAATCTTTAAATTCTTTGCACTTTGTACATTTCTTTTGATGCGCCATTTATATATAGAAAATTTATATTACAGTTTTGACTTCTTCAATTCATATTCATAAAACTTTCCGGTTATTTCTTCATTATTTAAATCTTTTATACTATAAGTTACAGGATCTGTGTTATTAATTTGATAAATCACAAAGATTTCTCTTGACCAATTGTTCTTATATTTGTTCGAAAATGTTTGTTTTTTACTAACAATTCTTACATGATCATTGACTTTAAATTTAGTTTTCGTGTGAATTTCAGGTGGAACATACTTGAAAACGGTCTCTAATAACTCCTTTTCTGCATCCTTATCTACGTCTTTCGGTTTCATTTTGATTGTGCTGTGAACTGTATCGTTATAATTGTTTACGATTTTTTGAAGAATATCGATCCATTTAAAGTTTTTATTAATCTCAAAAATTACTTTCATTCTCTCATTTTGAGTTCTGTTATATCTCTCTACAATACTTGATTTCTCTTCGTTTTCAGTATGATAAATCTTAATGTTGTATTTCCTCAAAACATCGTTAAATTCTTTATTTTTAAACTCTAAACCCTTATCTGTATGAAGTAGATTTGGCGGTTTGTGATTGATCTTTATCGCGTCTTTTACTATATCTTCGAAGGCTTTTGAAACATCTTTACCGTTTTTTTCTTTTGATAGCTCTTGACCAAGCATATTTTGAGAAAGTATCAATAACATTTAACATATACTTGAATCCATCATTTTGATCCGAATAGTTAGACATTATAACTAAATCTGCTGCCCATAAATCGTCAATTCCTAATGTTATAATTTTTCTCTTTTTAAACTTCTTTCGTACCGGTGCATGAATTTCTCTAGCTTCAATCTCGATTTCTTCCTTATTCTTAGATTCTTTCTTTACTTGTTTTTTCATAAGGATTCTTTATAAATTTACTCTTATTTGTCTTACATTTTGAACATTTTGCTGCAATTCTATACAATCCGTTTTGAGTTTGAACGATTTTTGAATCTATATTTTTCGTTTTCTTTTTACACTTGTGACAGTGAATTAAATCATCTTCCATTTACATATCAAAGTTTCCAAGTTTATTTAATTCGTCTAATATATCTGTTTTATAGCCATACGGTACTGTATCGATCTTATTTTCTAGGACAATTCTCTTATCATCTTTAGCGTTCAGTGCCAGCTTGTTTATGGTAACAGTGTACAACTCATGTTTATAACTTTTGATGACTGTCATCTCCCTAAATTCTTCTTTATCTTCGAACAAACATTTCTTCAAGTTTTCGATATTTATTGTTTTATTTACAACGCTTCTCTTAATCCCTTTACACCTAACTGGGTTTTTATCTAGATATTTGTACGAGTACATCTTAGACCTTAAACCACAAAATTCTTCTAAAACTTCGCTATTTAACTCATCTTTGAATTTCCCTATTACCTTCTTATTTTTAGTAGTGAAACATTCATGATCTTTTGGATAATCACTTGTATCAAAGTCATCTATATTTTCTTTAATAATTTTAAAAGGATCTCGTTTCAATTCTAGAAAATAACTGTCTGTATCCATGTAACACAGATTCAAATCTGGATCAAACTTCTTTAATTTGTTGTAATAAAACTCGTACATTAGCAATTTTGAGAGGTCGAGAACTGAAAATCCTATGTAAATCGGTTTGTTAAATTTAACCTTTTGTTTTATACATGTGACTCGCTATACAGTTGTCGTCAAAGATAGTGAAGCTTTTGAAGTTCGTTTTTTTGGCCTGTTTCATTGAAAATTCTTCATTTCCTAGTCTAATATCGCATCTATTTCGCACATTTTCCATACTTTTTCCAAAAACTGAGTTGTTCATCAGCTTATAAAAATCCTTCTCAAAGTCACTTGTAGCTTTGGTCCTCATATTAGTATTAAAATCAATGTACTCTTTCATAAAAGGCTTCTGATCGAATGCAATAACTCTATTCACATGTTTCAAAATCATACCTTGTTCCAAATAGAACTTCAAATTTCTCGAATGAACAACGTATTCAGTTTTATCCAGTAGAGTTGTGCAAAGTTTGTTTTTAAAATGTTCTGGAGCAAGAGGTAAATCCTTGTGATGTTCGTGTAAATTTGTTGGATATCCAAGATCGACTTCGAGAATATAGCCATAATTTTCGTCGCCAGTGAGTTCTAAAATTGTTTCTTGCCACTCTTCTTTTGTATACGTTTTTGGATCCATCCACTTGATATCACTAAACGGCAGTTTTTGCATAAGACCATACCCATAAAGGTTGTTTGCATCGAGATAGAGTAAATAGTTTTCGGGCTTTGTCTTATCAAAATCTTTTAAATATTTGTTATTTGCTTTCACATATCGTTTAATACACTGAGAAATGCCTCCGCGAATACCTTTTTCGATCATTAAATACATATCGTAATCGTGTATCAGTTGAAGCTCGATTTTAGTTAATTTTAACATTGCGTCCCATGCGAGACTGGGAGCTGTTAGATAGTGTGCCGGATCAAGTTTATAGCAATTTAAGCAAATATTTCTGAAATTTTCAAATATATCAGCGAGCAATAGTACATCTTGGATATTGTACAAATCAGAGTAATTTCCAAGATTTTTCTCTTTTAATTTGTTCCAAACATTTAAGTAGTGTTGAAAATCTTTCTCAGATATGCTCTCATCTGTCAAAAGTGAATAGAAATCTTGAATTCTCAATTCTTCTGTGTAATCAAGTTTTTCAATACTGTCGATAAATTCATAGGGAAATATTCCTTTTCCAGATAGAATTTTAAAAATCTCGTCGTCGTCATTTGGCTGTCTTTCTATTATCTCATTCAGTCCATCTTGTATAAAATGATTTGTATGTTTGAAGTCTTCTCTCTTTAGATTTTTAGCTAACTTTTCTATAGACGAGGCCATGAATCTGAACGTGTCTACAAACGAAAACTTGATGAATTTTCTTGGCTTATCACCTTCGAATTCATAGCCATATCCAGAATTTACAGAATAATTTATATATTTTTCATCGGTGTTTGCAATCAAATCAACATTTCCATATTGTTTAGCCAATTCTTTTATGTACAAATGAGTATCGTAATTTGACATATTGTGGCAGAAAACGGGAATATTCTGAGGAAATTTCAAATTTAGATTGCAACATGCATGAGCTGCGCCTCGAAACTTGCCGGTTAAATGACAATGATCTCTCACTTTATTATAACTCTTATCTTTCCAACTATCAGGAGTAAAACCATACTGAATTGACCCAACATCATAAGCAGACCATTCACAGATATGACAAACGTTTGAATTTTGATACGAAATTTCTTCTTCTTCTGTCAATTTCATAGGTTTCATGTTCTTAGAATTATATTTTTTCGCTATGTATTTCGATAATTTATTGAGTTCTTCAAACAATTTTGTCGGGACGTTTTTCAAATCTTCTTCATTTTTGGCACGATAACATATCGGTTTTGTACATGCGATTGGTCACATTCGACACTAAATATAGAGTAAAACCATAAGGAATGTGCCTCTGAATCTTGGTTGTAGTCGATCTTTGTGGATTGTTCTTGCATGTCGGAATTTTTTCTAATATGCTCTCAAAGTCCATATAAATAACGTAAGGATGGCTAAACTTCTTTTGATAATTAGTAAATGATGTTGTTTGACCTGGAAATGGCATAATTGGCTTACAAACTTCATGATTTTTACAAATTTCTAAGTGATCTGTTAAATCTCCAGATTTGTAAAAATGGCTTAAACATCTTCTACACAAAAATTTTCTTTCTTTATGTTTAGACAACTGCGAAGAAACAAGCTTATTTAAATCGGTTATCAAAACATAATGAGATTTATCATCTTGTTTAACATACAATAAATCAATGTTTGTTTCAGCGTCATATTTTTCAGAAATTTGTAACGGAACAATGTTAATATTTTCATCAAAACTGTAGACATTGATAGACATTGTTGGATACTTATACTTGGAATTGTAGCTTCGTTTTTCAAATATTTGTATATCTTTCAGAGACATTGGATACTCAAAACCTGAAAATATTTCGTCATTCACAAATTTTTCGTATTGCTTTACACGTTCACAGTCTCTTTCTGGTTTTTCAATAGCACATCTTATTGAGTAAATAAAGCAAAAATCATCTCTATTTTTTATATTTATACAAGCTTTTTTATCTTTGATATTCTTTGGTAAATCGATGTATGATCCTGCATTCATCATTTCGTGTTTGTTAAGGCTCAAAACTAGTTGTTTACAACTTTTAAATGTCCATCCGGAACCTTTATTTGGATTATTCATTTGTTCTCGATGTGTTAATTTATTAAATTGCTTAGTAATAAAGTCGTTTACGTCAATGATTTCGTCTGCTTTGATAGTAAAATACATTAGACATGTTTGCGGTTCACCATTCACTAAAGTTTCGTTCGTATTCACATTCCAAAGAGAGATAGCCCTTCATATTTTTAACATTTTCTTGAAATTTCTCGATTAAACTTTTAATTTCTGACCGCATAATTGAAAGATATTTGTAAATTGACATGGAATTGTCGTTCAAGTTTGTTAAAATGTATTGCTTGAAAAGACCGTGTATTGAGGATAAAACTTCTACATCAATGATATTTTCGGATTTTACTTTAAGAGTTTTATCAATTTCTTCGATCATTTCAGACTTGGTTTTATCGTTAGTACCGATAGCCAACTTTTCAGCTATTGAATGAAGTTTTTCATCATTAAATAGGTCGAGATTTTTCTTTTCAACTTTGAAATTTCTCTTTAATTCACGTAATTTCTCAATATTAAACATGTTTTCGTGATCGGCAATTTTATTTTCTCTAGCCCACTGTCTTAAATAATTTAGTTCATTATTGTAAATTTGCTTGTTTTTTTCATGACTTTTAGAATTATAATGGCGATCATAGTTTTTTCTTAAAATTTCTATTTTGCAGAACGGACATGATATTTTATCGCGCTCCATTTAGATAGAAAAATTTATTTAACTAAATGGTGCTTGTAAACCAACGATTGCGCCTCTCACGGCGTGATATCACTACGGATATGACGCAGGCGAAGCGATTATCGTGATGGTCGGTCTGTAGTAGCACACCTCGACTGTCATTGATACACACAGCGCAATCTTTCGGAACTAAAATGTCGGTAATGCAGATTTGCTTTTAAGAATAAAAATTGTGTTCCCGTTTACTATTATAACATTTTCTTTTTCAAAATGTTAGATAATTTTACCTATTTTAAATATGCGTACATTTTGTTACTTGTAATTTTCAAATTATATTTTAAATTAATTTCTTAAATTTTTACTTCTCGATGGGCTGTTGTATTGTGTTGCTGAGTATATATGTCCGCGAATTCGGTTTGGTCGGTTAGGAAGTTTACTTCTGAACTGTTTTCAATGCGAGTGGCCATAGCGGAGAAACACCAAGTTCAGAAGTATTCAGATCGTATTCCGGAACCATTTCTCTATCCGTATCTCGCTCTTCTCTCTCTCTCTAGCCTGAATATAGATCCTAGCCTATAAACGGCAGAAGTGATCGTGTCATAGGCATAAAAAGAGAGGGAGAGAGAAAGAGACAGAGGGAGGAGAAAAGGTCGACCGAGAAATGGTTTTGCACTTTTTGACTTTGAATTTTTTCTATTTAAATGGAGTTCTTGAAAGAGTTAAATGATATTGGAGAATGTAAGTTTAAAGAGTATAAGAAGTTAAATGAATTGGAAGAAAGGAAGAAACATAGAATCTTGAATTTGGAGAAAATGAAAGATAAATTCGGGTTTACAATAATTGCCGAGTTGGAAGATTGTAAAGTACACTTGCCGAACAGATTTTTGACTGTTTTGGATGAGAAAAAGATTAAAGAATTAAACAAAAATGAAAAATTACACTTGGTTGTTACTGGAAAGAAGACTATTAAAGATAAAGAAATTATAACAATTAACTTTGTAGAATAAAGTCTTAACTCTAAAACTTGCAGTCCCTCCCCACGTCATAGTACTGTTTTGATAACCATAGTTGGTGTCTTTCTTCATAGGAATCACATGGAATATTATCTACAGTAATACCTTTTGTTTCACACAAAATGTGGCTATATTCTATAAGAAAAATTCTATAATGCTCTTTAATGAATTGTGTTGATAAATCTTGATACTCACAAAAATTCCTAAGAAATTCATCAATTAAGTCTTGATTATCTTGAAAGAACGTATAATATGGGAAAAATGTCATAAAAAAACGATGAAAACTCTCTGTTTGTTTATTTTTTACTTTCTTTTCAATATCTTTCGTAATTATATTAAATATGTAATCCCTTACTTTTTAGTTTTTTGCCGATAGTAAAAACACTCCATTAGACGTTTTTTCTGCAAAAGACTTTACAAGTTCTTTGAATTCTGTATCATTTAAGGAAAGTATCAACTGTTCTTTAAAATGTTTTGGTAATTCGTTGAACTCGTTAAAATTGTCTTTCTTTGTAAGTTTTTGAAATGCTAGAAACTGAAGAGAGCTTGGTGAGTTCATGTTGTTTATTTAGTAGAAAAGTTTTTTATTAAAGTACAGTATGTTTTTAGTAAAAATGTTTTAAATTGATTAAATTTTATTAAGATAAATCCTTTATTCGTAGCAGATTTGACAACATTTTACAAAGCACAGCTTAAGAAAGTAGAAGCAAACAGCTGTAGATTTGGTTAATTTTTCATTCCACAGAGTAGATAGTAATGTACCGATCGCTTTTGGAGACGAACGACTGTAGATTCGGTTAATTTTTCATTGAGATTTGCTGTGTTATTTCTCAGCTTCCTTTATGGTACATTGAACAGTATTTTACATTGCTTTTCGGTTGGCTCCGAAAGTGCGCCAGGAACCCCATATTACTATCTACTGATATGTTAGTGATGTGAAGGATTGGTTTCAGAAGTTCAGCTTCGCAAAATTTTATGATTTTTGATGAAATCTCGTCCAAACCCGAGGAGGTTTTACTTTTCAATGAACGGATTGTTTGTTTAATTTCTTTGGCTGTGGTTGGGGTCATTTTTGTCATTGTGGTATCTATATTGTAGCATGGACTATACAGTAAGTTGTCATTCGATATTTGGTGTTGCTTTAGCGTGTTTTCTGCTATATTTATAAAGAAGGTGTTAAGGTAGTCAGCGATTTTCTTTGGGTCCGTTTCTTTTATTCCGTCGATTGTTAAATGATTCAAGTCTGATGTTGATTGGTTCTTAGCAGCTCTTTCTCTATTTATGAGTTCCCAGACTGCTTTTGTTTTGTTATTAGCGTGATATATGTGGTCTGCATTAGCTTCCTTCCTAAGTCTCCTGAGTTTCAGATCATAGGCCTTCTTCTTCTGGTTTGCCTCAGATTTATCTTCAGTTCTTCCTGTGACATTAAACTTATCCTGCGCATTGATAAATTCCTTTCGTAATCTTAAGGTTTCTTCATCATAGACTGTGTTCTTTCTAGAGTGGCTTTGTTTCTTGGTCTTGAGTGGGCAGGCAAGATCTAATGCCCTTGTAAAGGTATTAAGGAAGTTATCGTAAGCGTCATCAATGTTGTTCGATTGCGTCACATTCTCCCAGGTTTCTGTGGCTAGGATAGATTTTAGGTAATTTAGGTTCCTCACGCATGTGTTTTCTGTATGTTGAGAATGTTATATTTTCAAATATTTTAGGAAAGTCAGCTGTGCAATATTGGCCAGTATGATCTGATAAGCCAGTGTTACAGATTTCGACATTTAGTTTACTGGGTGGGAGGTCAGTGCATATAAAGTCAATAGAGGAGTTAGAGGTGGCTGTGACTCTCGTTGGTGGCAGGGCAAGTCTCTTTAGGTCATGTGAAGCCAGCAGTTCATCTAGTGCACCTTGTTCTCGGTTTCTGGTAAGGTTATCTATGTTGATGTCTCCAGTGATTATGATGTAAGAGTTTGTGTCTTTTGACTTCAGTTAAGGTGTTGTCTATCACTTGGAGTGCAGTCTCAAGATTTGCATTCGGTGGTCTGTAATAGCCTAATATATGTATGTCCTTTTTATTACTAATTTTTATTTTAGTTCCAGTTACCTCACATACCATTTCTATACTGTATTTTTCCAGGTTGAGAGTGGTGGTTTTGTTGGCTAACTTCTTGTGTCTATATATAGCAACTCCTCCCTTGATATGCTCTGTTCTGCCATATGCACACACAAAGTCATAATTACTGAGCCTCACATGATTGATGACATGCTGTTTTAGTCCGTGCTCAGTTAGGACCACTATGTCAGCAGGTTTAGTATGTAGTTGGTGTTCCAGTCTTTCGATTTTATTGCTTACTCTGTCTATGTTTTGATGAAAAACTATGAGCTTCTCTGTTTTTTTTGTTACTTAGACAGGTGCGTCGTGAGGTTGGCTTGTTTCTAAAAAATTGCTGGATGTGCTAGAGAAATTCGTAGAAGCTAAGGCAGATTCATTGTTAGTGCATGACAGATCACCACTATTACAAGCATACCCATAATGTTTTTTCATATGCTCCTTATAGAAGGCAATGTATTTTATGAAGAAGTCCTCATAGGTTTCATCGCTTCTGGCCGATGATTGTTAATCAAATGATCAGAAAAGATTGTGACCTTGAAGTTTTTCTTATCACATTCTGAAGTTGTGTCATGTCTGATCAATGTATAATTTTGGAAGGTTCTTGCATTTAATTTCATATATGCTCCTAATCGTTCAAAACTGTATTGTGTTGGTTTACGTCTCTCGTTTAGTAATTGTACTAAGTTATTTTAACCCTTCCCACGCTTCTTTGACCTTAACGCCAAATACAGTTATATCCGATATTATAGATTATATCTCTTGGAGATTTTTTAGTTCACAAAAGGCCTTCGTGCTTATTGCTGTTGCCAAGGAAGTATTTATTAATGACTTTCACTATTACCCAGCAGGGATCACTTCTGGGTGGTTTATACCTTCCAGTTGAACCCACCACTGGGCACAGCAAAAACCGATGTGCCACTTCAAACTGGGCAACCTTATGGATGTCCAGTAGCGGCACATCACTAACCGCAAATGTTGAGATTCTGGGGCGCAAGGGCAATTCGATAGGTCTAGTCTACTGTGGAAGATGACTGTTGGAGTTGGTGGGGTTTGTTCCCTTACCTCAGAGGTTCTTGTTAACCTCAACAAGGGTGTGCCACCCCCTGCCTACTTTGACTGGAGAGGCTGGTTCAGAGCTGGCCTCCCCTTCTTCCGGGATGACTTTGAGATGTAGTGCCCTAATTCTTCCTCATGGATCTCGATAGGAGGCGGCCCCTACTCCCTAACCTTACCCATCCTGAATATCCTGTCACTCCGGAAACAGCGCAAAGGTTCTTACAGGACTAAGTGCAATTTATAAGCTTCTTAGGCAATTTAAAAAACACTCTGCGGCAGGGGGAGGTGAGTGCCCTTTGTCTTACTCCAACCATGTGCTCGTCAGCTCTACGTCTCCTACAGAGCCATAACCAAACATATCATCATGTGGTAGTGTTGTGATTAGTTTGAAATATTTATCTTGTTTAATAGTAAAAGATAATTAAACTATTCATTTCAGTTATATTTTTACAATGAAATTACAATTAATTTTAAATAGACAGTTTTGTAAATAGTTCTTTTTTTATTTTTATCAATAAATACGCTAATTTTGAAGTAAAATCCCCTATTTTATACTTTTTTGCTTTTACTTTTTATAATTTAGCTATAATAAAAACTAGTTAAAGAAACAAAATGTTGTTATTTGGAAAGTTTAATGGATTTATTAGTGGCATGCGAAGGGTTAAGATATTAGGCCCTGTTTGTATTCTTCCCACATTTGACCATATTTACACCTAATATTTGTGAGTTATGTTACAGGTTCCTATACAAGTGGTACAACACTTTCATGCTGGCGACGGGGCTGGACAGCCACGACTCTGACGAGGATGTGGTGGACGGAGGCGTCTCCAAACAGTGGACTGAGGACTACAAGCTGTTGGACTGGGGGATCGCGGTCTCTTCAACGAATACCTGGAGATGGGTTAGTTATTCTCGTCTTGTTAGGAGTGCTTGGCTTTTATCTGTAATTAGTTCACTGTCTTGAAGAAATATTATTTTTTACATATCTTCAAGGTCTGCCACATTCTGAATGCTAGCGTATGATATAAGTTTTTATTTATATCTTTTTACTGCAAACAGTGAAGGTATTTCAAATGATAGCTATTCAGAAAGTAAGGAAAGTTTCTACCTGACACCGCCAGGCGCATGCCTATTATGTATATATATTGCTGTGCTCGTGCTCGGCACATCAGACAGCATCCAGCCATGACAACGGGAACATCTCCGCACTGTGTCATAGCTTTGAAATTCCTGTGTCATAGAATTCAGCCACCTGTGTTCTCAACCATTCAGTGACGCGTACCTGGAGCTCTTCATCGTCCTGGATAATTGTGTGTAGTAGCTAGTTTTAGTTTTGCTTATCAACTATCAGAGCCTAGTACAGTGTGCTGAAAAATTACTTCTTTTGATCATGTGGTCTAAATCAGAATCTCACATCTTTCTTATTCTGTTTCAGTGATTCAGTACGGGTTTGTAACAATTTTCGTATCAGCATTTCCACTGGCACCGGTGTTCGCGCTGATAAACAATGTCCTGGAAATGCGGTTGGACGCGCGCAAGTTCCTTGTGTTCTACAGACGGCCGGTGCCACTACTTCGCGCACGCCAACATCGGCGTATGGTTCCGCATCCTGGACGTGCTCGCCAAGATAGCAGTCTTCTCCAATGTGAGTCATTGAGAACAAGTTTGGTTATCCATTTTAAGACGCATGTATTGGAATATTCTTGCCGTACTCAGGAAAACTGTTTATTAAATCCTTAATACACTTATTCTGAGCAAGTTTTGATAAAGTGGACAAAAAAAAGCTGATTTAGTGATAAAGTGCTACAGCAGAAAACACTAGGAAAAATAATAAAAATGAAGTGCAGTTTTTTATGATTAATTCTAAAATACATTCAATTTTTGAGTAACTGGAGTTTAAAACTGAAATTAATTTTTTTATCGGCTGAGCGTTAGCGAAGTCTTATCTCTCACGGGGATAAAAAAATTTTCTTTCTGTCTGTCTGCCCGCACGATATTTTGAAAACAAACTAAAGTATAAAATTGAAATTGTGCATGAAACTTAATTTTTACATGAGGAACACTGAGTTTGATGATGGTGCATGTGCGATGGGATTTGGCTGAGTGTTAGGGAATATTTTTACATTGATCTTATCGGTAACTATAATGGCAATGAGAAAATTTCAGAATAAATAAATTTTTAAAAAAGCTCAGTACACAATTAAATGAAATGAAAATGAAATGAAAAATTCTTTATTTTTACAGGCAAAGTTAGGGCCGCACAGCCCTTTCTTACACTTAACCTGTTGCAATGTAAAATTTAAAACATCAAATAAATATTATCTAAGAATAAAACAAAACATAATAAAGATAATAAAATAAAGAAATAATTACATTTACACAAAGTAGTGAAATTAATATAATATTTTAACGTGTAATAATTAAAATTTAACACATTAATAAATTAACCATCTCTACTATTCTTAAAACATAATATAAATTTATATTTTTAATATACAAATAAATTAAAGTATTTATTGCTAAATGAACTTTTTCACACACAATCTCACATTCATATCCCTCTGCCAGTGTCATGCCCACAGCATCTCAGACCGGAACTGCCCCGGCTAACCATTCAAGATACATATCTTTCAGTTTCGCCACAAACCGGGAACTGCTATCGATGGAAGTAATTGTTTGGGAAAGGGCATTCCACAACCTACAAGCCATTACATGGAATGACTTATCAAACACTGCAGTCCTGTGCTGAGGCATTCTCAAAATGTATGAACCAGAGCGAGTGCTTCTTATACCTACATGAGACACAGATTTAAAATGTTCAGAAAAATATCTTGGAAAACCAAATTTCAATATTGAATGAACTAGTTTTAAAATTTTGATGGATCTTTGATCTTTTAATTTTAGAATATTTGACTGAATATAGTACGGTGTGATGTGCTGCTCCCGTCTCACATCGTAAACGTAACGTATACAGTAGTTTTGAGTTCTTTGCAGCTTCTCACTCAGTACTATGGTCATATCATTGATCACAGAGTTACAGTAATTGAAATGTGGAAGTACGAGTGATTTAGTCAAGAGCAGCTTGATATGTTCTGGTAAAAATCGTTGTAAACGTTTCAGTGAGTGAATAGATGCGAAAACCCGTTTACAAATCTCCGCAACAGCGTCAGTCCAAGTCAAAGTCGAGTTTATAGTCAAACCAAGATCCTTCACCTTGTCGTAGTATGGCAGGGTGTTAACCATTTACAGTTAACGTTTCAATAGTATTGAAGTTTATTGAGTTTCGTAAACGAGAGTGACAAATAATGATTGGTTTCGTTTTTGCATGGTTTAGTCTCAGGCCATGATTTTTGGACCACATAACGATATTTGTAACTATTGATTTTGGTGATACATTCATTAATGGAGTCTATTTTAAAG
The DNA here is from genome assembly GCF_021130785.1 of Homalodisca vitripennis. Taxonomy (NCBI): domain Eukaryota; kingdom Metazoa; phylum Arthropoda; class Insecta; order Hemiptera; family Cicadellidae; genus Homalodisca; species Homalodisca vitripennis. The sequence continues at coordinate 19,327,287 of NC_060214.1, forward strand.
TGTGAATAGATTTGCAGGTCATCAGCATACATGTGATATGAGCTATGTTTAAGTACAGAATGAATGTCGTTCACGTACAGTACAAATAATAAAGGACCAAGAATCGATCCCTGTGGCACCCCACAAGTAACAATTTCCCAGTCCGAAGTCATGTCATCCACTTTTACACACTGCCGTCTCCCTGACAGATAAGATCTCAGAAAAGTTAATACATGACTAGAAAACCCTATTAGCCTTAGTTTAGCTAGCAATACTTTATGGTTTATGCTGTCGAAAGCTTTTGAGAAATCGAAAAGAGTGAGAATTGTGCCCTGTCTGTGATCCATAGCAAGCCTAATGTCATCCGTCACTTTTAAAAGTGCAGTTTCTGTACTGTGGTTGGTCCGAAAACCAGATTGATAGTCACTAAATATGTTGTTGTAAGATAGATATTCAGTGAATTGGCAGTGCACAATTCTCTCTAGGCCTTTAGATAATGCAGGAAGAATATTTATCGGCCTATAATCTGAACATGACGCTGGTGCTGAAATCTTATTAAGAGGACGGACAAAAGCAGACTTCCATTGTGATGGGAAAATACCACTCGTAAGAGACGTGTTGAAAATAAATGTGACTATTGGAAGGACAGCAAATAGAAAATTAAGACAATTAAGAGATATTAACGTGAACATATGTGGCAAGGTATCTTGAGAAAGATTTCATCTGTTGACTTGAAATTCTGCATAAACAAGAATAAACTGATGGTGCATGTCCAACCTTAAATTTGGCTGAGTGGCGTTTACTCAGCAGGCTAGCACAATTTCTCTTTTGTTTGCAGGGGGATGTAAACATTTCTTTTTGTATGATTGTCTTTTGTTCTATCTCTCAATAATGACATAACTTATAGACTTCAAATTTTGCATTGAACTTCAGTGAACCCTGTTGGACGTGTTGTTGCATACCCACCTTGTTAGTATGTCACTGAGTATTTGACCTGAAAAGAAAATATCGTTCAGAACAGACACTCATGCAACAAGCAACTTACATAAGCATTTGTTAAAAATTCTAATTCATTCCTCCACCAAAGCCATTGTGTTGTTTATCTCACACTGTGTTGGTGGCAGAAATATATGACAAGTAGAAGTGACATACAAAATTTGTCATTTCTTAATGTACCTATGTTTGGATTTATACTGATAACATGAGTGTTTTTGTTTCACTACATGACGTTACGATAACTTTGTACTTGATTTTCAAATAAGTATTTATAGGCTGCATTTCTCAGACATAAAAACATTAAAGATAGTAGAGGAAAACACATGTGTGGATTTGAAAAAGTATGTTGTGGGTTGTTTTTTTATAGAGTAGTTTTAATTTTATTAGTTAGACAGGAGATAAATCATTGATACAGACAAGGTGTGATGAGGTCCGATGGTAGAGCTGCGCCACGTAAATCTGATCGTTACCTCTCTCATATAACAATCTGATCTACCTGAGCCTCCTCGTACTCCTCAGAGGATAGTCCCGAGTGCTCACTTTTACTGTGTCTCAATTTATACCATTGGACGAGGTATCTCTAATACAATCAAAGATACTGGTTCAATAAACTAATTTTCTTCATCACCAATACTTGGTATCACTACAAAATCTGGCAAAGTAAAATTTAGAACCAACCAATGGTTACTAGAGAAACTGTAAAAGAACTCAATAGTATGTACTATAACCAGTTAATTACTGTTTCAGTAATGATATAATCAGCAATATTCTCTTTCAAGTTAGATCTGAAAACGTTATTAAATGTGAGATCAAATTCTAAACATTCTCAAATTCTGTGGCAGGCACTGATCATAGCATTCTCATCCAACTTCATACCACGCCTGGTCTACATGATCAGCGTAAGTCCAGACCACAGCGACCAGGGGTTCCTGAACCATTCTCTGGCCTACTTCAACACATCAGACTTCCAATACAATATCAGACCAATCGACCCCTCATTCAACGTCTCCATATGTAGGTGAGTGACATACAGGTCAGCATTCTCTTGTAACCGGATATCTTGCCTGGTCTACATGATCAGTGTAAGTCCAGACCACAGCGACTAGGGTTCCTAAACCATTCTCTGGCCTACTTCAACACATCAGACTTCCAATACAATATCAGACCAATCAACCCCTCATTCAACGTCTCCATATGTAGGTGAGTGACATACAGGTCAGCATTCTCTTGTAACCGGATATCTTGCCTGGTCTACATGATCAGCGTAAGTCCAGACCACAGCGACCAGGGGTTCCTAAACCATTCTCTGGCCTACTTCAACACATCAGACTTCCAATACAATATCAGACCAATCAACCCCTCATTCAACGTCTCCATATGTAGGTGAGTGACATACAGGTCAGCATTCTCTTGTAACCGGATATCTTGCCTGGTCTACATGATCAGCGTAAGTCCAGACCACAGCGACCAGGGGTTCCTAAACCATTCTCTGGCCTACTTCAACACATCAGACTTCCAGTACAATATCAGACCAATCAACCCCTCATTCAACGTCTCCATATGTAGGTGAGTGACATACAGGTCAGCATTCTCTTGTAACCGGATATCTTGCCTGGTCTACATGATCAGCGTAAGTCCAGACCACAGCGACCAGGGGTTCCTAAACCATTCTCTGGCCTACTTCAACACATCAGACTTCCAATACAATATCAGACCAATCAACCCCTCATTCAACGTCTCCATATGTAGGTGAGTGACATACAGGTCAGCATTCTCTTGTAACCGGATATCTTGCCTGGTCTACATGATCAGCGTAAGTCCAGACCACAGCGACCAGGGGTTTCCTAAACCATTCTCTGGCCTACTTCAACACATCAGACTTCCAGTACAATATCAGACCAATCAACCCCTCATTCAACGTCTCCATATGTAGGTGAGTGACATACAGGTCAGCATTCTCTTGTAACCGGATATCTGTACGTGACGTGACGTAACTCTGAATCTTTGTTTGAGGTTAAGTACTGGGAATATGATGTTCAGCACAGATGTGTCAGCACCTGTTGAGATTTAGCAGGTAGCTCTTTGGTGGCATATTTTGTAGTATGTGGGATTTTATTTTAGTCCTCATACGTCACTCCACTGAAGATAAAACCATATGATTTATTGTTGAACAATTATCCGTGTTAACCCTTTTGCTGCCAGGCAATTTGCTTACAGCCTGTTTCAAAACTGCCAAATCTTTACCCAGAGGCATATCTTACAATGGGCTGGTAGTTTATGAAATTTTTTAGCGCTTAACACAAAAATTTGTACTATCGTTATTATTAATCTAGAATTTGCTTTATTGTTTTTTCTAATGAAACGCAGTATTAGAAACAGCACCAAACAGTTAATTTTTTTTAATAATTTAAAAATATTATTTTAAAAATGATTTTTTAGTTTGATTTGAATAGAATATTCCATTCTGCAATCATTAGTTGCTATACGAGGCATATCCAGAAAGAAGTGTACTGAGGCTCTCACCTACACTGCCATGTATCCTGATTTCTCACCGTAACGATTGTAGGTTGACTTATTACTAATTATAAACCTAAGAGTTTTTCCTTCCAAACCAGATAATGCATGGCACTGTGTATATCGCACTTGGCGGGAGATTGAAATTGACATTTTTCACAATCATATTGTCTATATATGTAGTCCACCACAACTAAGGCTCTATTTTACGCTTCAGAAGAAGGCTGTAGTAGTAATATATAATGGACTCAATCATGTAAAAGTTTCTTAAGGCAATTTAACTTGTTGACTTTTCCAAGCTTATGCTTATTGTAATGAATGTCATTTGTATCCTAAAACAAACACCCATTCACAGTTTAAGAGTCACCTTACAATTTTTCCGGCACTAACTCATCCACACACCCCCAAACCACTGAACAACTTTTCATTATTCCGGTATACAATTTTGCAATAACTTACCATCTGGATTCAAAGAAACCTATACTCTTGTGTTCTTTTGAGATAAGTTCAAGCTTTAGTTAATTCAAAAAAGAATATTTTAGTACTCACTGCTTCTTAATTGATAAGGATTTGTTATTATTTTTGTAACGTAGACATTAGCTCACTCTTAGATGCTATGTACTTTGATGATTTGTACACACATTTATGTCTCTAACAATGAAAAATTTCAATTTGTAAGTGTAAAGTGGTTTGAAAACCCAAGTAGATAATTGTCTACTCCCTCGGCACAGGCATCAATATGTCGTGTGTACTTGAGCTATGGTTTATCGAGAACAAAGTCAAATTAGGAAAATTTATTGGACATTAGTTTACACATTAAAAGAGCTCTTGGCAAGAAGTAGTTCAGTTTCTTGTTTCCCTTATTTGTATACTGTACATGCTAATTACTCATTTAATTGCATTTTTACAAAAATTCAAAATATTATTTGTTTTAATCTCATACAATTTTTGAGATTCCTAGAATCTCATCCAACGACTATTCAGACTGGTGTATACTTCAGTTTATTGTCAAAAATCAAGAAATCTTTATTGTCTTTAAGCACTTATGACAATGCAATGGACAACATCACTTTTTCTTATAACTAAATTACCTACTTCTATCACACCTTTAAAATCCAATAAAACAAGTGTAATGATTACACATATATAGAATAAGTAAAAGTAAATTTTACATTTACATGATAAATGTGAATTTGCTCATTAAAAATCAAATAAAAGTAAATATATATATATATATTTACTTTTATTATATATATATATATAAATATATACATATACATAATACATATCTAAAATATTATATACCGTATAAATTAAATAATAAATAAATAACAATACAACAAATAAAAATAACAATATAATACATTTAACAAAAATAAATAAATAACACTTGCTATAACTAACTATTCACAAAATCTAAATTATAAAAAAATTAAAGTACTAATACCACAGATAAAGTAGTCATTTACAGAATAAAATGTGTTACCAACAAGCCAATTACTTACAACATTTTTAAATCTACTAATAGATACATGCCATACTTTTTCAGGAAGTTTATTGTTGTCCTTTTGCATGTGTTGATGAACAAATCTGTTATCAGGTCATGGTATTCATTGTTGTTGTATATATTGATTGTTGTTGTGACTGAAATGTTGTAATGTACAGGTATCCAGAATACAGAGAGCCTCCGTGGGCCGAACACAAGTACAAGAGGCCTAACATCTACTGGCGCATCTTGGCAGCCAGGCTGGGCTTCATAGTGCTCTTCCAGGTTAGAAATCTCTTAAGATAATTGTTTGACTGAAAACTTTGACAATAAATTGGTATTGAGTTCACTAGAAGTCAATAAACACATGAACTCTCAATGATTACGATCATCGTTGTCTTGCAGAACCTGGTGTCTATGGTGATGATAGCTGTACAATGGTGTATACCGGACATGTCGCCCAAACTACGGGACCAGATCAAGCGAGAGGCTTTCCTGACCAGTGAGATGATTATAAAACAGGAAACTCTACGAGCTAGAGGCCATCGTAAGTAATTTGTTCAACTCTAACGTTATATATTTTGTCACCACTGATATGATAAGGTGGACACGCTGGATTCAGTGGACTAGATGATATTAGCTGCTCAGAATATTCATTATTTATACCTACATACTGGACAAAAACTCTCCTTTTTTGGCTCCCCTGCCTACATTTCATTGTTAAAGCGTTGGTTTTACTTTCATTCCCTTTTTTTGCAAAGTTTAATGTATTTTCTGTTTTTTGGAAGAATAAATAACGAATAAAACGCTTTTTTCAGTTAAAAAAAAAAAATCTCTACTTGTGTGTTCCATACGTAGGTGGGTAGTACACAGCGCCACATATCATCATACGAAGCGAAGACATAGCACTGGTTAGGCCTATTCCTTTATAATTGGTGTCAAGTGTTTCAGATTGGTTTACGACAGTATAAATCAATACATTTACGCATTCATACATATTTATGGCACTTTTTTTTACTTGTGTATGTACCAATAAATATACAATAAAATAAAATAAGACTATACGGATATTACTGTATGCTCATCTTCTTCGATTCTGATTGAATAAAAAAATCAATACATTTACGCATTCCTACACATTTGCAACACTTTCTTGATTTGTAATGTACACAATAACCTGAAAGAAGACAATACGGATATTACTGTATGCCACATCTAGTGCAATTCTGATTGAACGGACATATTCTTATGCTGAGTTTTAGGGATTAAATATTTCATCTGTTATGCTGTTCTAATCTTAATAAATCAACTGAAACATTTCCAATATGACTGTGAAATAAGGATTTTTTAGTCACGACCTACCTTTTCCATTAACTGCACTTTTCATCCTGTTCTCGTCATCACACAACCACTCCTGTTTCGTTGTCTAATAACATACCGAGATCATTGTCACTGTCAATAGAATCATTGCTGTCCAGCACATAAAAACCTATTCCGTTTATAATTGTTGGTAAATTTTTAACTTTTAACTACAGCTTATTGTGCAGTCTAGTCATTTTCTTTCCTTCATGAATTTACAAATATTATAAATCTTTTTTGTTGTTACGTGGAAGATTTAGTATTGCCTTTCACTTTTACCTCATTGTTTGTCTTTAATAAATAGTAATTATTAATATGTTTACTATAACTATTCTAGTAACAGTATTAGGATAGAAATTAATTGTAAAGTGCTACGATTGCAGGTGGGGAGAGTCCAGTGAACCCTGTCGCGATGATGTACGCTGACAACGAGCTGAACAATTCCAGCTTGAGGCGGCGACGACTGAGCAACGCGGACAAGGAAGGAGTCGGGGACAACAGGAACAGTGGAATAGAACTGGACAATATCCACACTATAGTGTAGCAGCAGATACACGGTTTCTCTGTCATGCCTTAACTTCTCCTGTGCCATCCTGTCACATCTACTGTCGCTATGTTACTTACCATGAAAGTCGTTAGGTTTAAGATTTTGTTACTCAACTCCCCTCCAAGAAATCGCCGAACCTGTGTTGAATTTGAGACTCAGGTTTCTGTTGAGGCTGGGGTATGCTTCCCAATCCCAATTACAAAAATTGTTCCATTGTAAAATTTTCCTTAATTACCAAACGGTGAAAGAAAACTCAGCACGTGTAGTTTTTTCAGTTAGGTAGAAGGAATTTTTTCTAATATTTTACTTGAATGTTCTAATTAACGCTTTGGTGTCAGCGTTATTTGACTCGGGCCTCCCGTGAGTAGTGGCGTTGTACAGACTAGGCTGCTCTGTTGAGATTTTCCACAAATCTCTAATCCACGAATTATGCCAGTTAAATGCATTTAACTGGTATGCGGGCAGGCACAGACGTCCAATGCACAATTTGGCCATTCATTACCAGTGGAATCAGACCCCAAAGGGTTAAAGTCAATTATTTCATGCACGTAAAATAACAATTCAAGTTTAACAAATGTATTAGTTTAACACTTTCTAAGAACAGCACATACAAAGATATCTTCTGTTCAGAGAGGGGAGGGAAACTGAGTTATGTGATCTGGAATCGTGTCTTTATGAATGTAAGATTGTTGGCATTTCAATAATTCCTAGTAACGTTTAAATTGCATTTTTACTTGTACTGGAAACACAGTACAAGTTGAACTATTGCATTGTTGTTGTACTTCTTATGTTGTTATGCTTGTGGATTTTTGACGGCATTTCAAATAACTAAATCTCTCCATAATATGTTGAGAAGAAAAGTAGGACATTTAATATATGTGTTTTCAAGTTGAAACACTTCTGACCGACCACAACAGTTCTGTTGTTTACATAAATATTGATTTATCACTAAAAGATAAAGTGAATGTAATTAACAAAGTCATGGATATTGGAATAATAATACTCTAAATATGTCAGAGATGTCCTATTTTTTTTTTCATTCTGATGAATTTTAAGTTGGCGATTACGATGAGATAATGTTCTCAGATTTATGTTTTCTTCAAACTTCATTGCCAATTTCATAAATGGCTGGTGCTGCATTACTGGACGAATAGTAATGCAAACTAAAATTTGTTGACTTAACTTAATACCTCTTGTTTGCAAAACTTAACAAAGTAATTAAGAAAACAACTTAAATTTATCAATTTAAATTTCTATTTCTTGGTTGTTTTATTTATAGAATATTATGTAATGTACTGTATTTTAGAAAACATTACAAACATATACAATATTTTTAATGCTAAATTAGAACACTCCTTAACCTTTTTAATAATTGACATTTTGCAGACGAGTTGTATTAAACTTCAGCCAACAAAACAAAGAATCTCATAATTGTAATATGTAACATTTACTGAATTATGTCCTATTTAAGAACACCTAGAGTAAATTTATATCGTTGTTATAAAACAAATCCAACTTACGCCATTGTTGCCTTATTTAATGCATAAATATTTTATTGTTAACAAATCTAGACTAATGTACATTTTTCATTATTTAAAAATGCTGTTATTTTTACAAATATATTTTAGTTTTTTACTTATTTAGTATAAGATGTTTAACGTTGTAACTATGATTTTGTAAGTTTATGATTTTAAAACCGTTTTATGTGTACAAATTGTAAACAAATATATTTGATGTTACTAAATAAATATAAAATATTGTACAGGTGTGAAAATGTGCAGAACAAACTTCTCTTCCAAGGAAACCAAGTTTGAACTGTTTTTCTGTCTTAATCAAACGTATTTTCCTTTATTGGTGATGTTATGGACAATTACTTTAATTTCAACTCTTTCCACATTGCAACCAGTTACATCATGTACTTATGTTTCTTCTTCATAATTCTGTTGCATACAACAAAATAATTTATTGTACCTGAGTGGTAGTCAATTAATTTTTTATTGCCGCTGTACTCTACTGTTTCCGACAGAGCTTGTGCCTCGCAGCATAAAACTTATTGGTTATTGTATACTTATAATTATTGTACTGCTTGAAATGTATTTTAACTTATATGACAGATTCCCACTTCAGAATTTCAGTGTGTATTAATTGCCCAATTACAGTGAAGTTAGCTCATTTTCACGTCACCTGTACACATAACCAATTTTATTTAGGGAGTCCTAAACATTTTTCTTTGGTGATTTAGATTTAGGTTTTCAGTTTTATAAATCTTTACAGACTGCTTTTGGTGAACAAACAAGGGTTTTTTACACTTTCCCCCGTGCTTAATTCCACTTTATTTAGATTTATTTATAGTTTATATCTAGTGTCACTTTTGTGTTTGCTTGTGTTAAAGGTTAGTTTTTAATTATTTTTACAGAAGATTTTACTTAGAATGTTCTGTTTTATCCTTTACCAAGGATTCAACAATACAGCAATAAGTCAGCTACATCATATAAGAGAATTAAATATTTTATGTTACTTTTTTATTTGATATATATTTTGACAAGTTTTTTAAGGTTTTTACTCTGTTAATACATTGTTGTCACAGCTAGCCAACCCTAGACAGCTGATCTTTGTTGTACTTTAATACAAAACCAATGCAGGTAGAAAGTCATGTTTATTTATGAGCTTAATTTTGTGTTTCAGGCTGAATTTCCGATAACACACCTTCATTGTAGTTATGCATTTATGGCACTTTCACTTAATTTAGCAGCTAGTTAATTTCGTATTGTTTATCTCATTACATAAACGTTAAAATTATTTTTTTAAAGTTGAAATAAAAAATGAAGATATAATTATGAATTAAGAGGCTACTGCAAAAATGCCCTTGGGGGTTTCTCCATAAGAACATTGTTAATCCTAATGCAGTTTTGCACCTTTATTTTTTATCAAGCATCGTGCATTTTAAAGATATAACTAATATACATTCAAACGCTTTTTAGTTTTTTTTAGTATATACTGTAAAGTACAACAAAAATTTGAGATTTTTCTGAATAACTTATAAAAATATTGAAAGAACTAAAAACCATTTGGATGCATATTAATTATATCTCTAAACTGAGACGTCTACCACGATGCTATGATCAAACATAAAGGTGTAAACGGCTTGAGGTTTAACATTGCTTTTATAGAGAACACCCCAAGGTCATTTTGCTCATAACTACCAAACAAAATCTTACAAATGACTTATCAAACTGACCTAATAAAACTTAAGACCTCAATAATCAATAGACACATTGACTGGATATATAATTCTAGTTTCCTGTGTTCTTTCTCCAGCATAAAAACTCTTCTTTACACATTCCATTCACTTCCTTTCTGCATCCTATCATGTCTCTACTATTTATAGTTTAGGATAATACTAACATGACATTCACTTATGATGAGAGCCAATAAATTGTTATCTTTAGAGGTCTTTGTATTTCTTTTAGTCTGTTTCTGGCAGCAAATTCGTATTGTTTTCTACATGATTGCCACACACGTAGCTACTTCAAAAGTGAACAAACACTAGTTTCTTTGTTTATTATACTTTTTAAAGGACATAAGTAAATTTTTTCACCATTATCTGCAGGAAATTGTAGTGTCACAAATATTTGCATCAAATTATTTTTATTCTAGTACTATTCTGTTAGCAACTACAAATTGATGAACAAATAATCACTTCATACTTTTTCAAATAAATTTGTATTGTTAATCTACTAATGTTAAAATTAAACATCAGATATTGAAGTAAAATTAACTTATTCAATTAAATTATCTTTTCATAACATATTGATACATTGATGTAACAATTACTTTTTTTTTATTAATGAAGTAAAAATATCCAATGCTGCTGTAAAATAATTGTTTAGTTCTATGTCATTTATATATATATTCTGAGACCCCAAATATATAACAATTTCTGAAGGACTCTTCTAGGGTTAAGCTAATTCCTTCTGTCAATAGTTAAACAGACTGTAGAAGTCAGTGGTGGATTTAGAGTTGGAGATGGGTAACTGGGGTTATGACCCTTTTCCAAATATTTATATTTTTAGTTTTTTGTTTCATAAAAAAATGTGAGGGTTTAAAATATGTTTTAAGATATAAATTTTTTCTGAGAGAGGGCCCCCAGATCCTTCTATTCTACAGGGGGTGACCCCCCTCAAAGCCTATGCTAAATCCGCCCCTGGTACAGATATTGTCCACAATGAACACAAGCTTGTTGTATGCATGAGATTTGTATTTTGTTTACTACTGTGTTATGGTTACCCAAAAAAGTTTTTAGTTTAATTAAAAACCTAATTTAAAACTGTTCAAAGCACACTCCTGTAACTCTCTAAAACATGGGATTTTGGTAAACCTATAATTAAAACAAAGGGCTGCCTCTAATTTATAATTTGATCCATTATGTAAACACAGAGAGAAAAATTTTGCCGTGTATTTTTTGGCAAAACTTTCAAATTTTTTCACAAACTTAAAACAATTTTACATATAGAACGATATGAAGTTAAATAATTATTTTATCAGTATATTTTTTTATACATACTGAGGCAAGACAATTGACTAATACCAATAAAGTGTACATATGTAGTTTAGAAGTTTTTATTCATGTTTCCACTGCTTTGGAATCCTTCTGAGATAAACAGTGTAATGACACTTTCACGACATATTGTGTTTCAGCTGATAGCTGACACTGTCTTTATCTGTTTTAATCACTTTCTTCATTCAGAAAAATCTCCGCTGTTAATTCATTTAAAAGTTTTTCTGGCAGTATTATGTACAATAATTCCTAATCACACAAATGTTCATTCCCTAATCATCTGTTGCCATCCATAATATCACATCCATAAACTACTTAAATATCAGCTCAGTAACAAAGATAAATATAGTAACAAATCAAAAACGTAGCAAGGAAAAAATGTTGGGGGGTCCAGACAACTGATATTTTCTCGTAGTGGACTGAGAGTAAGACCTCATTTTGTTCCTTGAAACGTTCTTGACCCGTTTCTTTGTTGAGAACGATCTTTGAGTAATACTGAATTATTTAAATAATAATAATTGTTTACTAAAAGAGTTATTGAAAAAATTGAAAATTTGGGGGAGTTGGACCCCCTCACTTGCTAAGTCCTTGCAACAAATGTGAACAAATATAAAAATAGAATCAGGGGATTACTTTCATTATTTTACTCTTCTGAGACAGATCTGATACCACAGTGAATCAGCAGAAAATAATAGCTGAAAAACTGGAGGAACTAAGTCATTACATATGTCAATACAAATTCCCAAGTGCAACTGGACGTTTTCTCTCAAAAACAAAAATCAAAACAAAAATATGCAATTGGGGAGAAAAAATTTTCTCTCAAAAGATTGCATAATTACTTGCTGCAATATTGCAGCATATTGTGTTCCATTGCAGAGAAATAAGATCATGTTAAGTTAGTTACAGAGTGTGTGTTTGTGTTAAAATACTTATATGTTTGTATTTTATTATTTTTATGTGAATCAATTAAATTATATTTGGTATGTTTTAAGGGTGTATAAGAATTTCAAATGGTTAATTTTTAGAGCTTAGATTATTTACAAATGACTTTTTTAACAATATGGTAGATAATAATGCACACGTTATATTTGTAATATAATATATAAAAAATCATTTTTGTAAAATATTTATTATTTTTGTAAATAAATGTTATTTTTCACCAAAAAGTTAACTTGAAATCAACGCTATGTTAAAAACTGAAATAAACAATAACAATGTTTTGTTTAAGTACTTTAAGGCAAATTAAGGATAAAAAATAATAATGGTATCTATTTTACTTCTTTTTATTCTTTAAACAAAAAACTTTTACTTCAGAAATGATTAATTTACTAATTTCATATTTCAATTCCATTTGAAATTGCTTGAATGTTGTTTCCTAAAATTTGTTTGGTTGTTGTTGCAGCACTTTCTCTAGTCTTTGTGTCGAATAAAAGGTTACTTTTTTTTTACTTATTTATATTTTTTGTAGTTGTAATACATATTTTTCCTTATTAAAGTAACCTTGTATTACCAGAATAACGATTACGGACATTTATCATTGTTACGTGTTATAAAAAATGTCTGCTTTCATGTTATAATTCCATACTATATTAACTTAGTTTTGCAGACAGTATATCAGTTGCTACAAATGTATTTATACTAAGTTAGCCTAATCTGAATGGAATATAGAGTACTTGTTGTGGCGTTTAGTGCAGGAGCTTTTAATAACTATCAAATTGTTAAGCCATATTTAATAGGTCTGTAAGAGAAGCTTTATGTGGATTTCGGAGGAAACAAGAATGGTAGGATGAGGTTGTGTTCACTTGGGTATTAATGAGGAGTCAGAGTGGTCCAAGTGATCAGCAAGTTGGCAGTGTAGAAGTTCTGAGGTTGTTGCCTAGTATTTTTTAATTTTCTTTACAATAAAATAATAATAATAATAATAAACATGATCAAACGATAATAAAAAATCATTTTTACAAAAGACAACTAGGAACCTCGGTCTTAAAATAGTTATTTTTAAAATCATTTAGGAAATACCCACACCTTGACTCATATGCAACCACATTGACGATCTAAACCACAAAAATATAAGTATAACATTTTCTTGTAAGTGCGCAATTAATTCATTAAAAGGATTTTCGTTCTCAAGTATTGGAAAAAATCTTCAATTTTCATAAAATTCGAACATACTTCTACTTCTCAATTTTGTTTTCTGTTAAAAAAGCTTTATTGATAGATAATTATACAAAACTAGACACAATGATATGCAAACAAGAGATTGTAGGCCTATATTGTTTTGCTTATGGTGTAAGAATTCTAATAATCTGCAATAGGTTAGGAATCTGACTAACAACAGCATAAAACAATCAATTAAAGACAAATTTATATGGTACATTGTAATTATTGATAAAGCTTCAAAATGGAAAAACATATACCCACAATCAGTAATATTCAAACTTTAAAAATATATAAATGGGACATAAAATTTAATACATTTTCTTGCTCTTGTTGTAAAAATCAAATAAATACAATTATTTTTTTTTATCAAAACCCCGAATACAAAATATTCAAATTTATGAATTTACTATTCTAATAATATGTTTATTGCAAGAAATTAAAATAAAATTATTCACTTTACTCACATTCCTTCAAAACTAAGTATAATCCTGCCTTATAATGCATGTAAGTTTGAATTTAAAACAATCCATCATTCTAAAACATTGTTCAACATATTTTTGCAATAACTTTGTGTCAGTTAAACTGAATAACAGGTTGCCAAACTTGCTTGCGTGTGCAGCACAATTCTGGTTCTTTCATTTTTCTCTAAATGAAAGACAGGACGTTTTACTCCATCGAGGAATTTTTTAAACTGGACATGACATTTTTATCTTTATCCATGTTTTAAACTAGATAAAATTTTTACATACATACTGACACATATTCTGTACTCGATGTATATGAATAAAGTTCTCTTTGATTGATTTGATTTGATTTGAATACGATAAATGTTTGAAAACATTTCCCAAGTTGCTTTTAACGAACAATACTGTCCAACTCTGCTAGATTACAGGTGTTCTAGCAATATTGATATCTATATTAAGCAATGTTGATTAATATAGAGGTCTATATTAATCAACATTGCTTTCTTGTAGTTATGTACCCAATCGTTTCTGATCTACATCTAAAGATTATCAAGTGTTTATCATATAGTACAGATATCTAACTTTGTTATAAAATATTTTTGTACTTGAAAGTATTTTGATTGACATTACCTACTATACTGTCCTATGTACTAATGTCAATGCAGAATATAACATTGGTGCGAATTGTTCTATGTAATTTTATACTTTTGTTACCATTTTGTTAATATTAATAGAAATTTTACACTTTGATGCAGATGTTTATATTTATATTTTAATGCTTATTTTGTTAAGAGTTAATTGTTGAAAGCATTTACAATCAAATAAACTTTTATACTTATACGTGTAGTTTATTACCTCACCAGGCAAACCTAATCAGACCTTACACTCTGAGGTTCAAATGAAATGAAAATATTGGCCACGCCAAGGTTGCAGACAGCTCGCGTTAGTTTTGCCGCAGTTTGTCCTCGCAACTCGTAAGGCCAGTACAGATCCCCGCGCTACTTTCATTAGCAGCTAAAACGGAATAAGGGGGAGAGTCGATACAGTACAAGATCAATGGTACTGATAATAAATGCAACGGTCACAGACAGGATTTGAACCTGCACTATCCCTAACTCAGACTCAAAGTCCAATGTCGTAGACCGCTCAGCCATCGGCACTCCCAAATACTATTTTCCTAAAATGTACACCAAACATAAAAAATTTGATATCCGTATTGACTGGGTTAGTAAAAGGTATGAAACATGACTGGATAAATAAAAGGATAACCAATTATTAAAAACTCAAATTAAAAAAGAAATATTTATTATTTGCATAAAAATAATTGAACTTACACACTGAAATCAAAGGATGAACAAGGGTGTTACACTTTCTCCACAAGAGATCTGAGCAGCTTGGCCAGAGCCGTACTGGCCAGGTCTAGAGGTGTTTGTTTCTCTTTGTTGAGAGCATCTAGCTGCGCCCCTCGCTCCACCAACAGCTGAGCCACCTCGCCCCGGTCCTCCTCACAGCTCAGGTGGCTGTCACACATATTAACCAGTTAGTCCACACAATCAGTGTTAACATTTAACATATCAATAAGATTGAAATCTCATGTTTCAACATAACCGTTCTTCTCCAGAATGAGCAAAGAAAAAAATTACACTCAATTTTGTATTCCAATAGTTTTTCCCAGATTCTAGATTTGATTCTGATTCCAGTCCTTTAATACGAGCAATAAAGCTATAAATATTCCCACAGACCATAACTTAAATTGCAATTTTCTTCTCATACAATGATCCCAAACTGGTAGTGAGTTAACTTATGTATAGTCTGTTTCAAATTTGTAAAATTCTCTGGATACAGACTGTTGCGCAATATATTGTTTGTTTCATCACTGCTATATACATTAACGAATCCTTTCTTCCATATCGTGATAGAACTCAGTTTAAGTACTGTTCAGTTGGTACCAGATATTACTCAAATTTGCAAAAATACCTTATGACAAACAGCACACATTCTTTGATTTCCAAAAAAGCAATATTGATACAATTTGTTTGTCTGTAATGCACAATCATTACCTGAACAGTGACAGTCGCAAACAGGTCTGATTCATTTCATTTTTAGCAATTAAAATATTTGTTGGTCTTGATATATATATATATATATATATATATTTATATATATACCTGAGGCTTGGTGGATCCAAAAATTAGATAGAAAATAATAATTATAATTTATAAAAAGGAAATATTTAACCCTTTGAGGATTAACATTTTTTTTTAAGTTATTTTTTGACAGTTACTAAAAATATTTACTATCTCGTAAAAACATAACGTGAAAAAGATTGCTGTTAAATTAGCTTTTTTACGGACAGTAAAAGAAATCATAACTTACGATTTTTTCCCTACTTAAATGTTTGAAAATTTGAAAATATAACACACTTTATGGGAAAATACTAGTAGCCATAAATTAAAAATATAGCTTGAGCATTTTTAGGATGGAAACAAAAAAAATTAACAGCAGGGAACCAATTCATTTTGTTTACAATTTTATTTTGAGCTAAAATACAAATTTTTATTTAGTTATATTGTAACGTAAAAAAGTTATGATGATAACAATTTTGTACTCACATGCTGAGTAAAACAAGCAACTTATAGGTAAGGTAATTACAGGTAGTATTTTGTAATGCAAAGAAAGCAAACAATTTCCTTTTGCAATGTTGTTTTATGTTTGTTTATATTCAAAACAGTATAATGACACACAAGTACAATTTTTATTGAAATTGGAAATGCTTTTATAAATATATGACATCGGCCTGAGTGGATGTCATGGCTAACGAACATAAATCAAGAATACAAGTTGCCAGTTATTGCTTTGTAAACAAGTTGATGTAATACAGCACACGATTTCTAGTGAAGAATACTGTTCCTAGTAACACAGTAGGCATCAAATTATGTAATACGGGATAATGGAAGTAAAATTATTGATTGCATAATATGCTAAAACTAAAATCATTGATTAAGTAGAATTATGTGATCCGCATTCTTTAGGAGTTTTGGCGTTCTTATGAGATCTGCACTTAAAGCATTAAATACAACCATTCCATCTTGTAGTCCTCAAGAGAAGAATACTAAGGACTACATATCAGCCATTAGTCCTCAAAGGCTAAATCAATACGAAGATATGAAGAATACAGATTTGCCAATTCTATGATTCTATTAAAACTCTAGCAATTGCGAAATTAAATACTTTTAGTCCAGGAGCCGCAAGAGCCAATTTGTATTAAAATAAAATAAAATAAAAATGCCTTTATTGCAAGCGTTTCTCAGTATAACAACTGCTTTACAGAACAACTATTGTCATATCTTACACTATTTACAATACTAGGAAGTAAAAATAAAAACTAAAACCTATAGACTAAAGAAAACACCCAAACAAGACAAATAAATTACTGTACAATCATTTTTCTTAATTTACTTTTAAAAACAGTAACAGAAGTCTGTTTAAGGTTCTGGGGGAGGTCATTGTACAACTTTGGGCCAAAGTAAGAAAAGCTCCTCCTCCCAAACTCATGCTTGACTCTGGGAAAGTGAAGCAGGTCACCATGGCGGACACTGCGTTGAGAGACCTCCTCCCGAAATTGGAGCTTCTCGATCAGGTACCGCGCGGCTCACCCAGCGCAAGCACCTTGTGGATCATGCCACATGTCAGGATCCTGCATACATTTTCCATGGGGGACAAACTGACAGCATCTCGGAAGGGTGACACATGATCAAAGCGCCTCAAATTTAAAATGAATCGAACTGCAGAATTTTGCAGTCTTTGAATCCGATCTATGTCTCCCCTAGAGATACTGTTGCCGTATGCAGGAATAAAGACGCAATCTAGTTTTTCTTGAAATCAATACGAGAAGATTTTCCTAAGAAATTGATCTTCAACTACACTAGTTTTGGCGAAGGTCGAAATGGTAGGGTGTCAAAAGGGTACAAAAAATATAAATTACTAATTTTCCCTTAGATCAATTTTTTTGTACACACTGTAAGACATGTAAATAAATGTTAAATCAGCGTCAGCTACCATAGACACCCTAAAATGGCATCATCCAGTCTCATTAACTAGTTGTCTGATATAACTATTATTAATTTTCTATCTAATGGTTGCTCTTTTGAGTATCAAGCTAGACATAACATTAATTGACAAACAATTATCTTTTCATATTTTTAGCCCTTTTGATGTATGTACCCCACCAAAACTAGTGTGGCTGATAATCAATTTATTTCTTAGGAAAAATTCCTTATCAATTTCAACAAAAACCCGGTTGTACGCTTGCTTATGCAGTGCGAATTGGACCTTATTTCCTAGAATATCAGTTGTTGTGTTGCAAACTACTTTTTCCAAATTAAGACTTCATATATATCCATCCACGCCTAGCAACAAATGTTATTGTATATTCAGACTTACAGGGGTGTGTTGCCGTCGGCGTCTCTTGCATTGACATCCACAGATTTCTGTGCCAGCAGCATGGCGACGACTGGGAGGTGACCGACAGAACTCGCCCTGTGAAGAGGTCTCGCCCCTCGTACATCTGCGATATTTACTTCAGCACCCTCGTCTAGGAGCAGCTTCACTATCTGCCTCATCAAATTTGTACATACAGTTCGTAATAAAACAGACTGGTATTATGGTATTAAAAAACAATTTCAATTTAAAGATAGCTAACATTTCAGGTTCCTTGTGACTATCGTAATTGTTCTTTCCTAAAATAAAGTTATTTAAGAATACGAAAAAGTATGAACTAAATAGAGGGGGAAAATGCACCCTGAGGTTAGAAATAGGTTCACAACTGAAAACAGTGGAATCAACACTTGGTGATAGAGGGACAACCAATGAAGAAAAGAGAATGTCTCAGGAATGGAGACCTGTCATAGAGGGCTAAAGACTTCTGTACAATTCAACTGTTACAATAAATTTAAATAATTATATTTTTACTGTGAATGTATGCACAAATACAACAATGAATGACATCCATGAGGGATAGGCTTTTCTTTTTAACCTTTCAATGTGGTTTGACGAAAACATTATGGTTTAGTGCAGACCGTAAACTTATCTGATCTAGCGGTATCAGTTTTAACTACTTCCAGCGATATTTTATGCTGTTACAAAGAGGACATTGCATTCTTTATTTACATCTTCACAGAAAATCTCCATTTTTTTGAGTTATAGCTTTCTCAAAATTTATTGCTATTGTGAAAACTATGTGGTTTGCCATTTTTTATTTGTGTAATACTAAAGTTTATGCTGGTTTACATAGAATCCTCCACTCAGTAGATGAATAAAGAACTAAAGTATTAAATAGTTAATAAATAAAAACAGCAATAAATAGTTAACAAATACAATAGCAATAGCTAATTAATAAATAAAATAGCATAATAACACAGACAAATAAAAAACACAGTCACCATTGTGACAAAAGATAAAGTTTTGATAAAAAGAAATCTGCAGCCAGGTGGATTCGATCTGGAGACCCTTGTGCTGTAAATCAGTTACGCAACTGATAGCGCTACGAACGCTGATAAGAGGGACGGTATATTTAAAGTTCATGTAGTATGTCACTCCCAAGTACATTCAGCATACGTTTAGTGCAGGTTTCACACTTGAATCATCCAAGATTACAGGAAAACGTATAAAGTCACGAAATTAGTCCTTCCTGCTTATCGAGTGCACTTAAAAAGGGTCAGCTTACTAATAAAATATAAATATTTGTTTTAGAAACTAGTTAAAATTAGATAGTACATTGGATCTTAGCCTAAACATGTATATGGTGTAGGACTAGGCCTACCAACCTCGGTAGTCAATGAAGTCAACAACTATACAGAATTACTGAAACATGTTATAACAGGTGATGGAACAAGGGTTAACGGATATGATGTTGACAAGTATAGTGTCATTGTATTCTTCAATTTTAATGGCATAGTGCATCATGAATTTTTGCTAAAAGGTCAATAAGGTGTACTACCTGCAAGTTCAACACTGTTTGTATAAAGCAATCCGAAGAAAAAAAACACTCGGATTTGTGCCAAAACAATTTATGGCTTTTGCACCATGCCAATGCATCTGCTCAACTTCATTGCTTGTTTGTGAATGTTTGACTTTTTTATTTCCAAAAATAAAGAGAAACCTTAAAGGGCCATCATTTTACAAACATAGATGACGTTAAAAGTGCATTACTGAAAGAGATAAAGACTATCCCAAAGACCTTGTTTGAGAAATGTTTCGAAGACTGGAAGAAGTACTTGCACAAGTGCATAATATCTGATGGGTACTATTTTGAAGGCGACAGCATTAATGTACACAAATAAATAAAAATGAAAATTCCTGTTCTTCTTCTTCTATGGGGCGGCCTATTACCATGCACTTAAGCCTCAAGGGTCTTTTGCGCACCCCGGAAGCACACCATGAAGTCGACCAGTCTACGGTTTCAGCAGTTCTACAAACCGCCGAAATGAACCAATCAGGTCCTCCTGGGGAAATTCGCCACCCTTGTCCAAACTACCAAATAAGGCATACCCCTCCCTTGCTATTGCAGGCACTCAAAGGGCAAGTGTTCGGCAGTTTCCTTCTGCTCATCACACATTCTACAGAGCGGATCCTCCTGAAGGATACCGACTCTGTGAAGATGCTTCCTCAGGTGACCATGTCCTGTAATCAGACCTATAACCCGAGAAGTCATCAATCTACTTGATGAGAGAAGGTCAGACGCCTCCCTGGAGGAAAGTGACTGTAGTACCATTCTGCTCATTCTCATACCCGGATGCAATCTGTTACTTTTTGAACATACCTCGTATATACACACAGTAAATATTCAGACTAAAAAAATACGATTTGATTTACTAATAAAGCATAAATACTAAAAAATACTACATATTACAATTAAAAATATACTGTGTACCCAATATAATTTGTTTAATAACATGAAATAGGCAAGTATAAAAATGTCCTTTGCTATGCTCAGCGAATAACTTTATGGGTAACCTATTGTTTGCCCAGATTAAAATGGCTCTCATAACCACACAGTCCCTTAATTAAAGAGAACAAAACTGAACTGCATACTTACATCTTTCCATCCCTTAGAGGCAGCATACTGGAGAGATGAGTGACCTTGAACATTGCGAGAGTTGACACTCGCTCCAGCGCCCACCAGTTGTCTGACGACATCGACACGTCCTGCAGACGACGCCAGAATCAGAGGTGTCATGTGCATCTGGGCAAGAAACACAAATTTACATCATTCCATATCTTTGAGGCGTTATACTATAAAGATGGACTAAGCAGCCTGCACCAATTTAGTCCAATGAGATTTGAGGTGGCGTTGCCATACACTTGCAGATCATCAGCTGTTTCCGCTATGACGTGCAACATACGATGAGACTGCAGTAATTGTTTCTACACGTAAAACTGGCAACAGTGCTGGGAGCGGAGTGTAGAAGGGGGATCTTGATGTACCATCCACCACCAAACTACTTTGGTGCCGGCTGTTCTAGGGACTAAACATTCCAAGCAAATGCCTTTCATCTGGCTCTCACCATATGTTTGGTAACATCAGTGTGGTCTGTAGACTACAACACATCCGTATACTCTTTCATTTCTCAAATGCAGTCACACCTTGCCAGTGGCGCAGTGTAGTGGACATGGCGGTTATCGCTGGCTAACCGCTGAGCAATCCTGTCCTTGCAAGCAGCCCGCTTGCCAAACCATTGGTGGTGGTTCGCAAGTCACCTTTAAGCTGTTGGTCCCCAGGTTGTGTTAGAGCGGTTTCCTTAGCCTTAACTTTGCTTGGTAAAATAAGACGTTATTTGACTTTGACACTTGAGATGGTGAAAGCTTCCCTTCACCCCCACTAACACTTGACCCTCCGCAACCCTATGGTGACATTGCTGTCAGTAGAGGATTCCAGATTCAGATGTATCAAGAATCAAGAATCTTTATTGTCATCCCACATAACAATGTATTGACAACGTCAGAATAGCACTAGTAGGCCTAAATAAATATATAAATATGACCAACATATAGGAGCACATAAATAAATTAAAAATTAAAATTTAAAATTAAGTTAAAATTAAAATTAAAATAGCCTACAACAAAACAGTTTATAAATCACATGGCACATAAAAATCAACATAGCAAAATTTACATGAAAATGCAATCACTTATACTACAGGAATAAAATTCTTCTACAGAATAAAAAGCTTTTTCTTTTAACCATTTAGTCATTGAATTCTTAAAATTTTTACATGAAATGTCTCTTACAACTAATGGTAACTTATTAAAGAGTTTTACGCCTAAATAAAGATATGCACCGTGTGTTTTAGATAGTCTAGCAAACGTCTGATCAATAGAATGTTGGTTTCTAGTATAATGATTGTGGACTGAGCTTCTTAAATTAAATAATTCTAAGTTTTCTTTTACATATGATAAAATTTGTAAGATAAAAATTGAAGGAAGCGTAAGTATATCATATTCTATAAAATATGGTTTACAGGTGTCACTATAGCTAATATTAAAAATTGTACGCACAGCCCTCTTTTGGCACAAGAAAACCTCTTTAGCACCACTAGATCCACCCCAGAGAAGGGTGCCATACAGAAGGTGAGAGTGAAAAAGAGCAACTATTTAAAACTAAATTACAACTAGTACAAAATTTAAGTTTCTTAAGTAAAAAGATAACTCTACATAGACGAGCACACAAGGCATCAGTATGTGCTCTCCATGTAAGTCTTGAGTCAAGATGGAGACCTAGTAACTTAACAGACTTATTTACAGAGTTGACACCTAGGTTAAATATTATTTCCTCTGACTTATCCTCATTAACTCTTAGACTATTTGCAGTAAACCAAAGGTAGGATCTCTCTTCCATATAGTCCATCATAACAAGATTAAGCTCAGGAAGTTTACTAGAACACATCAAAGTAGTGTCGTCAGCATATAAGATACTCTTGTTTGGTAGAAATTTTGGGAGGTCATTAATGAAGACGACGAACAAAAAGGGGCCCAGGACAGAGCCCTGGGGAACCCCCCTAGTCACTCTCTTGAGATCAGAGTTCTGGCCACTTAGTTTGACAAACTGGTACCTATCAGACAAGTAAGAACTAAAAAGAGATAGTTCAACATCTCCGAGTCCATAATGGTTAAGCTTTTCAATGAGTTCTGAGTGAGGTACAATGTCAAAAGCTTTACTAAGGTCCAACAATAAAGTGCATATCTCTTCTTTGTTTTCAAAACCATTAATAATATAGGAGACCATGTTTTTCTACAGCCTTAACAGTGGAGAGGTTTTGTCTAAAACCAAATTGCTCCGATGAGAGTAAGCAATTCTGCTCAAAATAATGTTCAACCTGGAATTTAACAATGCTTTCGATTATCTTGGACACAACAGGCACCAAAGCAATTGGTCGGTAGTTATTAACATTTAATTTATCGCCTTTTTTGTATATCGGCACAGTTACAGTCGTTTTTAAACATCTAGGATAAACACCAACACTGAGCATCCAATTAATAAGAATTGTCAAGGGATACAAAATTTCCTTTGTAACTTTCTTTAAAACAAAATTGGATAATCCAAAGACATCTTCAGACTTAGAGTTACTTAGCCTACATACAGTGTTATGAATATCAACAGGGTTAACATAACTCCACTTAAAAGGCAATACCTGAGGACTCTTGATGGTTGATTTTAATATCTCTATGGCACTAGCTGTATTTACATTATCATTACTACTATTTACATTATTACATATATTGACAAAATGGTTATTGAAGTCATCGGCAGAAAAGGGAAGTTTAGACTGACAATTGTTTTTTAAACTACGCCCAGTTTCAGCATTGATGACATTCCAAGCCGCTTTGCAAGGGTTACGAGATTCTAGTATGTATTTATCATTGGCATTCCTTTTTGCAATATCAATCTGTTCTTTATAAAACTTCTTGATTCTCCTATGATTTTGTAACAGGCTAGGATCATTTTTGCTTTTTTGATGGCTTAAATCTAGCAATAGCCTAAGTTTTCCTAAGAAAGGGGTATACCAGTTTTTGGCACGCTTAGGCCTAGAAATAGTTTTAGTAACTAGAGGGCAACATTCATCAAGGCTCAATGACAGAGACTGTAGAAAAGAATAACAGGCACTTTCAAGATCATTAGCTACTGAGAAAATATATGGCCAGTTAATATTACTTAACCTATACTTCAATCTATTAATATTTACATCATTTAAAAGTCTATAGTTGTAGGTTATTTTTTCACCCGCATTACGGGGTTGTGAGCTTGTAACTGGAAGTTCGAAATTCAACAGCAGGCCAAGGTGATCGGAGAGGTGAGGTTGGACAGTTTTACAAGTATAAGTAGCTGGATGGAGATTGGAGATGAAATTATCCAAGCACGCTTCCGCACGAGTGGGTTGAAAATTCAAACAAAAGCAATCATAAGACTTAAGCATATTGATGAACTTTATAGTTTGTGAACTATTTACTCTAGGATCAATGTTTATGTCACCTGCGATAACGATCTTCAACTTACAGAATTTAGGGTTACTAGTTATAAAGTCCAAAAGTTCAGATAATCTATTATTAAAAATTTCAATTGCGGAATCTGGGGTACGATATACAGTTAAAATGATCAGACCGACAGCATTGGATACAATCATGGCTGCTTCAAATATTTTGCACTCACAGTAAATGTCAATATTTACCACCTCAAATGGATATTGAAAAGAGTATCTTACAAAAATTGCAGATCCCCCGTAGGGAGAAGGTCTACAATAGGTAGCAGCTAGAAAATATCCAT
The DNA here is from genome assembly GCF_021130785.1 of Homalodisca vitripennis. NCBI lineage: Eukaryota > Metazoa > Arthropoda > Insecta > Hemiptera > Cicadellidae > Homalodisca > Homalodisca vitripennis. The sequence goes on from NC_060214.1 coordinate 19,352,169, forward strand.
CAGGTACATATAATCCTATTTCACCCTGGGTACACCAATGTTCATTGACACACAGTATATCACATAAAATAGTACGATTGAAAATGTCCAATAGGTTTAATTTGTTTTTTATTGATTGAAGATTAATAAGTACAAGTTTGACTTCAAAAGATACATTGCCACTAACCTCGACTTGAGACTCATCCTTAGTGGAGTGTGTAGAACCATAAACTATGTGACTTGTGAATTCACCTGAATGTTTTCCAAAAAAGAAGCTTCATGGGTTCCTTTCTCCCCAGAACTTTTGCGTTTATATACAAACCGACGTACATAAGTTCCTTCAGGCCAGAAGTCTTCATCATACACAGTATTCCACTGGGACAATGGGACACCCACTTTAAATGAACTGTATCCTGGATACCTACTTTTTAATTTCGTCACCTCACAGTTATTATTACCTTTCACACGAGCAATTACATATTGCTTAATGTTCTCACTTTCTACACCTTCATCATACACAGTATTCCACTGGGACAATGGGACACCCACTTTAAATGAACTGTATCCTGGATACCTACTTTTTAATTTCGTCACCTCACAGTTATTATTACCTTTCACACGAGCAATTACATATTGCTTAATGTTCTCACTTTCTACACCTTCATCATACACAGTATTCCACTGGGACAATGGGACACCCACTTTAAATGAACTGTATCCTGGATACCTACTTTTTAATTTCGTCACCTCACAGTTATTATTACCTTTCACACGAGCAATTACATATTGCTTAATGTTCTCACTTTCTACACCTTCATCATACACAGTATTCCACTGGGACAATGGGACACCCACTTTAAATGAACTGTATCCTGGATACCTACTTTTTAATTTCGTCACCTCACAGTTATTATTACCTTTCACACGAGCAATTACATATTGCTTAATGTTCTCACTTTCTACACCTTCATCATACACAGTATTCCACTGGGACAATGGGACACCCACTTTAAATGAACTGTATCCTGGATACCTACTTTTTAATTTCGTCACCTCACAGTTATTATTACCTTTCACACGAGCAATTACATATTGCTTAATGTTCTCACTTTCTACACCTTCAGCAAATCTCGAAACAAAGATATGCTTATGTTTTTCTACAATTTTCAGGTTATCATCATTAACAGGAGCACGGCCCGTTAAGAACTTAGACCTTTTGTAGTTATTCATAACCTTCCTAGTTTGATTGCTGTTACGTTTTCTCACTTCAATAAATCCACTATTGGAGTCCTCAGGTTCCTCTTCCAATTCCAAAACCACCTGTTCCCTATTCAACGACGCAACAACAGAAGGAACATCTGTTGTAGACTTGGTACGCAATGTGGATGGTATAGCTTTGTTTTCATGAAGCCTAGCTGTCTTCTCCTTGTCAGACGCCTTTGCTTTCTCGATTTTTTTCGTTTCAGACAGGTTTCCTTTCATGTCTGCCAAAGTTTTGGTTGGCAGCACTGAAATTTCTTTGCTTTGGCTTTGAGATTGAGAAAAAAGAGAAGTTTCGACCGCTGGAGTCAAAATATGTTTGTCATTGACATTTCTAACTGCATCAAAGATATTATTATTTTTATTATTCAAATCTTTTGTAACTAAAGAAGAGTCAATTTTCGTCATAGCGGATTTTAATACACTAGCATAAGAAATACTGCTGGTACCAGTGAAAATGTCACCAATAGCATCTGAGTGATTATTCACCATTGAAGTTAGTTTAGCGTTTTCATTTTGCAGAATATTTAATTGTTTTCTAAGTTCAAGCTGATTATTTGTTAGATCAGAAATTTGATCAGTCAATATTTTAATAAAATCAAAACATTTACATGTATTGTCCTCAATTCCCTCACTTTCAACAGCAATAACAACTGCAGGTGATGTACTCACGTCATGTTCAAGCAGACCAGTTTGCTCCATACAGCTATCGCACTTAAAATTAGATTTTTCACCTTTAGAAAATGCATATTCACTTTTAGATTTTCCTGCACAATTAAAGTGAAACCATTTCTTGCAGTTTCCTTCACACATAATGCCACCAGATCCATTAGTGACTCTTTTAGGACAAGCACCACATTTAAGATTCTTGTTAGTAGGCGCCATTTTGCTTATCATTTGCTTATCATGTAAGGACTTAATATACATCTTTCATAAGTTACCTTGAAATATTGTGTTTTTGTATATTTATTACTCAACATTAAACAACAACAACAACAACAATCAACTACAACAACAACAACACAACAACATTTAAGACTAAAATTTAAAATTCCTTCATGTAGCCTGCCATTTTCTCCTATTAATTAACTGTATACATTGTATTATGTTTATAGTCGAGATATACGTATATGTGTTTAAACATATTAAATAAAAATAATAGAACTTTTAAGTAACTAAAGGTCTATTTCTTGATGAGACCAATGTTACGTACTGAATAAATGTAAAATAAGTAGATGAAATAATTTCAACACCTGACATCTGTGATAAGCTGGATTAATACAATGAAGTGGTATCTGAGTTAGTGTTCCATTGTTATACATTATATTCTGCTTTTGTTTAAAACTACTGTTAGTTTCACTGCAAATCAGTAGACGAGATTTATTGCACTTTCTTTTGTGGCACCACAGAACTTATTGAAAGTACAGTTGGAGGTGTTCTGTGTAGACAGGAATACAGACACCTGGTCTCTAAACTTAATAAAGTACAAGTCCTGGCCAAAACACTCTGTAAGTATTAAGACATCAGCCTTATAAAAACATTTCACATAGGACAAGAAGCTGGCATAACCCCTCATTGTACTTAGTTCAAAAAGGACTTATACGCTAGCTGTGATAGGATTTTCAAGATGGATAATGTTGGTGGTGGGGGCAGTCTGCTGCTGGAATCTCATGAGGAGGGATAGTGGACTATACCTCAGTCATGTCACTCTTGAAGAACAGGAAGCTCTGTACCATTTCCAGTTGATCACGTGCCGCTTCTTGACATTCATGGGACTGCCTAGATGAAAGTGACACATCAGTTTTTGGTGTACCCAGTGTATGCCGAACTGGAAGTGTACCCAACTTGGGAGCTTTATAAGTTAATACATTCTGCAAGGCAGTGTACAATATCAGCATTATTATCAACTTACGTCATCCTGAGGGTCGACGGGTGAACCCGAACTGAGCAAGTGACTCACAAGGTCTGTGTGTCCTCCGAGTGCTGCCCAGTGTATCAGTAAACGGTCACTCTGGAACACATTACAGTACTCTATACACTGCTATTGTTCTGAGGAAAAGTATCATTAGTCTAAAGAAGATCTATACAAACAACTACCTGTTTGGTTTGTTATAACTTAAAAACATGATTTTGACAGATACCAACTTGTACAGTAATAAATAACTTTTCCTTTAAAAGTTTAGTGAAAAGAAAATATAAATCTTTTTTATGATTTAATTATTTGAAGGTATCAAATAATTACCTGGAATATCTGGTAGCATGGTAATCCAGAGCAATTATTGGGTAAAGTATAATTTCTGACATAGGCAATTTTTAGAAATAAAGAAACATGAAGTTAGTGTCTGGAAACCCGTTATAGATGTTGCAGAGCAATAAGAAGGTTGCTTGTCCAAGGTAAGGTTATCTCGTCCAATCTGAAGAGGTGTTGAGGCGCTCATATAATCTGAGCTACATTTTTAGAAGGTTATCTCGACCAACTAGAAGAGGTGTTCAGGCGCTAACATAATCTGAGCTACATTTTTAGAACGTTATCTCGACCAACTAGAAGAGTTGTTGAGGCGCTCATATGATCTCAGCTACGATTTTAGAAGGTTATCTCATATTCACATTATTCACATGTACTTCTGCAGTATTAATGAGAGAACATTTTGACCTGTCAGACTCAGATAACTTACCTATAGGCCTTGGCAGGTTCCCTTTATGCTTCCTAGAAACATAACTAAGCCAATATTTAATCAAAAATTCAAAATTAGTATTTATTTAGAGTAAAATGAACATAATCAGTGAAATATTTCAACATCAAAATTTACATAAGAAACCTTGGATTTATATAAACTTGACACTTTTAACACAATTTTACTCCTATGCACTTACAAGCTTACATTTCAGGCTATAAGGTACTTATTATTAATTTATTTATTATTTTGCAGTGCACATAATTCTCAAAATTTTGGAATACTTTGGAACATACGAGGTCTGTCCAAAAAGTATCCGACTGCCGACCAGTAGGCGGCTGCGGCGTAACCGACCGGTTATTGGAGGGGAGGGGCAAGCCTACTCCTTCCCATATTAGGCATTGAATACGATCCGGTCACTCAGTAAAAATATTAAACGTGTTCGTGCAGCAATTAATGAAAACCATCGATTGACTGTCCGAGAGCTGGAAGAAGATTTAGAAATACCAAAATCGTCAGTTTGTAACATTTTACACAAAGATTTAAAATGAACCGTGTTTCTGCAAAATTTGTTCCTCGGCTGCTGACAGAAGACAAAAGAACTGTCGACTTGAAATCGCACAGGACAATCTGGATTTGATAAAAAGTGACCCAGGGCTATTTAAAAAAGTTATTACTGGTGATGAGTCATGGGTTTATAACTACGACCCTGAAAAAAAGGCTCAATCTTAACAGTGGAAAACTCGGAAAAAGCAAGACAAAAGTCGAAGCAATGTCAAGACAATGCTGACAGTTTTTTTTTTTTTTTACCAGGATGGCGTTGTTCATCACGAATATGCTCCAAGAGGCTAGATAGTGAATAAGGAGTATTATCTTGAGGTCCTAAGGCGGCTACGAGATGTAGCGCGAAGGAAACGACCTGAACTGTGGACAAGCCGTGACTGGATCCTTCACCACGACAACGCGCCAACTCATTCCTCAAATGTTATTCAGCATTTTTTGGTCAAACACGACATCAACCAACTACGACAGCCTCCCTACAGTCCTGACATAGCTCCTTGTGACTTCTGACTATTTCCAAAATCAAAAATTCCTTTGAAAGGAAAAAGGTTTGACGATGTTGAACAAATAAAACAAAATGCGACAAAGGATTGTTGGCCATTCCGCAAAATGAATTTAAGGAGTGTTTCCAGAAGTGGGAGGAGCGTTGGAATAAGGTAGTGGCTTGTGGAGGGGAGTACTTTCAAGGGGACTAGATTGCCATTGCCGCTGAGTAACGTCAGTTCACGCCAGACGTCAAGGTCGGATACTTTTTGGACACACTTCGTATAACGTGAAAATATATATGGTTTGCTAATTTTTTAACATGGCCATACCCATAATAGTAAATTTAGCCTTTCGTGTACTATTTGTTGTTTTTACAATACAGGTGTTTCATATTTCTTCAAGAGAACCTGGACAATATTAAGCTATATATTTTTTTGAAACAAGATAACATTAACAATAAATTGGCTATCTCAGATTCTAATATTTATTATTCTAGTACACTTCATCAGGTACTTCCCAACACTTTTCAAAAATTAAAAAATGCTTATTAATGTATTTATTATTGTGTAGTGCATTTGGCCTAATTCTATACATTTTGGTATATTTTAGACATTTACAGTATTGTAATAATTATATTTTTTGTACATTTTTGAAATTCATAACCAACAAGTTTAACGTTTCATACATGTACTGTTTTCTGGTTTTTATAATATACCTAATTTTTCTTCAAGAAAACCAGGATACCATTACATATTTTCTGAAACTAGATAAAATGAAATGGACAACCTAAAAACCTAGCTTAATTATTATAAAAAACAAACTTTGACTTTGACTGCTGTAAAATTGACATAACATTCCAGTTCTTGTTTTCTGAGTCTCAAAAGGAAGTGATGTTGGCAATGAGTCCACTCTGTCCTTATCTACTATTTGTTATTAACTTAGGCTATATAAGTAGGTAAATACATACTTATGTATTATAAATATAAAAAGTTAACAAGCACTCACATGTGATCTGAGCTTAATTTAGGAGTTAACGAGCGGAATAGCCAGTCAAACTTCCAACATTATTAATTTATTCTACTATCTTCCTAAACAAAAATATTTATGGTTTTAGAGGGTCGAAGTCACAAATAATATTATTTTTTAATAATAAACCCGGTGCCGCGGCCCGAGCTGATAGCCGGAAGCACTTGTGTCAGGCTGATATGAACTTTTATTCTTAAAAGGTCTAAATGAACAAAAATGTCTATTATTTGGGTTAAATTCCTCTCATTTCAACATTTTTATTTTTTACATATCCAAAGGTAGCGTAACGCTTGACGTCAGGAGCAACCAATATGAAATCAACTTACAATCATAACAAGACCACGTGACACCCAACAAAACCATAAAATATTACTCCGTGCAAGTCAAGTAGTTCCACTTTTAATGTTCTATAACTTCGTTATTTGTCATTTTCACCCATTGAAACCTTATGTTGTTCTGTTTAGGAAGACGAAACTATACGTTAATAATGCGAAACTTTTTGCCGGGTCGGCCGTTATCTTCACAATTACCGATTTATGTACTATCTTGAGGGATTATTTGTTATTAGGCTATATAAGCAGGTAAATACATCCATATGTATTAAAAATATAAAAATGTAATAAGCGCTAACATGATGTGAGCTTGAATTTAGATATTATATTGAGGAATGCTTTTCTTTTTTCACCACACATGCGGGATGGTGCCAAAGCCTGCACTGATGGGCTAGGGTATTTCCGATCAGTACTTTCCCGACCTCAGATCACATGCCAGATTGACCAACGCAATCTGACATCGGAATGACCCTAGCAATCAATGCAGTGCCACCAAAGCTGCTGAAGAAAAAAATCATACCTTGACATGGTCACCAAATTCAAGCTCAGATTACATGAGTGTTCGTAAAGGTTATTTTTCACTTTGGTACTACTAGTAACATGTTTATGATAACCTAATCTAAACACAGGCTACTTATATTGAATAATAATTTATAGTAGATAGGGACAGAGTGGTTTCCTTCTTGACACCATTTTGGGAGAAAGAAAACAAGAACTAATCGTCAAATAGTAAAGGAATTTTCACAGTAAGTCAAATAAAGACTGTTCTTTCCAATAGCTAAGTCTAGTTTTAGGTTAAAGGTAAAAAAAACTCTTCCAAAAAAGTGGCTTCCAGATAATACCAAAGTACTGAAAAAATTGGCTATATTAAATTGTAATATTTGTTATAATATCACACTTAACAAAACTGAATATTGTTGGACGAATATAAAATTATAACTTGAAAAAAGCATTGTGATAAAAGGAAATTGATAAAAAATAAAATACCAAGGAGTAAGGATAGCCAAATAGGTATAAAATTTTCGATTCCTAGAAAGTTGTGATTTTTAAATAAGTAATAAGTTTCTGCAACTTCAAGTTATTAAGTGTCAAATTAACATTAAACTTACTGAATCTTGAGCTGTTAATATTGACTTGTCTTTTTCTATAAATTGAATAATATCGTCAACTTTTCCCTCATATGCATCAGAAAATAGTTTGCTTTTACACTTCTCATCCATTTGAAAAATTAAAAACAGTAATAAATATTTAATAAATAAATACTGAAAATTTCAATACACTTAACGACACGATAACAGTGACTTGGACAAATTCAAAACTGAGTAGAAATTATAACAAAAATAAACAATTCCATAACCTCTACACAATAGTTCTTTTTCTGTCTCACAATCCCCACAGTATGCAAAGACCAATAAACTACCAATCGACAACCAGTATAAGTTTAGTTGTATTACCAGTACCTACTATCCTACTAAGATCAAGATGTTCCTAGAGTACCGTACTGGAACTAATTCCATCGGAACTTCTTTGAAACTCATTCAACTCACTCAATGGACGAAAATCAGCTAAGCGGGGACGTTGCGATTGAAATTGATGTGTAATGTATGTATACCATCTATGTAGTGTAATGTTTTTATCCCAATTATAATTATTAAAGCGTTCCAGTAGTACGTACTGTATCTTCCGGAACGAAACCGGCCAAGAACTTCAATAATGTAGGAAAGAACCTGTCGAAAGGGAATACTTGGATTCAGAAACTGTCTCAGGCAGTTTTGAAGGATTGGATGAGGATGGAGCCCTAAGGAACTCCATACATAATTTCTTTTAGTGTAGAAAGTTTATTTAATATTTTAATTACTAGGGTTTTGTGACTTAAGATAAGCGGAGCCATGAAAGAGGCACTCCTCGAATGCCATGCGAATCAACACAGTCAAATGCGTTGGATAAATCGAGAAACACACTTACGGTGGGGTTTCGACTTTCTCATCCCTCTACAACTCTTTAGATTACACACACGACTGAGTCTACCGTCGATTTGCCGTTTCTAAAGCCCCATTAATCATCAGAGAGCTGGTTGTGACTATTAAGGAATCCTAGCATTCTTGCCAAAAACAGTTTTTCAAACATTTTGCTCAGAACTGGCAAAATGGAGTCAGGCCTATAGTTATTGATGGAATATGGATAATCTTTTTTTAAAACAGGAATTATTTTAGCCATTTTTAGGAGAGAGGGAAAACTCATGTGCGGGTGACACCGCCATCATAGCCCGCACATCCGATTACATCCCAGATCGTCAAACATTTTCGACGTCTGATCACGTTCGATAATCTGGCACGTTATCTGAGGTCATGAAAGTACCGACCGGAAATGCCCCTGGACATCAGTGCGGGCTTCAGTTGTGTCTTTAGCGAAAATAGCAAAATATCCCTTGAGATAGTACCGTACCTCAGATTACGTAAACGCTCATTAACTTTTTATATTTATAATACATACGTATGTATTCCCTACTTATATCACGTAATAACAATTATTATAAGGACACAGCAGCTTCCTTATCGCCGACTCGCTTGCTTTTATAAGGCAGAAAACAAGATTCGATCACCCTAATGACATCTAATTTGCACAGTAAGTCAAATAAAGTTTATCTTTAGAAATATTATAGAATTTTTAGGTCCCCGGTAAAAATTCTTCCAAAAATATTTGTCTCTGGATAATAACAAAGTACCTACACTCCATCAAACTTCCAATAAAATTACATCTTCTGCATTGGAGTTGTGTTACTAGGGGAAGATTATAAGCGACAGAATGAAATCCATAAAATGTAATTTACACTAAAGTGTTTCCTTTCAAAATAAAAAAAACTTTGCCTTATTTAAACCCCCCCTCCTAGTAAATTTTACGTCTGGAATTAGGCCTACATCCGTATAAAATACAACTGACCCAAGAGCTCTAAGTTTATGACCATAGACAACGCAGTTTGTTCGCCGAGTGGGCTTTGGAGTGTTTGTAAGAGGGCTCTAATTTCGGGCGAAAATTTATCTTCAGTGACGAAGCGCATTCCTTGATGAAAGGCTATGTTAACAAGCATAATTAATTACCGTATATGGGACAACGCCAACCAACATTAGGTTCACCAGGTAGCGATGCATCCACAAAAAGTTACTGTTTGGTGCGAATTTTGGACTGGCGGTGTGATTGGTCCGTATTTTTCTAAAACAACATTGGTGAGGCCATCACTGTTAACGGCGAACGCTACAGAACGATGATAACAGATTTCTTATGGCCCAGATTGAATGATATGAAAGTAAACGACATGAGGTTTCAGCAGGACGGCGCTATGTGCCATACAGCGAACGAGACCATGAACATTTTGCATGAACGATTTGAGAGTATGGATACCTCCCGCAGAGGTGACGTGAATTGGCCACCTAGATCGTGCGATTTTAAGCCCCTTGACTTTTTAATGGGGTTTTCTGAAATCGTAGATCTATGTCAATAGGCCTCAATCAACCGATGAACTTAAGATCAACATAACCCAGGTCATCGCTCAAATCTAACGGGATTTATGCGGCAGAGTAATTTAAAATTAGACCAATCGAATCTGTATCATTGTGAGAAACCGCGGTGGACATTTGAACGATGTCATATTCCATACATAATAACATACATGGGCCTTTCATATGAAAGATAAATTTCGTTAATATACCATACATAGTTTGGTTTATTTCATCTCAATATCTATCAGCTCAAAATGAAAAATCCTATAATATTAATTACTTCTAGTAGTCGGTTTATTATTAAATGGCAACGAGATTACCTTCAACAAAGCAGGGGTAAAATTACTTGCTATAGCTTGTTAATAACTACACTCAATGTTGTAGCCAACTTACATTTATAAATATAATTTTTGTAAATTAAATAAAACAAACTCACGCAATTAAATTAACAAACAGTAAAACACATAAGAAAGTTGTTATGAAATTTACTATTTTAAAAGTTTTGAAGCAGCTGTTGTATACAATAAATCTTTTGGCTACAAAGAAAAATAAATTACTGTAGCCTATTAGCAAAACATAAACCGTACTGACACACTGTCGTGCAATTTTTTCTTCCCAGCTAACAGTGATTTTTAATAGGTATCTCGAGCTCAGAATTTTTCCTGACATATTTAAGTTTAGTTATGTTGTGCCTATTAACATATCTGGTGGTCTCAACGACGTAATAGACCTATCACCATTCAGCCAGCACTTGAGAAAGTTCTCATTCAAGAGGGTTTTTGCGAAGGACCAGAATGGGTTTCTCCCCGGAAGGCCAACTTCTACAAACATCGTGCTCTACGAGAGCTACATATCTTCAGCTTTTACAAAGAATTACAATGTTTGATGTTGCATCGTCTACATAGATTTCGCGAAGGCCTTGAGATATATATATTATATATATATATATATATATATATATATATATATATATATATATATATATATATATATATATATATATATTGAAATATACAGTATATTGTAATATTGAAAATCTGCACTCGCATAATAGTTGTCTCTCAATTTGGCATATAGCTTTCACCAGCTGTAAAAATCTATAAATGTATATACTTATAATGTCAATGAAGTAAAATCCTCTATGCAATATGGAAGTCTGAATACAAAGCCCTATAAAGTATTCAGCATGGGAGGGAAACAACTTAGTTCAGTAATTCAGTTGGTGTTGTCGTGTTTTGTTTGTCACTTTTGTCAGTGTACGGCAAGTAAAGATTGTCTACAATTGTCAATTGTAACAGTATTTTTACAAATGTAAACAGTTTTATTCGTATGTGAAACGCAAGTTGGTAATGTGCTCATTGTATTAAGGTATTCCACTCTACCTACAGTTCCTTTCTGCTATACAATACAATATATTATATTTATTGTCAGAAACATAGCATAAACGTCACAATAATTTCATATTCATTAAATTACTAAAATTACATTCGTGTCTCAATGCTAAGACCTAGTTTTAAAAAAATCGTAGTTAGTTAACATTAAGGATATTGTCAAACAGTAAAATTAACCTAATAGAATAACTTTGGATGTCAAGACCCCTGTACCATCACACAATCTGATTGATACTGTGAGGTTGTCCATGAATTCACCAAGTGTTTATTTTATTTCTTCAGTTAGCCCATTTAGAAATCTTATGCCGGCTTAAAAAGGAAGTTACTCATATCTTCTCAATTTAGGCCGAGCAGGTCTGAGATTTTCGTGATACCTTGTATTGTAGTTGTGAATGTCTTGACCTCGAAACATTTGGTTCTTAAATTGGTAGTGAATTGTAGTTTACAGTAAGTAATGCAAACATGGCAATGTTAGTATTTTGAGATCCTCAAATGAATTCCTACACAACTCTCTAAACTTTTGTTTGGCAATAATTCTTATAGTTGTTTTCTGCAAGACAAATAGGGGAGACTTTAATAAGCGGCCTACACTCGTTATTCGGTTGTTTTTGTTGAATTGTTCGATGTATTATCCAACTTCAATATGAAAAAATCATACTGAATAAAAGTTATAATAGATTACCGTAACATGAACAAGCTCGTTTATTACAATTTTAAAAACATAAATTTAACACTAACATTACAGAACAACAAAACCACTAAGGCCTAGACTTACAGATCAAAGAAACTTTACAATATTTATAACTTGCCCAGCTTGATAGCAATGAGTAACAGCTTTTGTGAAATGGAGGAAAGAATTCACCCCATGGGTTACCAGGAGCCAAACGTACATGTTGAAGCCACTTAAACTAATCTCGTCACTTCTGAGAAATATCTTACATATTTTCCTCATATTCATCGCCATTTCAATCTCAAAATATTAGTTACTTCTTGCTGTTTATTGTTTACATTAAAACTGCTATAAGTAATAAGGTGAAACCATATGCTAAGTTAAATAAGTTATAATATCGAATTTATGCCTTCGGATAAAAACATTGAATAATTCGTTAAAATAACTGAATAACGAGTGTAGGCCGCTTATTAAAGCCTACCCGACAAATAGTCTGTGGAAGTCACTATTTGAACAGCCACCCCACAATATGAACTAGACACATAATCTTTTCTGTTGTAGGATTAGATGAAGGCAAGCCACATGTCTGTTATTTTTTCAAACATAAAAATTTTAAAGTAACAATATATTTCATTTTTCATTATGTTTTACATGAAATCATGATGTAACGAAGAGATGATACATTAAAATTTATTATTTGTATCCTACTTGCACCACCTGTGGACTCACCTAGGCCTACACTGTTTAAAGGGAAGAATTGAACACATTCACTGCCAACCGAATTATATTACCCTATTAGTTGGACTGCACTTAATGGAATAATTTTACTTTTCTAAGTTAAGACACTAAAAAGTTCAGTTTTAGGGATAAAAGACAGCATTATTAAGAAAAATGTTTTATTAACTATTTTTTCGAACAAACTCAATAGACCTGTAAACGCATCTTTTAGCTCATAGTATCATACCTATTATATTATGCGTTAATATTTCATATCACATACAGCACTTGATCATTGTAGTGGTAATATTACAAATAAAATTGTTCCATTCTCCATACAGCATATTTATATCTATGAATGGAGACATGTAGTAATTTAACACATGTTTTATACTATTTACTCTTAGTTTTTGCTAAGCATAGTAACTCGCAAACAATCACATAATTAAAAAACAAAACTGACACACTTAAATTAATGATACCTTTTACTCCCGTGATTGACCACATACTAGGCATGTAAGCAACCGATCAGAGTACAGCAGGTGCATATAAAGGGATGTAGTGCATATCTGTATGCAGTGCATGAAGGGTATTCTTGTGGATTTAAATATTTTTAATAGTCATACGTGTTTTTTTTTTTTTCAGTAAATTAAATCAAGAATGGATGGTGAAATCGGACTTCTTTCTGACGAAATGTTGGGTAAGTGTTTTAATTAGTAATGTGAGCATTAGTAATTGATGTTATTAGTAAGAGCCAATATGAAATAACTTACTCTTTGTTCTCGGATTGGCGTTCTCACTGTTCTTACCCACCGCTCGAATGACCAGTGTCACTGCTCACGCTGTTCTTAACGACAGTTCGTCATTTACCTTGGTTAGGCTTCTCTCACCTATTCAGAATTATTTTCATTACAACTGCAATGTTTACATGGGGCATTTAATTTGAAATAATATAATTAATTGAAACAAATTACTAACATGCAAGAGATTGCACTCGCGCCAGTTTGCCGCAATTTTTGAAATTCTGTAGTAGGCTACTATAATGATTAAGTAACAATATCAGCAACTTGGAAATTAGTCTCTTCACCTATATTTCTTAAAAAGATCTTGACATTTGTTAGTCTTTTATTCACTGTGTTTTCAAAATAATAAAAATTTGCTGTCCTTTGCACCCAATTTGGTAACACTCCCTGGTACAAACATTTTAATTTATAAATACAGTTACTCGTTTATAATACATTCAAGTTACATTTTTCATTTTCCTTTTTATTAGATATATTTTCTTGTAAAATGCAAACTAATGCTTTTTTACATACTTTAAAAGTACATGCTGAAATTTGGTCACGCGCCCTCTCGCGTAATCTAAATCTTACGGCAAATTGTACAGTTACTTATAATATGTTTTTATTGACACAGTTTAATTTGAAGATAATTAAAAATAGTATGTCATTCAAACTAATCACATGACTGTTTGAGAAGAATTTCTATTGAATAAAAATAAAAAAAATTATTAAAAATTAGCGAATGGCTTTCACATGACCTCTTGTGTCCAGGAAGAAGGTGCAACTTCAAACATGTCTTATATGAGTAGACACAATAAAATGAATTACAACATACCTTTGTGTAACATTTGAATGTGGAACGAGATACATATTAATTGACTAATAAAATAAATTATATTCATACAAATTGAAACTACAACTAAAATTAAAACAGCACATTGTAACACCTACAGCGACAATGAGAACAAATCTGTAACATTAGCTATGAATAGCACCAATGAGAAATATGCTTTTATTAATATATTTCCGTCGTCACAATGCTGTAAAATGTGAAACAGATTTATCATTTAGTTTAATGGTTATTAAATAGGTTGCAGCACTTTACAGCCATCCTAACATAAATTAGGTATTGCTAAACACAGAACGTTTTACTTCTCCAGTCTCACTGGCCACGTGAGACAACATAAGTAGATACTAATGAGACTTGGTGCGCAAATAGCTGTAGCCTGTCAGACTGGCCACATGATTGCAGAGGACAAACTACAAATACTGTATTAGACTGTAAAGGGTTAAGTTAATAATGAATTTACCGACTACCTCTCCGATAAACTAATCACACAGTCTCCCACCGGTGAGAGGCAGGCAAGTCCAGACATGTTCGGTATTGCCCACCGTTGCAATGAAGGTAAAACGCTCCATCTCAAAATCCTAATCTCTATAAATGGATTCCAGTATGTATTTGAAGACTGGCAGAAATGCTATGTCAAGTGCATTATATTCAAGGGAGACTATTTGAGAAAGTTCATCAAAATACGAGACGGAATAAAGGTATGTTGTAAAAAAAAACACTCTTTATTGAATAGTCTTTGTATTTTGTACATTTCAAGGACAAAAATATAAACGTCTCTGAATTTTCATTAGTTAATACGAGTTACTTGAAACATTTCTAAAAAACATATTTTCTTGTTTATTGGCTTTTTTATTTGGTATCAATAATGTGATATAAATTAACCTTAACTATTTAAAAATGACTGAAAACATAGTTTCTAACATAAGAGCAATTAATTTTTGTTGTTTCAGATCTGTCTTTAAGTTTTGAAAGCACTGCAGAATTCGACTTGTCATTCCAAAGAAAATCTCACATATCGGATAACATTTTTCAAAATGGTGACAGATTATTGAATAGTATAGATAACTCGTTGAGTATACAAAAGAATGGTACTGCTAATACAACAAATTACCAATCTCAGAATGATTCGCATAACTCAACGGGAATGTCTGAAGGCTTGTCACTTTATTATAAACAATCCCCTTCAACCGGCAAGATAAAAGAATTGAAACAAGTAATGTTGGAGGCAAATGAAGCCTATAACCTGTGGATGTCTAGCCAGCTGATACTGGACAGCGTTAAGATGTGCGAGAAACAAGTCGAAGGCGAGCTCTCTGACCGAGTCAAACAGGTAAGTTCTTATTGGAGGCTTCCTAGTAATAGAATATTTAATTTATTACTGCCAAACATCTTCGCTGTCGATTCCAGTATGTTAAACTATTGTCAGTACATTTATTTCCGGACATTTGCCATCGTTCAGTGAAACAAAAAATCAGTATCACTACGTTTCGAGATCTGCAATCTGATCTCTTCTTCAGGTAAATAACTAAACTAATACATAATTACTAAGTAGGTTAAAATAAATAAATCATACCAAAGCGTTGTGGCAGGCCTAAGTCAGGAATCACAACCACCATGTTGTTTGTGAACTTCACTAACTCTAAAACATGCACTTAATAAAAAATTATACACAACACTAATCATTAAAATTGTTGACAAACAACATGGTGGTTGTGATTTCTGACGTACGCGTGCCACAACGCTTTGGTATGATTTACATAGTGATAGTGATTTTTTGTTTCACTGAATGATGGCAAATGTCCGGAAAAATCCTGTTTCCTTCACAATCCTTCCATCGTCAAAAATAAATTTCAAACAAAGAACATTTATTACATTACTTTTCAAATGTAACGTACATCCTTTGGGCACTAGGAGTAAACAGCAGAAATTGGGGAAGAGTACGATAAGCAGACCTGGTTTTCATATTAAGATATATTAAAACCAAGTCTGCTCATTGTAGTTTGTCCAGAGATTATTGCATAGGATTCAGCTGTGATGAATAGTTGTACACAAGTGTTGAAAAATGTTGTAAATATATATTATTTGACATCCATGTGCTTTTTGCAGTACCTACATAAGTATGATACACTTTGATACTCGTTTATAATAAGTTTTGAATATCCTAGATGAGCATTCAATGGTTATAAGTTGGGAATGACGATGGCCGAGTGGTCTAAGGCGTTGCACTTTTTATCAGTACCATCGACCTTGTACTGTATCGACTCTCTCCCTTATTATGTTTGATAAGATCCTCACACAGGCCAATGGGCCGTGAGGACAGACAGAATAAGGTTTAAAAGGGGATTAACCTTTCCTTAAAAAGAAAAAAAAAACGGATTCTGTTCATGAATTTACTATGTGACTGCCATCCATTAAATATTTCAGGTAAAAAGCAAAACGTTCACTCAAGTGAAAAGAGATGTTTCTTAAGCTTAACTTTAAAATGGCGGCATTTAAGCAATTTAAAGTCACGGGGTAGACCGTTGTATAACCTTAGTCCAAAGTGGATCCAGTCTGCAACATCAATTTGATGAAGTGAAGTTGGTCATTCTGCCAAGTGCTGCGGCAAACGATCTCGCTGTAACTGCATAGCCAGGATCCTGCTGGAACAGCACATGGCTATAAGGCAGCAAGTCTGCATCCTACATATGACATCCATAGTCTTGAGTCCTGCAACATCTCCAAAGGGTGATACGTGATCTCTTCAACAGATACCATATACAAATCGAATTTCAGTATTATGCACTCTATGAATTCGTTCTGCATCTTCCTTTGAGATGCTATTGCGGTGTGCAGGAAACAGTAATAAAAAAAAAGCAACACAAGAGATGGAACAAGACGCAGCTTAACGGACTCTGGAAGGATGGATCTAAGCATATACATGCCTCACAGTCTCCCCAGCGCTCTCTGAGAAACAATTTATTACCTGGTTTTATTTTTTTTATTTATTTATTTTTTTTTTGTTCTCTTAGGACAAGAAGCTTATAAATTGCACTTAGTCCTGTAAGAACCTTTGCGCTGCTTCCGGAGTGATAGGATATTCAGGATGGGTAAGGTTATGGAGTAGAGGCCGCCTCCTATTGAGATCCATGAGGAAGAATTAGGGCACTACATCTCAAAGTCATGTCTCCCTGGAAGAAGGGGAGGCCAGCTCTGAACGAGCCTCTACAGTCAAAGTAGGCAGGGGGTGGCACACCCTTGTTGAGGTTAACAAGAACCTCTGAGGTAAGGGAACAAACCCCACCAACTCCGACTGTCATCTCCCACAGTAGACTAGACCTATCGAATTGCCCATGAGCCCCAGAATCTCAACATTTGCGGTTAGTGATATGCCACTACTGGACATCCATAAGGTGGCCCAGATTGAAGTGGCACATCGGTTTTTGCTGTGGTCAGTGGTGGGTTCAACTGGTAGGTATAAACCAGCCAGAAGTGATCCCTACTGGGTTTTGTTACCTGGTTAGAAGAACCTAAATCACTGTCCAGCACAATGCCAATCATCTTTACAGTGTCTCACTCAAGTTCTCATTGCTAAGCTTGATTTATACATTGCTCTCTTTGATACATTGAAACTGAACTGTTGTTGCTATGCAGAGAATAGTGCATTTATTAGTGTTCAGCTAAAGACTATTTCCGTACCACACTTGTATGCTCTCCAAATCTGAATTTCCTCCAGCAATAGCTTCCCCTAACCCATTCAACTCAAATGGCGTAAGCAACTGGCAGCCATCGACAGTTTTCTAGATCTGATGTGTACAAAGTGTAGAAGAAGTCATCGTATCTGAAACACCATATCAATCTGAAGTAAAAACGTTTAATATTTTGGTATAAACTCGTCATCAGGATATAAAAATAAAATAAAATATTAAATAGGACTGTAAGAATACAACTAATCAGCACAGGAACAAAATTATATTCAGCTCATACATACAAATGTCTGTGACACAATAGTATCAAATTTAGCAGCTGAAATAACTGAGCGGTTTGAAGTATAATGTGCTTTATCCCTCTCCCAGGCAATTCCACAGACTGCCATCAACTGCTTTATCATTGTTCTCTGCTTTGTGCTGCCACCATACAGTTACTTTTGGAATTGCTAATGGAAATATCTATTGGCAGTATTGGATTCCTTGTTCTTTGCATGTTTGTACGCCAAGTCATGAATAATGTATGAAACATTTTATTGATTTCTTTATTGACAGTGATTTAGTTGTTTTTCATCAAAATTCCTCCCAACTTTTTTTGATGTTTTATAAAATTACTAGACCTGCTTGTAACTTCCTCCAGCTACTGTTTTACTGCTATATTGTTTTGTTGTTTTTACACAGACATGTAGTTTTATTTTCATTTGACAATACAAACAAATATTTCTTGTACAAATGAGTATTCATTTAGATTTAGTTTACTGTTTAGGTTTAATAATTTTTCAAATACCACCATTTTGTAGAGAATGTAATAACATTTACAATTATGTATAATATATAATAATTTTGTTCTAATAGAGTTTAAAATAATAAAAAGAGGAGTGTGTTGCCCCGTGACGGATCGGCCCAATCAATTCAGCCCAGCAGCGCCTGAGGCGCATCACGGTAATTCGGCCAGGAGAGGGTTAATAAAAATGCATTACTTGCAGTTTTACATGACAATACGGTTATAATTTGTTTTTACTATTAAAAACAAGGATGCCAAAGTTTAATTTGCCTTAATATTCAATGTTTTTTTTTGTAAAGACTAACTTTTTCAGTATGTTTGGTAAATCAATAAATTTTTAAAAACATTTTCCATTTTGAATTGAGTTTTAGCTCCAGTTCACCTTCCTTTTTGTTGCAGTGCCTGGTATCTGATGCTGCCTCAGACTTGACTCCTGGAATCTGTCATGTTCATCTGAAGAAATCAAAGAAAGTTGGCGACGAACAATGAGACAGCCACTTCACCTATTCATAGGTGTCTCTGATGTCAAAAAAAGATAAAGGTTCGTTTTGAGCTTCTTCGTCACCGACTTTCTTTTATCTCTTCAGGCGAGGAGTCAAGTCAGATACCAAATGCTGCAATAAAAAGGAAGGTGAACTGGAGCTAAACTCAATATTCAAATTGAATTAACCCTTCCTACCATAGTAATTTTCCAGTTTTACATGCCATTTCAGTTCTGTATAAACAAAACTATTTTCCTCTTTGTCAGGCTGACAAAATTACTTTCTCTTCTAGATTCGAGCCAGTGCCAACCTGAAACAGTTAACTCAGCTCAGGAGCAGGAGTGGAGAGGTGTTGAACATACTGGGTCTTGAAGAGGCTGACGTTGAAGCAGAAGCCAATGAGTCGTTGTCCATTGCAGAAAGTGGTGAACTGAGAGATCGAGTTGTCACAATTCTGAGAGCTACGGTTCACCGGTTGAGTACTCAAAGGAAGGAGTTGAAAGGTTGGGGTAATATTCTACCAGAATTTTCTTTTTCGTTAAATTTAACATTGTGTTACTCAATTTTGCCGTAACCAATTAAAAATATAACCCTCAAACATGTCTACAAATTTAAGTTTTCATTCTGTAAGTAATAGACCCTCTCACGGATGAATTACTATTGCACACTTTTGGCCCCTTTCCCTCGGGGAAACAACCAATAATTTTCTAATTTTATCAATTCCATCTAAACAAAATTATTTACAAGTTATATATTGTGGTGTATTAAATTCATATTAATTTGTTTGTATTATAAAAATTAATAATCTTATTAGGGTTAAACACCTGAAATAGGAAATTGGATTTTCATATAATCTTTCCATCTATGTAGTACATAATGAGCTAACTAATGTTAAAACTATGAAAACAATGTCTTCATTAAAGGTTAGTTAAAGCAAATTGCAGTTAAGTCCAATAAATTACCTGGCTAGCAACTGGAGTTGTTTGTAATACAACTGCCACCATAATTCCTGGGTAGGAGCACAAGGCAGAAACATTTTGAGGAAATAAAAACAAAATTACTGCAAATTGATTATTTCATTAGTGATTCAAAATACCACCACATGATGGCAGCACAAAGCAGAGAGATATGATAAAGCAGATCATGGCCAATCCCGGCAGTTGGTGTTTATGGTGATTGCCCGGGAGAGAGTTTAATGATCAGTTTTGTCACATCATGTTTAGTTTTAGTTCAGTTGACGATGTTGCCATTTTTTCTAGCCATGCTAGATGCATAAATGTGTAATGTGACAATAAAGAACTGTTAAATTTATAAAGTGTTATACTGATCAACCGACATCAAAATAAAAAGTTATTATAAACAAAGACTTGCCTACAAAAACAATATCAGACTAAGAAATAAACAGGAGCAGTGCACGTACAAAATAAAGTGGTGTTTTAAAATGTTTAAAATTTTTAACAAGATTATGCTTTGAATGGTTATTACTAATAAATAACTACGGCATATTATGCAGAATTCAAAGTATCATTCACAGCAATACTTTTGTATTTAATTATGAATTGCTCGCAATAGTTGTGCTGTGAATAAATGAATTAAACAAATCAATTCTGTTTTTCTGTTGTGTAGGAGTGCTGGGTGTCCACTGCCAGAAAGTAACACCTGCTGATAGTGTATTATGTGAGGAACGGGAGAGGTTGGCAGTTCTGCACCACCAGGTGCGGCAACAGCTGGAGCAGGCAGGCCAACTGTTGGTAGATTCGAACAGAACGATGCAGCAGTTGGCACAACTGGTGCAGTGTGCCACACAGGATCTGAGGGTTGCCAGTTACGTCTCGCTCAAGGACAAGGCAAAATTTTTGCACAACAATACCAGGTACTGAAGACTCTTGGAGCAATTAGAAAAATTTTAAAGTAGTAGTTAATAAAAAACACTTTCCAATATTATTTTATTTTTTGGATAAGGGCTTTCGAAACAGAAGGTTTCATCACCAAGCGATTCCACCTTGGCCAACTGTTGGTGGATTCCAACAGAACGATGCAGCAGTAGATCTGAGGGTTGTCGATGTATCTTACTCAAAGACAAGGCGAAATTTCTGCACAACACCACTAAGTAAAGTTTCTGAAATGTAACAAGTTTCGCTATCAGCTAGAGGAAACTGGATGTCAATAACCCCCCCCCCCCCCCCGCTGAAAGACAAAAAAAATGTTTCTTCGCAAGAAATCTAAGTACAACGGACTAAACTCAAGGAAACTTGCCACGATTGGCTGAGCATCAGCGGAGCTTGAAAAAAGCATCTCATGAGGGGCTGAAAAAATATAATTTCTGTCTGTCTGTCTGTCCAACACGATACCTCGACAATGAGCCAATGGTGTGACAGTCCATTCAAACTGTTACATTCACTTTGATATAGCCTATATAACACCAGACCTAGTGTTTTTGAAAGTTCAAGTTCTCTGCTGTTGAAAACAAATAAATATTACTGCAGATCATATATTGCTGTTTTAAGTCATTTTTTCAAACGAGTGACATAGTTACATTTGTTTAGTTACTGATTCATTACAGTGGGAATATATGTTTTTGAGTTCTATCCAAACAGCAGTATTCTGTAGAAGAATATGAACCTCCCAATGTACCAGACTGCTGGTGAATCAGGAGAGGCAAGAGAAATCTTCTTCCTATCCTACGTCAGATAAAGACGATTACTTGATTGGTAATTCTTCTGGGCGGATGTTTAGTTCGTTAAAGGGGTTTGAAGCACATTCAATCACCCAGTTGATTGGGACTATATTCCCTTAAGTATAAAATTGATTAATAGTCTTCCAATAACTTGGAGAAAACTGGCTGTGGAGTTCGGTTGTAGGGTTGGATTCATAGTCTATCAATACACATAGACCATTTATTTATTTATTATAGACCTGTTATAGACTATTTATTTATTAGTTATTGTCTACTCTATTGAGAAGTGGATTTGTCAGAGTTTGTGTATTACTATTATTCAATCTGGAAACATGACATCTTAGTGTATAGAACCTGTGATCTGCTGTTCTCTCAGTACAGAAATTGTCTGGCTGTCTACTTCAAAATAAGTTTCTTATGATCATTTAATTTCACTTTAATTTCTCGTTAAATCTAAAGTAAATAGTTTTACAATTGTCTTACCAAGTTCAGAAAAGCCGTTCAAAAATCATTGGTAATTACAATGAAACAAACAAAATTGTTTTTATCAAGTCCGATGAGTGCATTCCTTAACATTTATTTAGTCTGCAGAAGTGTAGTTAAAAAATATCTCAGTTGCGATATCCGGCCTGGTAACAAACAATAAATCATTTCGTAACCATACGTTTTGTAAGGAATAGCACATTGGCAACCTCGATGACTTTCTCCTGCACGTATTCCGAAGGTAGAGGCTACAAAGAGATGAATTCTTTGGTTTCCCTTCCACCAACTTTGCCCACCCTATTTTTAGAAACTCATTCCAGTGATGTCTTGGGCTGTATTCTTTTTACTTTTTCAATAAGCCAAGATATGAATTTCAAATAAAGTTTATATTAGTATAAACGTTTGCTGTATTTAAAAATTTCAGGGGAAAACAGCATAATTTTTAATCGTTCCATAGTTGCATAGTGCCTACAAAACGCAAACCTACCACAACATTGGTAATGCATTGCTAAAAATAACCTATCCCTTGTATTAAAATTCAATATCTGGCTTTATCATTATCTGGCCCAACCAGTGCCACGATACACCGAATATGAGAGGTTTTACTGTACGTTTAATGTATCAATACTAACACATTTTGCATGTTTTATGTTGCAGTATGCTCAAGCACAAAATGGACCAGGAAGCTTATATGAACCAGAACCACACAAAGGCCATCAACACTCTCGGGGACAACTTAAAAACTGCCTTGAACAGTGCGAGTGAACAACTGAAGAGCCTTCAGAAGGCACTGGGAGAGTACCAAAAGAAAGAAGAGACGTCCAAAAGATACAGAGAAATCGTCTCCGAGTTTGCCAGAACCAAGAGACATCTGCATCACAAGTACCAGACTCTCAAAGTTCTTAACGATCCAGATGTCAGTTTTTCTTGAATATATCACCAATTGTGTTCCATACTACCCAACGTTAGAGGATACTGTTATAAATGATATAGTTTTATATTTTGTACATTATAACTTTACACTGTTGTATTTTATTTCATTTACTCTGAAATAAACAATTATATCTTATCAAAAATGTAATTCAAGCCCTAACTGCCATGCCTGTGTTATCACATGCCAAATAACTGCCTCGCTACATGATGCCTGGCAAGTGTAAGATGATAAACATTGGCCTCTAGCAGTGTTTATGTGAACTACATCAAATCCACAGTCCAGTCCAAGTCGCTGTGACTGTGGGGGGGTGGATCCCCCACATCTTTCAAGGCCTCTGCCGGTTAGGCTTTTGCCTTGTGTCTCGAGGGTCAAAGCCCTAGTAGCTTTCGCTACCTGTCAGTGGGGTGAAGTGTCGTGGTGCAGTCGAAGTTGTAGTTAAATTGTACATTACATTAATTGTACATAAATTTTGGGTATAGAGATTTTGCTTTTCAATATCCGATTACATACCACACTCTTAATTGCACTAAGGTTAACTGTGACTGTTTGAATATTGAGAGGGTAGATAATTTTAATTACTTAGGATTAATTTTGGATGACAAATTAAACTGGAGCGAACATACTCTTAATCTTCATCGAAAAATTTCGCATACACTAAGAACTTTCTACTTTTTGAGACGCCTATGTGATCCAAATTTATTACGAACACTCTACTTTTCTTTAATTCAATCTAGGTTGCAATACGGGTTAATTTGTTGGGGAGGTTCGTATAAAACATTAATGGATAGGTTAAGAGTTTTTCAAAATCATATAATACGTATAATTTTTAAATAAAAAACCACGGGACAGTTCTTTTCCATTATATTGCCAACTACAAATCTTACCTATACAACACCTTTATGTGTTTAAGGTTCTAAAATTATTCTACCTGAGAAGTGGAAATGACGGAACACATTCTTTGAGGTATGACACAAGAAATGTAAGTCGTAAAATCTTTAGAATTCCTAAAGTCAACAAAGAATTTTTTAGACAGTGTTTCCTCTATTCTGGACCAAAATTTTTTAACATTTTACCTACAGAAATAAAAGACATAAACAATTTAAAATTATTTCTTCGTAAGTTAAAACAATGGCTTTTTGAAAACAACAATACAATTTTGTTTAATTTTGTACTAAAGTAAATGCTCCTGTTGTGTTGTACGAATCCTCTTATCTATTTTTTGAAAGTTAAAAAATTTAATCTTTTTGTTTCTTTGGTTAGTTTTATTTACTATTTTTGTTCTTATGTTGTGTATGTCGGCTACTTGATCCTACTCGTTTTACCTTTTTTATTTTATGTTGTTGTGATACTATTACGTTTTTATTCTGTCAGTGATATTGTGTATGATATTCTGCATCTTGTATTGTATAGTATTATAGGTATTTATATTAGGCGCCCAGAGAGTGGCATTCTGGCTGTTTTTTATTAAATTGTTTATTGTGAACTGAACTCACAACAAGTTGTATTATTACTTTGAATTTAATTTACATGCAGCTAACCACATTACTGGCAGCGTGGTTAGCTTATTCTTAAGAAACTCATGTATATTTTTGTATTTTGAAATTTTATGGAAGAATAAATCATTATTTCATTATTTCAGTTGATGTCATCAGTCATCCATGGGAAGACGCAGTTGGGGGACCTCCTGGGCGCGAAGCTCACGGATGTAATCCCACGGTGAGGACTCTGCAGCTTCCTCAAGGCTCGATGTCACGCCTTCTATGAAGCTCCTGATGGTAGGGACGTTGGACGAAGCCCTGACTACGGTGTTCCTCACGAACCAGGGCGACCCAGTGGCCCGCCGGAGACACGCTCTGGACAGCGAGCAACTGCCTCCTTGCGGTCTTGCAGGTGAAGGTGGTACCATGCTGGGGCCGCATATGTGAGCACTGGTCGTATCAGAGCCGTGTAGAGCAGGATCTTCGTCCTGGTCGGTAGCTTCGTGGAGTTGAGCAGGGGCCGATGCTGCCGAAGCCCTTCCTCGCTTGGCCACAGATCCTCTTGACGTGGGGTGTGAAGGTCAGCTTGGAGTCCAGGAGTACCCCCAGGTACTTGACTGAAGTCTTCCACGGTATGTCGTCGCCGTTGAGTGACAGGTGACGGCCGTCCGCTTGTCTTCTTGTCCTTGTGAAGCTTATGGCTTCACATTTGTCAACGTTGACCTTGATCCTCCACTTGGTCAACCAGGGCTCCAGTAGGTGCAGCTGCCGCTGGATGTAGAACCCAGCCATCCTCAGGTTGGCAGAAGTGGCCGTGAGGAGCGCATCGTCCGCGTACAGGGAGAGCTGCACTCTCGGGGCGACCGGAAAGTAGTTTGTGTACCACAGGTACAGGATCGGGCCGAGGACTGATCCCTGTGGCACACCAGATGTCACTGGGCGGGTCGTGGAGGTGGAGATAGCTGCGGAGCAGCCGGAAAATCCTGCCAGGCAATGGAGACGATGACAGCTCGAAGAGCAGTCCCTCGTGCCACACCTTGTCGAAGGCTTTGCTCACGTCTATCAGGACCGAAGTGGAGTGGTGCTTCCTTCCTACAGCTCCGGTGATGTTGTTCAGGACTCTGCGAAGCTGAAGGGTGGTGGAGTGGCCGGTGCGGAAGCCGAATTGTTCTGTCCTGATAGACGTGAAGAACTCAGGGAATCTCGCCAAGACGATCTTCTCCAGAATCTTGGAGAGCACAGGCAGGAGGGAGATCGGCCTGTGGTTCTCCGGGAAGAGAGGGTCCTTGCCGGGCTTGGGTATCATGATCACCTTGGCATCCTTCCAGGTGGTCGGGAAGTGAGCCATGCGTAGGCATGAGTTGAAGATGCAGGTGATCGTGACGATCACCCAAGCCGGCAGGTTCTTCAATGCTGGAGTTCCTAAGGAGTCCGGGCCAGGGGCCTTCTTCGGGCGAAGGCGGCGAATGTAAATCCACAGTATTGCTGTTCAATAGCTACTACACTCTGGCGGTCAACTAAGGAACTATCACGGAAGCACATGGTGAAATTTAGCCTGGACGTTACAAACATAACATAGCCGTTTATTAGTTCTTTCAGTTGTGTTTTTGAAGTTGTTACTGTATTTTTTTTTTTCTTTCAATTGTGGTTGAGTCGCTATAACAGACATTATTTGTAATAATGGTAAGGACGTTTTATTAATTTTATATTTGTCCAGAATGATGCGTTGTTTTGAGCTAAACATTCAGCAGTGTGTAAATTTTCTACGAATGATGGCGATCGGGATGTGACTCAATGTATTAGCCGTGATCTGACATGACGAATCAGGAGGTTCTGGTGACAGTCTGGTAAATGAAGATGTTGCTGAAGTTGATCATGGACTGCTGTCTTAAATTTATTGACTACATGTTACAAAATTTAATTTTAAGGTCGTTTACAAAAAGTACATATCTATAGCTAATTTCCGTGTTGAGCTAAATTGGTTGAAAGGAATTATTGTATTAGTCTTTTACGAAGATCGTGGAATTAAAAATGTTAGCCAAAATATAAATTAAAAAGAAAACATAAAAATAACATACAAACAATTTCCTGTCAATACAGGAAATTCCTCAATAGGCAATACAAGTATTTTATATATATATTAAAGGCATTACATGTTTACATAGTAGACTCATGTTATGTTCAATGAATATTGAATTTGATAAGAAAGTCTATGATCTTTTAAAAAATGTATTTCAGTACATAATGTTGGTAATTGTTGCCTTAATTGTTTTGCTACGCACTTTGGTTCTCATAAACCTAAAGCACTTGATAGCATTTTTCGTACCTAGCTATGAATCGTATGTAAAATTCCAGTTGAACCTACACTGGGCACAGCTAAAACCTATGTGTAAATGTCGTCTGGGCCACTCCATGGATGTCCATTACTAACTGCAAATGTAATATTGCAGTCAAAGGGTTAATCAGTAGGTCTAGTTTAATGTTAGCTTCAACATGAGGGAGTATTGTCTTTTATCCGCTTTGACTGGAGAAAGCTGAAACAGAGCTAGCCTGCTTCTTTCAAGGTGACATGATTCTCTTTTTCTTCCTCATAGAATCTTGACAGTATATGGCCACCCTTCCTGCCTTACTTGCTTGAGTACTGCATCTTTGACCAGACTAGCTGGATAGATTGCGTCATTGGACTTAAAATTAATAAATACCATATTAAAATTAAACTAGGCAAGATGGCGGTACTACACGAGATTTGAGGGGTCCATTCCTCTAACTAAGCAGAAAAAAACGCATCAAGAGAGTAAAATGATTTGTAAAGTAACCATAATTTAATTTTGACTTCAAATTCATTTTTCTCCCAACGTTGAACAGCCTCAGGGAGTTTGTTAAACATCCTGAGTGCCAACACTGGGAAACAGTGTCTTGTCTTACTAAGAAGGATCATAACCAGCGAATGAAATTATACGGAGTACTTTCTTCTGAAGAAGCACAGCCCGCCGCGTAACCTCTAGCAACAGTCCATATCTAATGTAATAAGTAAATAGTAATATCTAATGACTATAAAATAAAGCATGGTCGATCGTGACCAAATTTGCCTCAGATAGCATGTTTCTAAGTCTTCTGAAGAGGAAGGTTATTCTCGCCAGCTTGTTGCAAACTTTGTTGATGTGACCACTACACGTCAGCCTTGTATCAAGAGTAAAGCCCAGATGTTTACATTACCCATCTTGTCACTCTCCGGAAGCAAGCACACCAATTCTTTTAGGACTAAGGGCTTTCCTCAGCTTCTTGTTCCTAATATACAAAAAACGTGTCCATGTTTTTCTATTTCAGGACTTAACGAAAACCATTTGCGAACAGTTAAGAACAGGGACGGCTCTAGGCTTGTGAAATGAAATATAAGTTTATTTTCACAATTTTACGTATTGCTACAGAGATTACTAACATGTCTGCAGAGAATTAATTAATTAGCAAAGATATTAAAACATTGTAATTTCTGAATGTATATTTTATTGGAAATTAGCCTACATGGGCAAGCAGCCAGTGAGTAGGCTTGAGACGCTATCCTTTACAGAAATTTATCTTAGTTTGTTTTGCCGGGTAAGGTACGGAGACAAACGAAAGAAGACAATAGACAATATTATTTATTTCCTTTAAGACATTTTACAATGTAATTGGATACGTCATATACAAGAAAACAAACAGCATTTTTGAGATCATTAGGTTACTTATAATAAGATCTTGCAATTTATAGAACTTATAGGCTATAGTATAAAAATAGTAATCAGTTGCCTAGCTAATTTCGGAAAAATTATAGTCCTTGTACTCTGCCACAGTATAAAAGGCTTGGTCTTTAATCCAGTCTGATAAAAAACATTTAAACTTGTTAAAAGGCAGATTTCTTATAATGGCAATGGTAGTTTGTTATATAATATGAGCTGTTGATAAACGTGACTATTTAAAGTTTTTGAGAGTCTTACATATGGAGTTATAAGGTTGTTTCTATTTCTAGTTAACCCTCCATCAGGCACTTAAAATTAGAAACACCATCAGGCGCTCACGGGGGTTTCCTCCAGGTTAGCGAATAATGGATATCATATTCGTTTAAACTGTTTTTATTTGTTTAAATATTCATACTGATTTAATTACAATGTAATATATTCATTTTTAGAAATTAAATAAAAATTACTCTCTTATGTAATGAATTTTCCAAATAAGAAATTCAAAATCTTAGAAAATGTTATTGTATACTAACAACATGATTTATTTTAAGGAATAATGCAATTAATTGTAAAAATGTTTAACCTACTGTAATAATATATGGAAATTAACTTAGTTTTTAACTTCTTACAAAAACATCTTACTTCAATTCTTGAGATTTTATACAATTGTAATGTCAATTATTACTCTGAAATAAAAATTTATTCTTTACTAAACATTTTTTAACACTACACAAAGTTTCAAAACATTTTCCTTCTAGTCCTTATGACGACAATGTTCACTCCATAAACAGTACTGAAATGTTCCCTAGCACACGGGTAAAGTGTACTGACAAGTCTCTCGTCTTAATTCTCCATTTCACAAAAATTCAAATAAAATATATTGTAAAACTTAAAAAGAAACCATCACAGGTCACACATTTAGGCGCACACGGATTATTACTCCATAAAAACTAAACACAATAAGGCGCTCACGGAGATTTTGTCCAAGCACTCCAAACACAACATCGGGCGCTCACGGAGGAATCGTCCAGTCTCGCACGGAAGTAGACCTCATACTGACAGATTTTTACAAAGATAAGCGGGAGGCCATTGTTTCGCTTCCCCGAAAGATGCTCGTGAAGTATCTCAAACTTATGTTTGAGAAGTCTGGACCTAGTCCTCGAATGACATCTTTAGTGCAGGCTTTCAAAATCTTGTTAACTCTTTCTGCGCAACCAATAATAACCTTAAGAGGTTTGAAACTGATCCTTTACCCACACGAAAAAATCTCAAGCTGCTCGA
Organism: Homalodisca vitripennis; assembly: GCF_021130785.1. NCBI lineage: Eukaryota > Metazoa > Arthropoda > Insecta > Hemiptera > Cicadellidae > Homalodisca > Homalodisca vitripennis. The sequence goes on from NC_060214.1 coordinate 19,381,916, forward strand.
ATTGCTGTTTGGGTCAGCTGATGACAATATTACGCTTGTCACTCTCACGTTTTTCATTTGGATTTGTCATAAGGCTTTCAGGTAGGCCAAATATCATTATATTTTTCGAGCGTAACAACCTCTCATTCACCTCCTCGACAACAAGACTTACGTCAACTTGACTGCTGCCTGCCAGAGACTTTGCGCTTTCTGCGTTAGAAGCAATTCCAGATTCAACGCTGTCTACTCTGTCCCCTATATCCATGACCTGCTGTAACTATAGTTTTGTAAATATCTCATAATTACGTTACATAGTTTGATGTTTGTAATTTTAGAAAAATAAACATGTTAGTTTGAAAAAGTTGTATTTGCACTTACACCCTTGTCACTTTAATTTTTGCTCATTTCGCCTATGACAAGGTTCTAAACTGCATTTAGGCATATTTTATATAAAATCAACAGTAAAAAATTTTTTCATAAAAACAAAATGAAATGTTGCACTATAACTATATTAGATACTGAGTAAAATTTTGTTTAAATTATATTCATAACGAACAAAATTCTAGCATTTTGAATTTTCAAACTCGTTTCCTCTAAAATTTTGGTTCGACCAGATAGAAACTTGTCAAACCAAGGTAGCGAACTATATATATGTAGTAGATTCAATGTTTATTGAAATTATATATATATATAATTTGTCATATATATATATATATATATATATATATATATATATATATATATATATATATATATATATACAGATATATATGATGTGATGGTACAAACACTAGAAAACAAGGGGCAAATTGTGAATGTTTTTTTCCGCTCTACGACATGCTGAATTACTGAGCTAAATGAGATTAAAAAAACGGAGTGGCTATACGCCCGGTCACCGGTCTTGGTTTCAAAGAACGGGAACGACTATGACGTCACAGACTGTGACGCCAAAGGTTTTGAAGTAGCTCTAGCACTGTGCATTGTAATTAGAATGGCGGGTTGTAGAAAGTTTAGTTCTTTTGACCAGTTGAAAACTTTGATCAATAATAAAGAAAATACGGACCATATTCAATTCGAGAACAATTGCATTTCATGAAGAACTATATTTCATGAAATAGGTCTATGCCCTAAATATACTCAATATTGTGCACCAAACTTCACAGTTGTGATTAAACTCCATAAGTGTGAATACAAACAAAAATTAAATTACAAGTACGTATAAAATTTTAAATCATTAGAAATATACAGTGATCTTATCTTTTGGTCATAAAGTGCACAGTATTGATCCGTGTAAACATTACCATGCAAACTTTATAACTAATCTATTTAATTTGGATGCTTACAAAGAGCTATTTGTCACATTTTAATAACAGCATTATACCACATTGGTAACTTACGTCCAATCCCTCTTACAACTCTATTAAGTGAATTACTTATTTTTACTCATTTTTTTAAGTTAATAAATATTGTAAGTTCTCAGTTAATTCCATTTTAATAATTTTCTTATAATGCATTCTACGGCTTTATTTTTAGTTTGCCTCTCCTAATTATAATTAATAATTCAAGTTTCATATTTAGGGTCAATTTTAGGAATTTTCATGATCGTTTTTTGTTAAATAAGAATTTTGAGCTTGAGGAAACATCAGTCCCCGAGATTTATTGTACAGTAATGGGAAAGCGGAAGGGATTGTGATAATGAAAAGAACTGTCTGTATCATCCACGTTAAATGTATTAGATCTATGACAGTTGTGCTGGGTGTGAGATGCCATCAGTTGTTTCGTTGAGATGTCGTATACAACTCTTATAACTTTCTCTAGACTGTTATTGCTTTAACACAATTTTCCGTTTTTGGCCAGTCACATCTTAATGAACATATTCAGGCTTCTTTTTACGGTAAGTTAACAGCTCAAAATTCTTTCGTGTAAGAAGCCAACTTTTCTAGATAATCTTATCTGTTATCGTAATGACACATCCCTGTGTGTTTTATAACAATTAATGAGAATTATACATTGATGTATGACATTTCAAATTCCAGTTTAAGTGTTACTTTACATCTGTCTGACTCATCCAGACGGTTGTATAACTGACAGTATTTTGCCGAAAACAATAGAAAAGTTACGTAGTGATGTAGACTGTATGCTATATACTTTAAACTGTACCAAGATCCCTTCTATAAGAACTTACAGTCCTGCTAAAGTCCGATAATACGTAAGTGATTAATAATAAAACTATTTTTAATCGGTAAATGGAAGAATTTTCAAATATCTCAAAACGAGAGACTAATTTCCCTCTTACCACTTACATACAATATACAATGAAATCATAACCATTTGAGTGCTATTAGTAAATAAAACAAATGTTCCAGTTATTTTATGCTATTAAATGACATACATATTTAATATGACCAAAATTATTTATAATTAATTATGATTTCTCTTAATGAATTTTAATTGAAACATTCCAGTAAAATTGCGAGAAACAAAACTATATCTTAATAAGCTACGAAGTGTAGATTCTGGTACATGGTTAATTTTTAGTTGTATATTTCTTCTTTTTAATTTATTTAAGCGTACACTTTTATTACATTACCGTTCAATACGTTACCAATGCATAATATGCAATTTAAAAAATAGTCTACAAATTGTGTTTTTTATATTTCTAAGGCAGTGGTGTAAAGTGTCAGTTATGGCTGCCCTTTCGTTACGTCACGTTTGACGTCACCACTCGTACGTAGCCCGTCTGTCTAAACTACAGACGGTAGCCGGCCATATAGCCACAGCGTAAAAAAACCGGCTCCAGATATGTTGATTCGGTTGATTGTTGGATTTGAGTTTGTATTACTTACGTTAATCTTAACATGTGTAACTAAAATAGTAATTTAATAGCTCAACAGTAGAGAGTACTGTAATAAAATTACAGTCGCGAGTATATTCATCATTATTCAAGTTGTTTGAACGTATACATCTTAATTCTTACCTGCAATACAGATTAGGTTTAGAATTTATGGTTTGACAACCATAGAATAACAGCTGTGCATTAACTTATAGCTTGTTATCACTAGATTGTGCCTTTCTAGCAGTAATTCAAGGAGTAAAATGTCTTTAAATAAATTTATGCACCCTAGAAACAAATACAGGAAACCTCCAGACTTCAAAGCCCTGGCAGCAAAGTATCCTGATTTTAATAAACTTGTTAAGAGAGTAAGTATGCATTTATCATAAGGGCCAATTAGAAATTCAGAGCTAGGCTGCAGTTTAATAAGCGGCTACACCACAAGGGATCCATTATTATTAATTATTACCTAAACTATTGAAATACCAACATGTTGAACAGAAATTCAACTGTGAATATATATATAAGTAATAATTTAAAGATGAATGATAAAAGCTATGTGTATTTATTTGTTAGCTTTTGTTCTTACCTGGGTTCCGTTGGCCATGTTATTAAGCTTAGTCATTTTTATTTTAAAGGCCATTTATATATGTAAACACAAGTTAAAATTATTGTTTTTCACATTACTAAAATTGAAAAGATTTTGTTAATTTACTGTGCTTGTGCCTGCTCATTGAAAAACACAAACCTCCAGAGTATCAAGGGATGTGTGTTGCAAAGATTGTGTGTGTGTTGTCCACTCGTGCCCGTACTGCAAGAGGAAGCTGTTATAAATCAAAGGATATTATAAGTTTAAGGCCGAGGTGGCAAATCATGAATTTGACGTTATCAACTTATTCTGCTCATCCTCCTGAACAAAAAATATATATGGTTTTAGGGGGTGCAAATGACAAATAACATGATTTTAGAGGGTATATACATAAATAGTTAAGTTCTTAAGTTCTGTTTGTGTGCTGTGTCTGGATATCTGTAAATATTATCTGCTGGTGGGACTGATAGCGTATCTGTTATCTGAACACTCCAGGGCAGAAGTCAGTGCTTCACTAGATATCGTGTAGCCTACTGTAGTTTGGATCGAGTGAGTGCGTGACGATCATGGATCAACCATCCACTAGTTCGACCAATCGTAGTGAATTGGTGTGTCAAGAGTGTTTTGTCGGGCATGTTAAGAGTTTACGTTTTGACCGAAACGAGATTATTTAGTTTCTGTACATTCAGTGGAACACACTAATGGTAAGTGTTCTCTATTAATGTCCATTTAATATACGTATTCATATTAGGGGTATTCATGATTTATTAAGTTTTTTACACTGTGCATAATAAGCCTTTCCATAACAGTTCAATTTATATTTCTGATCAGCCCCTCTAGAATTTGATATTTTACTGATAGGTACTATCTCGAGGGATGTTTTTCTTTTGTTGACATCAGTGTGGGCCAGGTGTTGCTGAAGCCCACGCTGATGGCCAGAGGCATTCGTCTCAACTCGATAACAACTATTTAATTTGTAGCTTGAAATTGAAGAAAAACATTGTTCATTTGGATCAAAATTATGCTCATTTCAGTATTATTTTTCATTTACGTTTTTAAAGATGGCTCCGCATCCGATGACGTCATTACGAAGGTGAATGATGGTTACAAAAGGTCATGTGATGCCCGATGTGTATGTAGAACATAGAAATATTGCTCCGCGCTTGAACAGTTGTTCCATTTTTTATGTTCTAGAATTTCGTTATTTCTCATTTCCACCCTATCAAACCTTATATTCTTTTGTTTTGTAGGACGATTCCAATAAGTTAATAACGGAACTCGTATTTTGCCGCTCCGGCCGTTTAATATGACAATTACCAAATCAAATATTGTTTTAATACATTTGACCTTTTTCCCTAAGCTTTTTTTATGTGGGCTTTAGGTTTCCAATAGTGGATTTGGGTAGGGTACGATAAGCGGACCCGGTTTTTTATGTCAAAATTGGTAAACGATATTAATTAATCATAACCATCGACATAATAAATTGATACTAATTTATTATTTTGAACAATTAACTTAAATAATCTATATCAACAGCTGTAAAACACTTTCAAATAATACACGTAAGGTAATATTTCAATTTTACATAAGTAAAATTTGATTATTATAAATGGCAGTAATTTTAGACAACTACACGACATTGCTTTGAAAGATGATAGGACGTGTTTTTCGTGGCTTCAACATGTTGGACTCGTACCGAAAAACCCATTTTATGAAATTTGCGGGAAAGAAACAACTGTAACTGTGAGAGGAGCAAATATGGTTGTTTTCAGTTGTCCTAATCTTGGTTATAATAATTTGTTTGATCACTGTAAATATTAAATTCATATTTTAATTTAAAACATATGATTGATAGTGAGGACTATAGATACTTTTATATTGATTGATAGTCTAGGATTTGAGATGCGAATATTAGGTATCGATGATATTCTTCTATATAAAAAACCGGGTCCGCTTATCGTACCCTACCTGTGGATTTAACATTGAATAATTAATTTAAAAAATTGCAGTTTAGAAGAATTATTCTTACAGGCACAAAACTTGGTTGTTTGTTAATAATTTACTTTATATGTCAAGACGCAGAAATAAACAAGCTATATTTTTACATAACTCCTGCAATTTTGGTATATTATTTTGTGGTTAACATTCAAATCGGGTATCTATACTTTATGATCTGAGAGTAGGCTGGCATTTTCCAACCAGACAGTTCGTCGGGTGTCATTGCGGCATGTTGTCTAATATTTTATATTCTTGTAGTATCATGACTGTGTGAATGGAAGAGTGAATGGAATACCGTAAGTGTAAGTTATAGTTTATTATTATAATTAGCCTTATTGTGCATTATTAAGATTAATTTTTTAAGAGGTTAAATGTAAGAAAGGACCATATGGTCCTGATTTCGCCTCAATAAAAAAGTGTTTCTTCTTCTTTTTTTTATTATTGAAAAACAATATTTTCAACACTGTAAACTTATTCTCAAAATCTGATATACTTATCAAGATTAGTTTCTTGCTTTTGTCGCAATTATGCGAGAGCTTTTCTCAATAGTGTTGTATTTTCTTGGCTAGTTTCACAAAATGCAATCGCAGCTTAAACGGGGAGACTTTAATAAGCGGCCTACATTTGCTATCCGATTGCTATTATCGAACAATTCGATATATTATCCAACTGTAAAAATCGTACACAGTAAGAGTTATAATAAATTACCGTAACAAGAAGAATCTCGTACATTAACAATTTTAAATACACAAACTCTACAATAACATAACAAAACCAACTATGGCCTAGACTTTAATATCAAAGAAATCTTACAATATTTAAAACTTGCCCAGCTTGATATCAATACGTAGCCGCTTTTGTGAAATGGAGAAAAGAATTCTCCCCATGTGTTACCAGTAGCCATACCCACATGTTGAAGCTACTTAAACAAATCTCGTCACTTGTGAGAAATATCTCACATATTTTCCTCATATTCATCGCTATTTTAAATGTCTCGGAATATTAGTTAATTCTTGTTGTTTTATTGTTTACATTAAAATTACTATAACTAATAAGTTGTAATCGTAAGATAAGTTAAATAAATTGTAATAACGAATTATCCTTTGGATAAAAACAACCGAACTGTTCGATAATAGCAATCGAATAACGAGTGTAGGCCGCTTATTAAAGTCTGCCCTGGTTCTGACTCTTCTTGCAGCAAAAACAACCGAACTGTTCGATAATAGCAATCGAATAACGAGTGTAGGCCGCTTATTAAAGTCTGCCCTGGTTCTGACTCTTCTTGCAGCAAAAACAACCGAACTGTTCGATAATAGCAATCGAATAACGAGTGTAGGCCGCTTATTAAAGTCTGCCCTGGTTCTGACTCTTCTTGCACCAAAACACAATATGATTTCCACGTTTTATTGTTGTTTTCATTTCCTCATTACAAACTGGACACTGAGAATTTATAGGAGCAAGCACTTTGTCTTGCTACCATTAAAAAAAATGCTCAATGTTTAAAAATACATTTTGGGCCAATAACTGCATATTCATCGCCATTGTTCACTAGCCTACTCCCTATATAAACAAAATAACAACAGCTGGCAATGACGTCACTAGCCTACACAGTAAGTAATGAAAAAAAAAAATAAACGGCTGGCAATATAAAGGACAAATGTATTTGATAGTATCGATATTTAAAATCGATAATCTTTATCCTATTGTGTTGGTGTCCGCTTATTATACTGCAACCCTGATCAAAAAACTCAAATTGGATTTGTCTTGACATATAAATTGAAAAATAAAAGGAATTTATATTATTCAAATGTATATTGATGGGTAAAACTATTATTTGAGGCTATTATTTTGTATGTGGCATAAGAAGCTGAGTGGATAGAAGCAACAGTGAGTCAGTGACACTCAACATACAACTGAATCCAATAGCATTTCACATGCCATGGCATTACGTGGGTGCTGCCATAATTTTTTTCATGGCTTCATCTTCGGAAATCTGGAAGCATTTTTTTACGTAATGCTACTTTACATTTTACCGTCAGCCAAAAGCCGGACAGTATACATTTTCAAAAGCCGGGAGGACAGGAGGGCAAACATGAAAAAGGAGACATGTCCTGCTAAAGCCGGACGTCTGGTCACCCTGCTTCTGACATAAATAACATACTTACAGTAATTAATCAAATATACAAATGATTTAGCTCATTTGAATGGATTTGGTACTATATTGTTACTCAATATAAAGACCTGGCAATGATTCATTGTACATAACTTTAGGTTAAGTAGAATGTTTTTTTATTCGATAGTTTAGGTGTTTCTAATTGATAATTTGGTAAACCAACCTTGATTCAATAATAAACCAGTCCAAGGGTATAATTAAACTTAAGTCACATTATCTAAAACTACTTTTAACAATTTCTGGAACTAGTATACTTTAATATTTGGAAAAAATTTCTTGGTGTCTTTAAGCTTATATTGCACAAAAACTATTACAGTTTATTAATTTTAGGCCATATCTCAATTACCTAGTCATCAATCTAGTGGACCGGGACGAATTAGAATTTCTGGGTGGGGTAGGTATAAGAGAAGGGAATAACAGAGTTGTCAATATATATATATATATAGTTAGTTTTAGCAGGAAGATCAGGTCTACCAACTGCATTTGAAGTTTATTTTAGTTTTTTTATACTTTTTCTGTTTTTTATCATTTTGGCCACAGTTTCTAAGCTACTTTGGTATTATCCACTATTTTTGGAGCAGTTTTTCGTACCACAGACCCTAAAACACAACATTAATAGAAAGAACAGACTTTATATGACATATTGTGAAATGTCAGTATGGCAATTGTTTCTTGTTTTCTGTTTCCCAAAAGGAAGCAATGCCAGTGAGAAGTAGTGCACTCTGTCCCTATCTACTTATGCTTATTATGTAATATAAGTAGGTTTAGATTAGGTTATCATAAATATGTTACTATTAGTACCAAAGTTAAACATAACCTTTACGAGCGCTCATATGATATGAGTTTGAATTTGGGTACTATCTGGATATGTATGTTTTTCTTTTTTCTCCAGAAGTACGGCCACTGAAGCCCTCACTCATGGCCAGGGCCATTCCGATGTGACAGATCGTCCAACTTTTTTGTAACTTAATTTGTATTTTACTTAACAGTACCACCTCGATAGATATATTTATTTTATCGCCAACAGCGCAAAGGCTCTACCGCAGACATTGTTGATAGCCGGAGGCAACACTATTACCCCATTCAACTACTAGTGCTTTTTACATGGCAAAAAAAGGATTTGTCCTTTTTTTAATTGGATTAATCAAAAGTTAATTAATTGTTTTGGTTAATAAATTTAATTTTTAGTAATTTTCCTGTTGAAAAAACAACAAATATTGTTAAGTAGCTAAAGTAAATATTTACTAAAATTATACAATAATTAATTTATCTACATTAAATTTGCAATCAACCCTTGAGTGCCGTAGCATTTGCACACCAGATACGGTAAAAATCTCAAATTATTGGCACTGATTGGCTTGACGATCCATATAGTTACATGATATTTAATATAATGTACAGCTGAAATGTCCAAGTAACCATATAGCTGCATTCAATATATTTTGTTGTATAAATTAATGCCAATTTTTTTTTTCTTCTGCGTAGGTATTTGGTAATAATATTCTAGAATTTTTTATTGGTTCCAATTGTAGGATTGGCAAATATTTTACGTTGGTGTAGATTTGTTCCAAACATAGTCATTGGAATAATTTTCCATTTTCGAATCCTAATGCTTCTCTCTTTGTCAGGCCCATAAGCTAGTAGGTTCAAATATGGATATTATCAAAAACCATTACATTCGTCATTGAAAATGCAAATGTTTATCTTCGGTATCCAATCCTAATGATGAGCGTGGAGTTCACTTGAGTAATGTCACCGTTTTCATCAAGTTCTCACTATTGATTATGAAAATATATAGAAAACTTATTTTGATGCAAAAAAAACTTGTATTTGTATTACTCGTGTCAGATCAAGTATCTAGGTTTGACTCTCAATAAATACTTAGAATGGAAATCTCACAATTTAGATTGGGTCAATGTTAAAACTTTTTGAATTAGAAATATTATTCGCAAAACAATTGCCGTTTTCCTTTCCGTGTTTAATGGCCAAGCTGACAGAATAGTTCAGATCGTCAAGAGTTTACTTCAGACATCACCAGCAGAAGGAGACACCCAAGAAAGGTTGAGTAATAATATTAAAACAGCTGAGAACGATAAAATGCTACAACAAGGATTTCACCTTATCAATTAAAGTTTGAATAGTGTGTGGACTACCTTGGATTTACTAAATGACACACTCTATAGAGTTTGTAAAACAGCTGAGAACGATAACATGCTACAACAAGGATTTCACCTTATCAATTAATGTTGGAATAGTGTGTGGACTACCTTGGATTTACTAAATGACACAACCTATAGAGTTTGTAAAAAAGACGAGAAAGGTTATGAGGGAATTTGAAATTGATCAGTACACTAACTTGAAGCCACTCCAATACAAATTCAAATGGAAATTGATGATACGTTTGGGTAAAGTAGTATTTTTGAAAAAAAATGACAGTGTTTGGTAGAAAAGATATATTGATCAGTTAAGGAAAGTTGAATGCTTATAATTTTAAGTAGGGAGAGTTGATATGTTGTTTTTAAACACATAGTTAATTATGACTACACATTCGTTCAGAATGTAATATTTTTTATTCTAAGTTTAAGGCAATACATATATGAAAATCGTAATTATGTACAAAATAATATAATATACTAAATTTAATTTTTCAATGCCTCAATAGTTTAAATTTGTCAATGAAAAATGGGTTACTCTTGTTTTAGGATGGACGGGGGAATGTTTCTCTTGATTTCAAGAACCCAAAGTCACTTCAAGCCCTGACAACTACTTTACTCAAAGAAGATTTTGACTTGAATGTGGAGATACCAGTAAATCCTCAGATCCCCACAATTCCCCTGTACATGAACTACTTACTCTGGCTAGAGGATCTTGTGGCAGCGAACACTTCGTCAGAAGTCATCCAAGGTGTAGAAATTGGTGAGTTTAATCTATGAATTAACTCGTATACTAAATGTAAAGGATTTTTGTTTAAGGAATGATATAGTGATAGGGAACACCTGGAACAAGAAAAGGGATAGCCACAAATACACAAGATACAATTGGAATGGTGAACAGCCAAGTTTAATAGATTATATATTAGTGAGGAAATGCCTGCAGCCATACATGGCAGATGTAAAAGTTATACCCAGTGAAAGTATGGGAGGAGATCACAGGCTGGTGGTAGCTGATTTTCAAAGAATGAGGTTTGGAAAGGATACATGCAAAAGACTAACAAGAATCAAGACATGGAAGTTAAAAGATACGAAAGTTAGAGAGGAGTTTGTAAATAACATTAGAGGAGCGATACCCAAGGGGGAGGTCAAAACAGGAGAGGAGGAATGGACAAATTTCAAGAATGCTATAGTCAAAGCTGCAGAAGAAACATGTGGACGAACTTCAGGTAAAAGAAGGGATAAAGAGACCCCTTGGTGGAATGAAAGAATTGCTGAAGCAGTTAAAAACAAAAATAGAGCTTGGCGAGAATGGTTTAAGGATAGGTCAAACGAAAAGAGGGATAAATGGAAGAGACTTGCAAGGGCATCAGCAAAGATGATGAAGGAGGCAAAGGAGAGGACATGGAAGGATTTTGAGGAAAAACTGAAATCAAACTTCAAAGGAAATAAGAAGATTTTTTATGGGGTGATAAGGAACAAGACGAAACCTAATGAAATGTTGACTAAGGTGGTGGATGTTTCAGGGGAAATCAAATGGGAGGAGAAAGAGGTTTTGAAGACGTGGAAAGAGTATTTTAAGGAACTACTGGAAGGAACAGAAAATGAAGAGGAAAGAAGAGATATGACAGAGGAGACAGAAGATGAAGAGGATTTTAGTATGTGCGAATTGGAAAAAGCGGTTAAAGAGATGAAAGAGGGGAAATCTGCGGGAATAGACGAGCTGACGGCTGAGATGATAAAGGCGGCGGGCCCATTGGGAATTCAATGGTTGTACAGAGTGATGAGAGTGATTTGGAAGGAAAAGAAGATACCAGAAGACTGGAAAATGGGAATAATAGTACCGATTTTTAAGAAAGGCAATAAGCAAAAATGCGAGAATTACAGGGGAATAACTTTGTTGTGCCATACACAAAAAATTTATGAAAAAATACTGTTGCAGAAAATTAGACCAGTACTGGAAGAAACAGGAAGAGAGGAGCAATGTGGTTTTAGGAAAGGTAGGTCAACGGTGGATGCTATTTTTGTGATGAGACAAGTGTTAGAAAAGAGGTGGGAATACGGAAAAGATACAATGGTAGCGTTTATAGACCTACAGAAGGCATATGATAAGGTACTGAGAGAAAGGATATGGGAGAGTATGAGAAAGAGAGGATTGCGTGAGGGAATAGTAGAAAGAATAAAGAACCTGTACGGCATTTGTAAAAACAGGGTAAGAATTGAAGAAAAATATACAGATACTTTTAAAACAGAGAGAGGAGTAAGGCAGGGAAGCATATTGTCACCTTTCCTTTTCAATATTATAATGGATGAAATTATTCTAGAAGTACAAGGAAACAGAGGAGCAGAAGAACTTAAGACAATAGCATATGCGGATGACATAATGATATGGGAAAATAGGGAAGAAGAGTTAGAACGAGAGTTAAACAAATGGGCAAAAGTGGCGAAGAAATATGGTTTAGAGATGAACATACAAAAATGTAAAGTAATGAAAGTAGAGAGAAGGGATGGAAATAACAAAGACGTGTTAGTTGAAGGAAAAAGACTTGAAAAGGTGAAGGAATTCTGTTATTTAGGAAGTATCATAACAGATAGGGGCACAATAAGAGAAGAGATAGGAAACAGAATATGGAAGAGTGGAAAGTTTTTCAATATGGTGAAGAAGATTGTGTGGAGTTGGAACATTGGGAAAGAATCAAAAGTATTGATGTATAAATCTTATTTCCAACCAATTTTATTATATGGAGCAGAGACGTGGACGTGGACTAAAAATGATTTAAGCAGATTGCAAGCTGCAGAAATGAGATTTTTAAGAGGGATAGAGAAGACTACAAGAAGAGATAGAATAAGGAACGAAATAACCAGAGAAAGATTGAAGGTAGTTTCACTGCAAGAGACAATGGAAGGAAGAAGAATACAGTGGATGGGGCATGTGAAGAGGATGGGAGATAATAGAATGCCTAGAATAGCACTGGAGAAGGAGGAAGGAGGAAGAAGACCAAGAGGAAGACCGAGAGGAAGATGGGAGGACCAAGTGTGGAAAGACATAGAGAGAAGGGGACTACAGAAAATACAGGTGGATGAAGAGGAGACCTGGAAGGATAGACTAAAGTGGAGGAGGCTGTGTACGACGACGACCCGTGAGAACGGAAACGTCTGACGATGATGATGATGATGATGATGACTAAATGTAAAGCCAACAGTTATCATTTAAACACTGTTGATGTTAACAACTAATCCCCTTCTGGTTAAATTCACTCCAGACTCTTAAAATACTAGTTGACATTATCAGTTGTTACAGCTGAGTTAGAACTTGTACGCCACCGTACTGTGTGCTGAGTAGGTGATGGGAATAGGCATGTTTTACAGCCCACACACTAGAGCAGTGGTCAGCTGAGCACCGTGAATTTATCGTTGAGGCAATTTTTCAAAGTGGCGATTCCTGGGTGGCCGTTCAGCAGCAGTTTTGTAGACGTTTTGATGCGGCTTTAATAGGCCGAGTCCCTATTCATAACACAATTATACTCTGGGTAAATAACATCAGACCTCCTGGTTCAACATTAAAGTTGACAGCATATCCGATGTCATTGCGACCAGCCCGTAAACAAGCTGCTACTTTGTGCCTGCCTGACTGATTGGTTAGATGAATATAGTGTTTTGATCTGCATTTTCATCCACATAACTAGACCCTAAAAATTATAGAATGTGGAAGGTATTGTAGAAAAAATTTCTTGAGTGACAAAGCACATTTTCATGTACATCATTCTGTTAACCCTTTAAGCGTCATGAAAAATTAGACCTGATCTTTGATAAAGTTACAATATTTTTAAATTTCCAATGTGTAAAGTTAAATTTATTTTCGTTTCTGTATGTCAAAATAGAGTTATTTAACGGTAAATAAAATTTGTTTAGCCCTTTTTGGATTTCCTAGGCTAATTTTTAACTTTTGAAAATATCGTAGAATAGCAGTGTAGTTGTCACTAATATTTTTATAATTTATTCAGTAAGTATGGGAATGAAACAGTTTTTATAGATAAACGTATACTATATTACAAACCAATAAAATTGGAAAAATACAAAAGTAGACAAAGAGTGTTTATTTGGTGGCGGGCTGTCACAACTGACATTCCGTGCGTCTCCCGCAAGCCACTGTTATCGCGTGGACTTTGAACCTTCTTAGCGCTCGGCAACCTGTAGGACAGCCTTGTGGGGCTTGAATTATGTTTCTTGCTTTGTGATAACATCCTTATGACCGTAGTAAAATATTAAAAAGTTTGGGGTTGACCAAGTAATTGCTCAGAATTACCAAATCTTCAAATTCAAATTCAAAATTCAAATTGTAATTGGGCCGTAAGAGGGTGGTTGAACAGTTATGGTCAATTCGCAACGTTATCTGTTGATGTTACATAACTTCCTGATTCCTGAACTTCAGAGAAATCGTTAAGGCGCAGGAGAATGTGGTTCTAGTAAGATGGGGCAACTGCTCATACGGCCAATGAGGTGATGAACCTTTGAGGGGCAAGTTTAATGACCAAATCATGTTGAATTTTGGGAACATCACATGGCCAGCTTGCTGTTCAGACCTTAGCCTTTGTGATTTTTCTCTTGTGGGGGTTCCTTAAAGCAAGGATGTACACAAAAAACCCTCCACACTGGTCGAATTGAATGTGACTGTAAACCAAAAAGTTGCAAACATTTCTCCAGCATTGTTAGAGAAGCACCATTTAAAGGACGTCATCTTCAGATATCAAACTGTGCAATTTGGTTGGTTTGAGGTTATTTTCACTAATTTCCATAAACACTCTTCTAAAATAAGTAATAAACATCTTGTATCACTTTTGATTGTTGTGTTATTTTTATTTTAAAACCATCAGGTCTTTGGTCAAACGAATGATTTGGCCAAGAGTGTGGTTTGATATATACCTTAGGTTAGGTATGAGAGAGACATCTTAGAGTATCATGTAGACGTCTTGTAACTGTTTTGGATTTCCTAGGCTAATTTTTAACTTTTGAAAATATCGTAGAATAGCAGTGTAGTTGTCACTAATATTTTTATAATTTATTCAGTAAGTATGGGAATGAAACAGTTTTATAGATAAACGTATACTATATTACAAACCAATAAAATTGGAAAAATACAAAAGTAGACAAAGAGTGTTTATTTGGTGGCGGGCTGTCACAACTGACATTCCGTGCGTCTCCCGCAAGCCACTGTTATCGTGTGGACTTTGAACCTTCTTAGCGCTCGGCAACCTGTAGGACAGCCTTGTGGGGCTTGAATTATGTTTCTTGCTTTGTGATAACATCCTTATGACCGTAGTAAAATATTAAAAAGTTTGGGGTTGACCAAGTAATTGCTCAGAATTACCAAATCTTCAAATTCCGAATCGTCTGGATTCGCCATTCACACGAATAATGGTAAAAAACACTAAATAAATACTGGAAACTGCTGTATATAATATGAATAATTTACTTTAAAAAGAATAAGACACAACAGAAAATTAGCGATAACCGAAATACATATGCGTGTACCGGACGCTTCTCACTAACAACTGGCTAGATGCCTTGACGGGAGCTCCCGTCAATGACTTTGTGAAAGGTGCGGGGCCACGCCGGCTAGACGTTTGGCCAATTAGAAGCAACTGCCACTCCCATTGTAACAGAATTCGAGGCAGGGAAACCCGTCTGTATGTCGCATGACTACTAGAACCATCTAGCGGCAAAATGTTCAACTATCATAGCAGTAAGAAAATAAAGAATGCAAAAAGCGGATCCACAGCAATAACGTTTTGAGCTTGTGGTGGCCCTCCGCGGATCCGTGTGAATAACGCTGGAAAGGTTAATAAACATTATTTTCTTTATTGGTCTGCTACAAATCATAACAACTGCATAAATATCCTCTGCATATTCCCAGGGTTACTGTGTGTGCAGTGTAACAAAAAGTTGTAATTGGGCCGTAAGAGGGTGGTTGAACAGTTATGGTCAATTCGCAACGTTATCTGTTGATGTTACATAACTTCCTGATTCCTGAACTTCAGAGAAATCGTTAAGGCGCAGGAGAATGTGGTTCTAGTAAGATGGGGCAACTGCTCATACGGCCAATGAGGTGATGAACCTTTGAGGGGCAAGTTTAATGACCAAATCATGTTGAATTTTGGGAACATCACATGGCCAGCTTGCTGTTCAGACCTTAGCCTTTGTGATTTTTCTCTTGTGGGGGTTCCTTAAAGCAAGGATGTACACAAAAAAACCCTCCACACTGGTCGAATTGAATGTGACTGTAAACCAAAAAGTTGCAAACATTTCTCCAGCATTGTTAGAGAAGCACCATTTAAAGGACGTCATCTTCAGATATCAAACTGTGCAATTTGGTTGGTTTGAGGTTATTTTCACTAATTTCCATAAACACTCTTCTAAAATAAGTAATAAACATCTTGTATCACTTTTGATTGTTGTGTTATTTTTATTTTAAAACCATCAGGTCTTTGGTCAAACGAATGATTTGGCCAAGAGTGTGGTTTGATATATACCTTAGGTTAGGTATGAGAGAGACATCTTAGAGTATCATGTAGACGTCTTGTAACTGTATGTAATGGCTTAAAAACACTGATTTTGTGCATGGGAAAGCTTAGGCTGAGTTTAAATTTAAACTTTGTTGCATTGAAATAGATGAAACTAAGTATCTAAAAGTATATTTTAATTTCAGATTAAATTCAATAAAAGTAATCTACTTACAACCAAGCAGAGATTTTCTGTAAAGGTTTATCAAGAAAATTGTTACTTGTTTTTAAACTTTTTATGCCCAAATAACAATTACTGATATGCTTTTAATTACTCAGACTATACACTAAACTATGAGGGCGGTTTTTGTTTTAAGGCCTCGAATCTCACGCCATGCTGGCCAAACACATGGCAGGTCCGCGTTGTGGGCAGTAGTCATTTTTGCAATAAACATGGCCGCCTCTATTGATTCTGCCACCAAATGTAAATTGAGGAGTGTTATTCATTTTCTGCAAGCAGAACAGAATAGTGCATTGGAAATTCATTGGAGAATGTGCCATGTTAACAGATAAACTATCGTGAGTGATGGTGTTGTGAGTGAATCACATCAAAAGTTTAAAAATGGCTAAATGTTAAATTCAACAATCAAATCAAGGAATGTCACAGCTTAGGCCATTCAGCAAGTTTTGTGGGTGTCAGTCAAGATTTTTAGCACCCATCGAGCACAAATCTTTATGTAACCTGAACGTTCTGTAACAATAAATTAAAGAGAAGCTGAAAATTCCAAAGACAAAGCACTTAATGTGAGTCTACGGATTTCTCTAAGACTTAGTCAATTTTTTAAACAAGACCTTTAAATTTTCTTATTTTGAATAAAAGGATTTTGATTACTGGAAAACATTCACATTTGGCGGGAGAATCAATAGAGGCGGCCGTGTTCATGGGATAACAGCTCAGTGGAACTGACTTCTTGAACTCGACAGTGACAAATGTTATAGAAGGACAGATGTGTGATCGACTTCTCCGCACACCACGGGTCTGCCATGCGTCTGACCGTGAAATCGGAGGTTTAAAAACATCACCTTGTATGATAGATAAGTGGCTGTAACGAACACAATAAATTTGGACTACTTTCTCCATAATCTTAATCAATTATATGATTTCTGTGGATGTAATTGAACTTTCATTCATGATTAGAACTGGCTATTACGGCCATGTAGGCTCCTTTCCCATATTATTTTAAATTATACAGAAATTATGTAGCAAATTAAATGCTGTTTTCACTAGGTATGTGAGTATATATGTATATTTTTTTCAATTTATCTCTTTATTTCAATATATGGATTTATTTCTTCGTGATCTAAAACTTTTTAATATTATTTAGCGTTAAATTATTTAATGTTAATTATATGAATTGTATTACTTGAATTTTTTGTTATAACCATTAGATATCCAAATGCTACATTTGTTTTTCTTTTCAATATACATATTTACTTCTGTTTTTCAGTTTTTTTGTGGAAATAAATGTGATTTGATTTGGTTTGATACTTTTTATGGGTACCATTGACCTTGTACTGTATTGACTCTCCTTATTCTGTTTGATGAGATCCTCACACAACTCAGTGGCCCATGAGAATGGGCAGAATAAGGCTTAAAAAAGGATCGGGCTCTCCTTTTTCTAAAAAAAATCCATCCAGCTTGACTACAAACGGTAGGCGTGGCAGCTTGAAGGTGGAGGTGTTTCAATTTTTATTCTCTGTTTTAGGTACCCTGACCTTACCTACTACTATTACATATTTATTGTATAATTATTCCCTCTGTCTCGCAGGGTGTACAGCTAGTTGTGTCTACTCACTCCTGGCTGCACGTCAGTTTCACTGGCGCATGTTGGCTACTGAGGTGGACACGGACAGTGCTTTCACCGCTTCCAACAACATAAGAAGGAACAAACTGAACGATAGAATCACAGGTGACTGTCACTTAGAGATATCAAGTCCTGTAGATGCCCATTGTATGGTTGTCTACTTTGTTAGTGTAGATAGCATAATATTTCATATAACCTGTGAAGGAGAGTTAGCGCAAATTAAAATCTTTCCTGCATCAAACTTTTTTTTTCTTTTCTTGTCATATATTAGTAGATTCAATTGTGTTGAAGAAGCAAAATAAGTTCCTTTTTTATTTTACTAATATATTGTTTAGAGCTTTTGATCATCTGTCGAGTGTGAATTTCATCTCTACTTCATAAATGAAAATGATTGGATTTTGTCAACCACAAACAATGTAATTGTCGTAGTGTGAAGCCAGTTGTATCGGTTTGTTTCTTTTCTGGAAAGTTCTTGTACGATACATTCATGTTTTTCTGCTGGTTCTAGTTTTCGCACTGACTACAAATATTCAAATCATGTATACCTTAATTGTGTATATAATTTTGTAGAAATCTTTTATTAACCCTAGAAATTGTAGGGATTTATAAAAGATTTCTATGGCAATCATTATGCCATTTACTATTTCACTTATTTAGGATCTTTATTTTACGTAAACTATAATAGTAACTATCTAAATTTATTAACCTATTATATACTAAATATTAATTGAGTATTTTCATGAAACATTATTTTTCTATTTGTTTTTATGACTTGTGACATATTTTGTATAAAATGAAGGCTCAGATTACATAGTTGTATTTTCGCCATAACCAGTTTTGAAGTGTAAAGGCCTGATGTTCCAGTGAGAGCTGTTAAGAAAGGAACAGTTCTGCAAGGAGTGCTGGAGCCAGGTGTTGTCTATGACTTCTGTATGTGCAACTCTCTGAGGTATTTGACATCAAGAGAAGAACTGTTGACTCTGCTCACTGCACTTGTTCTGGACAGTATTGAACTGAAGGAGCAAATCAGGTAACTGGGCTGTACATCGGTAAGAATTAGCATTAGTTTCTAATAAAAAACTAGAACATTTTGGAATCGTGCAATCGATTTTGTTTTTAAATAATAACTAACATTACATAAATATTAGTCATAAACTTATGTTAATTATTTAATGTTATGCTATAGTTTAATACAGTACAAACTATTTTACCCACACCTCAGTTATCCAGATCTAAGGATTATCTGGATCGGTTTTGAGGAAGTTGAGGAAGTCCAATTTTTTTTTAGAATAAACGATGTTTGTTATATTTTCAGATGATATGTTTTCTTGTTAGCACACATTAGGCATTCAGAATCATAACAACACAAATATATCAGCCAAAACGATTCTGAGTGCCGTGATCGAACTTTCCAAAATGTCAGTCTAAGTTGTCACGTAACCAGTATTGGCGTGATCACAATCAACCAAGCCATCCTTGTGGTACACGACCACCGGACATCAGTTGTATGTAGTAACTCACTACCACTGATGGTGTTCTTCCGAATTCCGTTCTTGATCGATTGTGTGAAATTTCTGAAAGAAAAGATGTATAGTGGTTGTCTGCATCATCTGTTGTGGATGCAGAGGCATTGCTATCTATGAACCATCGGTGGACAGTCTGACCTGTGCACGGCACCACCCCTCCCTCATCTGTTATCACTACGATAGGTTCATTGTAATCTGCTGCAATCCATACTTATACATTCTATAAGCTGTATCATTACACTGCTAACAATGTTGAAGTAGTTCCACGAGATATTGATAACTGTAAATTTGGATAGATGTAAATGATTGTAATAGCATTGATGTGATGACCAACATAGAAATTGTATCAGCAGCTTGTACTTCGACGGTTACTTAAATTGGTGTCAATTAATATTGTCTTCAGTCCATGACAACACTGTAGACCAAATAAAAACATGTGACTTGAAAACACAGGCTTTTTTTGTATTTTTTTTTACTTTGAAGTTGTGTTGTCAATGAGGGTATGATTTTGTTTGCGAAGAAGGTATAATTTTAACCCTCCAACTGGACAGTGACTTTCTACTGGCAGGCCCATTTGGACTGATTTGCAAGAGTTTTTATAAACTGCTATAAAATGCATATGCTTTATGCAGTTGTACAGTTACGTATATTTGTTCCAAAATATGTAGAATTTGAATATTTAACTGAAAAAATATTAAAACTCATAGAAAAAAGTTAACTTACACAAACTAGTGGTTTGCTAAACAAGTTTAGCGCAAAACTATAAATATCATTCCCTGGATGTGTATCAATGTTAAAAACAATCAAAAGTAGCCGAGAGACATACAATTTATTATATCAATAGAAAATCAGAAACATTGTGTAAAATTATATAACATTTACGTATTACACTAACATACACAAAAAAGTAGCAAATTGACTAATGTACATTATAGACCTAACAAATATTATATCGTAGTAGTCTCACAGAGATGTTCTATTACCGGATACAATCTGCTGTCTATTAATAGATATAGAACCACAAAGATTATTAAATCTTCTCTGGTTATGTTTGATTTTATTGGGATTTAAATCCTAAAAATATCAGAAAATAACGCACGCTATGAACCTGATGTAAAGGGTAGCTAATCTCATTAGCTTAGTAATTTACTACGTCATGGAATATTAGTTACCTACTTACTACTAAGTTTGATATCTACTTAGGGAATACAGTTCAGTTAACTCTCAGTATATTGTGTGCAGGATTTACACGGTCAAGGTGGCCGACGAGACAACTGTAGCCACACTGATGGAAACACTGAAGAAGGCTGGTGTGACACGTGTGTCAAGTAAAATGTTCTGCCAAGGACGTACAACCAGGTGGGGGGTGGCCTGGACACTAGGCTTCGCAGAGCTGGATCTGGGCTCACAATCACTCAAACAGAACATCCCCTTCTCACAGACAGTACGGGGAGATCTACCAGGCACTGTGGAACAGTTACTGCAGTTAATAGCAAAACTGCAGGTAGGTTGCACTTTTCTTTTGTTTCCTTCAAGGGGAGGGGGAAATCTCTACCACATTCCGAGAGGGTACAGCCTATCCTTGATGGTTCCCCCAGGCATGTGAAGCTCTCACCTACTAAAACCTCCCACCCTATGATCTTTTCATCCTGCAGGAGCCGGGACCACCAGTCAGTATACTTCAGATCTCACAGGGTCTTTAGCTTTCAGTTAATTCATTGCTTCATGCCTCAGTCTCTGGCTTTTCTTGTCATGATTTTCTTAATCATTTGAGCTACATCCTCCCATGCCCCTTCATTCTCCATCTTCCCCACAATGTTGTCCACAGTGACTTGCTGCACCCCATTTCTTCTCTCTGCCTGCCACCGTCTGCACACAAAGAATGTATGCTCCGCTGTCATCAGCCTCATGACAGTACCAGCACTCTGCAGTTTGCCTATCTTGTGTAGGTAGCTGCGGAAGCTCCCATGTCCGCTTAAAAACTGGGTGACATGGTAGTCAGTGTGTCCGTGTCCACGCTCGACCCAAGGCGGATAGTAGGGGGATAATCCTTCTGGTCCATTCTCCTTTCTCTGCTGATCCCCACCTCTCCTGACATCGTCTCATGAGTTGTGTTCTGGCCTCCTCTTTACTCATCCCATTATAAAATTCTGTCCTCTCTCTAGCTAACAGCTCCATTGGAGAGACTCCTGCCACGACGAAAGCAGCCTCGGTGGATCTCGTCCTATATCCACTGCACGCAGTGCAACCTTGTGTTGTAACTGGTCGAGTATCTTTTGTCTCAAAGCCTGGCTCCATGTTGGTACTGCATATAGAACCATCGAGGTGATAACAGATGACAGAAGTCATCTGGTTCCTTGCTTTGGGCTTCCCACATTTATCATTAATTGTCCAAGAGGCATAGTTCTCATATCTGCCCGATGCACCACCTCCTGTACATGTGCATGGAATGTCCTCCACTGGTCCAACCATACTCAGAGGTACCCGATCCTCTCCTTTGCTGTGATGATGAGCACATCAGCCACAATCGTTACTGGCTCCAGGAGCACTCTTCTCCCTGACATGACCACTACTTCCGTCTTCTGTTGGGGAAATTTTCAGCATGTGTTCATACAACCAGTTGCTTATTCTTTGTACTGCCTCATTTGCACATGCACCTAGCTCCTCTTCGGTTCTTCCAGACGAAACTACTGCCAGGTCATCTACTACATACCCCACCACTACTACTGGCAATTGCATCCTTAACATTGTTAAATAGGACATTCCAAAGCACTGGTCCCAACACAGATCTCTGTGGGACATCTTGATTTCTACTTTCGGATTCTCTGATAACACCCATCTGTTGCTGAGGTAGTCCTGTATCATACCCAGCATGTATTGACTTATACTCCTCTTTTTCAACCCATGTATGATGTGCCACCACGATGCGCTGCCAAATGTATTCTTGACATCCAAACATATCACCATTGGTATTCTTCAGTGTCTGCGGGGACCTGTTACTTCAGCTTTCACCAATCTATGACCTTTGTGATTGTTTCAACTGTAGAGACCCTGATCAAAGCCGTACTGATTCTGCGAAAGTCCACCACTTGCCTCTAACTCCGTCCTAAGCCTTGCTGCCAATAGATGTTCCAGCAATTTCTCGGCTGCATCCAAAAGGCACAGTGGTCTGTATTAAGAGGCAAACCATCTGGCCTTCCTTCTTCAGGAGTACTAATTTTGCCTTCTTCCAGATGGGTGAGAAGCTACTTTTTCTGAGAGCCTGGTCCATCATCCAACACACCTCCCTTGGGTGAATATCCACAGCTAGCTCATAAATACTGCTTCTGGATGCTAAGGGAAAAGCTTTTTTGTTACTTATTCAAACGTTCTTGGATCCAGTGTGGGATTGCCACAATTGAATCTATCAGTGACCAGCTTGTAATCTCTTCCCCAGACATCATCCTGAGTCACGCAGCTCTTTGTAGCATTCAGCCTTCCTACGCCTTATCTCAGTTTTCAAGGCATCTCGTTCTCATCTTAAGCCATCCCTCTCAAGAATGCATTCCAGCCCTCTAGTCCTTCTTATTTTTCTTTGCAGAGCTCTTCTAGCCCTCAAGCATCTCATTCTGAGTCCTGCAATTACATCATTTCCCCTACACACTGCCCTCTTCCTGTTTCGCCGTCTTGCCATGACCTTGGCCTCTCATCTGAAATCTATTTTGATACATTGGTCACTAAGTGTCTCTGCTTCTATCGCTCTCCAATCTTCTACTCTACCTGCCGTTCCATATGATGCAAATGTCACATCAATGATGGAGCTATAGGTTCCCCTCTCAAAAATAGGTTCTCTTCCTCTGTTGAGGCAATAGAAATCTTGCTCTGCAGCCCATTAACACAGCACTTACCCTCTGGCATCTGTTATTGGCGAATTTCATTCCGCTGCCTTAGCATTAAAATCCCCTCCAATCAGAGCTTGTCCTCGTTTCTGTTTGAGTAGCACCCCAGACAGATTCCGTGAATTCATTCATCTGGTCGTTTGGTGATATATATAGCAACTGACCACCAGACTGTCTCCTTGTCCTTTTCCAGTCACTGTTACCCCAGTAGCACTGAAAATGGCGGCATCACATCTGAAGTTGCTTCTCCACCCGGGTCGTCCTAGGGAATTAATGTTCAGCTCACTAACTAAAAGGATGCCAGTTTCAGTGTTTGTTCCAGTTGCCATCAGTAGATCCATAGCTTCTTTCCTTCTACTAGTATTCAGCTGCAAGATTCTAACCATTTTTTGATCATGTCAAACCTCCCTGCATTTCCTATCACCAACCCTAATGCCCCACCTCGTTGCAGTCCAAACACTTCTTTGCTGTGGTCTGGGCTCTTACAGCTCTGAGCTACATGACTTAACCTCCAACACCAGAAACATCGCTGTTCTATCTGTCGCTCCCTCACCCATCCCACTCTCATTCAACCTTCATTAAGGATCTTGAGAGCAGTTTTCCGTGGCACTATGACTGCAGCGTTTTGTGCAAAAGCAGTCGTACTGATGTTACCCTTACCAGAGTGTGAATAGTAGGGTCCCCTGTTGCTTCGACAAATGTGTTCAGCAGTTCTTGAGTGCATTCACCATCCAGATCCTTAACGTTGTTACAGTTTTGTTTTGAAAAGTTAATAGTTCATATTATTTTATGTTTGTTTATAAAAGATTAGTAAATAACTAAAGGAGTTTATACCACATATGCACACACACGAACGCGAACGCAAACAGGCAAACACACACGCACACACGCGTGCACAAACACACGCACACACCCACAAACGAACACACACACACAAACAAACACGCACGCACACAAACACACACACAAACAAAAACACACACAAGCACAAACACATACACAAACACACACAAACACACACACACACACACAGAATCCATACAAGAAGAACATACTCCCATACAATTTTGATAATTTACAATAAACATATAGAAATCAATAGATTTTAAAATAAGATAAACTAGCAACCTATTTTAGAGTTAAAATTTAACATAGAACAAATTATTGTACATATAAAATAGAAATACATAAACTATTGTAAAATTGAATCATCAGATAAAAAAAATTTCTTTAGACCAAATACCACAGAATACATTAAATCTTAATATCAAGGAGATTGTTATGCAAAGTAAGTTTACAATACCTGGAGTTATAAAGTGAATTTAGATCAGCTGGTGACTTTACAATAATGGAATTTTATTCTTTTGAATGATGGCTTAATAGGAGAAGGAAAGAACCTTTGCTCATAAAAGTTAATTAACATTTGAGTTATTAATTAAATACAGTAATACTTTTATTATTTGTATTAAATTGGTGAATCTCGATTTTTGAATCCAAGAACAGAAAAGACATTTACTAGATGATGAACACTTGAATATTGGATGGCAACCAGAACTCTCAGATCTGCAAGGATTACTACTACCAGTATTAAATCTACTCTAAACCGACAAGGATGATTGGAAAATGAATAAGTGTCAATGGAACATACAAAGTAAAACTGGATTTGAACTCAAATAAGATCTACCCAATTTATTATTCCAAATCTTTCAAAATTTAAACCTATTTTTGTATAAATTCAAATTTAACATGCACCACAATTTTTCCTATGTTGGATATAATTTTTTTTTATGTGCCCATAGCAGTATAATTTACGAAACCCTGTATGTGACAAATAAACTCAATAACAATTGTAAATCAAAGGTTTATTTATATCAATAGCTAGTTAAGCAAGGGCAAAGAACGGGTTAATAAATAAATAAAGCAAAAAAGATAATTTTGATAATGTGCAAAACGATTGTGGGTGTCCTGTCCACTGCCTGTGTTGTAAGAAGAGCAGCTAAGAGAGCCTCCTATATAAACTAAAACTATATAGTTTAAATATCTAACTACACCATTGATAAAACGATTGTGGGTGTCCTGTCCACTGCCTGTGTTGTAAGAAGAGCAGCTAAGAGAGCCTCCTATATAAACTAAAACTATATCGTTTAAATATCTAACTACACCATTGATAAAACGATTGTGGATGTCCTGTCCACTGCCTGTGTTGTAAGAAGAGCAGCTAAGAGAGCCTCCTATATAAACTAAAACTATATAGTTTAAATATCTAACTACACCATTGATAAAACGATTGTGGGTGTCCTGTCCACTGCCTGTGTTGTAAGAGGAGCAGCTAAGAGAGCCTCCTATATAAACTAAAACTATATTGTTTAAATATCTAACTACACCATTGATAAAACGATTGTGGGTGTCCTGTCCACTGCCTGTGTTGTAAGAAGAGCAGCTAAGAGAGCCTCCTATATAAACTAAAAACTATATTGTTTAAATATCTAACTACACCATTGATAAAACGATTGTGGATGTCCTGTCCACTGCCTGTGTTGTAAGAAGAGCAGCTAAGAGAGCCTCCTATATAAACTAAAACTATATTGTTTAAATATCTAACTACACCATTGATAAAACGATTGTGGATGTCCTGTCCACTGCCTGTGTTGTAAGAAGAGCAGCTAAGAGAGCCTCCTATATAAACTAAAACTATATTGTTTAAATATCTAACTACACCATTGATAAAACGATTGTGGGTGTCCTGTCCACTGCCTGTGTTGTAAGAAGAGCAGCTAAGAGAGCCTCCTATATAAACTAAAACTATATCGTTTAAATATCTAACTACACCATTGATAAAACGATTGTGGGTGTCCTGTCCACTGCCTGTGTTGTAAGAAGAGCAGCTAAGAGAGCCTCCTATATAAACTAAAACTATATCGTTTAAATATCTAACTACACCATTGATAAAACGATTGTGGGTGTCCTGTCCACTGCCTGTGTTGTAAGAAGAGCAGCTAAGAGAGCCTCCTATATAAACTAAAACTATATCGTTTAAATATCTAACTACACCATTGATAAAACGATTGTGGGTGTCCTGTCCACTGCCTGTGTTGTAAGAAGAGCAGCTAAGAGAGCCTCCTATATAAACTAAAAACTATATCGTTTAAATATCTAACTACACCATTGATAAAACGATTGTGGATGTCCTGTCCACTGCCTGTGTTGTAAGAAGAGCAGCTAAGAGAGCCTCCTATATAAACTAAAACTATATAGTTTAAATATCTAACTACACCATTGATAAAACGATTGTGGGTGTCCTGTCCACTGCCTGTGTTGTAAGAAGAGCAGCTAAGAGAGCCTCCTATATAAACTAAAACTATATAGTTTAAATATCTAACTACACCATTGATAAAACGATTGTGGGTGTCCTGTCCACTGCCTGTGTTGTAAGAAGAGCAGCTAAGAGAGCCTCTTATATAAACTAAAACTATATAGTTTAAATATCTAACTACACCATTGATAAAACGATTGTGGGTGTCCTGTCCACTGCCTGTGTTGTAAGAAGAGCAGCTAAGAGAGCCTCCTAACTACACCATTGAAAATTTCTTGAATGATGATATTCGCAGCACACAGTGTTTTAAATTATTTAGTCACACATTTATATGTATGTATTCTACTGTTTCTAATTCCATTATCGACATTACGTATACCCAAGCAGTTTGCCATCCATAATATTATAAATTTAAAAAATGCTGTATGCTAATTCGATTCTGCTTGTAACATTTCCCCATCTACTTGGACATATATTAACATCTTTATTGCTATGTTTCAGATAACTCACTCAATTTTAAAAAGAAATGAAGAACTATGTACCATGGAGATTGCAGCGATGAATAATACCTGGTCAAATGTAGAAAAGAGAACACGCCAAATTACAAACAATAAAGATTGCTATAAAGAGACACTAAACACACCAAATTCTGAAGAAAATAATGAACCAAGTGTGGATGGAAATAATAAAAATGAAGATCAAACTGAAATCAAAGAGGAAAACAAGGATGATGAAAAAGGATTGCCATCAAAAGAAACTTCAGGATCATCACAGATTAAAATTGGAGTAGATGAAAAGGCAACAACCAATTTTTGTGGAAGCAATGTCAGTGAAAAGAGTACAGAGGAAGTTGCGGAAAATGGAGTTGGTGAAAAGATTGCGACGGATGTTGGTGAAAAAACAATGGCAGAAGTTGTTGGAAACGGAATTGGTGAAAAGATTATGGCGGAAGTTGGTGATGATTGCAGAATTGGAAAAAAACGTGGATCTATTGATGATTTGGATGCTGCCAACAGTGACATGAAGAGACTGAAGATGAAGAATGGCAGTTCAGAGGTGAATATCGGGCCTCAGAGAGGACCTGTGCTGACTGCATCATTAGTGGTGAGGAAGACCAGTTCAGGCTCTGTCATTGAAATGAACTGGTTGCGTGGGCCTGGAGGTCGTAACTCAGCCCAACAGTTGCTGCAGTATCTGACTAGTAACCTCAACCCTCCCGCAGACAATTAGCAGTATGTTTTATATGATGTGTTTGGACTTGTAAATGTTTGTACAATCTTGTGTACAGAAATGTTGTTTATTTTACCTTTTTTATGTTAATTAGCTATTTTTATGTTTATTGAATATAAAAAATAAAGCAATATATGCTCTGTATTGTTTAATTTTACCTAGTATTTTGTCTACCACTTAAAAAGATAAGTAACCAAAGAGTTCCCCTTAATTTTGTTCTTTATTTACATGGCATATCTGGACGATTTTGTCACATTGTTCACCATGAGATGCAACATTGGAATTTAATGTAATTATATAATTTTGTTCTTTATATACATGGCATATCTGGACGATTTTGTCACATTGTTCACCATGAGATGCAACATTGGAATTTAATGTAATTATATAATTTTGTTCTTTATTTACATGGCATATCTGGACGATTTTGTCACATTGTTCACCATGAGATGCAACATTGGAATTTAATGTAATTATATAATTTTGTTCTTTATTTACTTGGCATATCTGGACGATTTTGTCACATTGTTCACCATGAGATGCAACATTGGAATTTAATGTAATTATATAATTTTGTTCTTTATTTACTTGGCATATCTGGACGATTTTGTCACATTGTTCACCATGAGATGCAACATTGGAATTTAATGTAATTATATAATTTTGTTCTTTATTTACTTGGCATATCTGGACGATTTTGTCACATTGTTCACCATGAGATGCAACATTGGAATTTAATGTAATTATATAATTTTGTTCTTTATATACATGGCATATCTGGACGATTTTGTCACATTGTTCACCATGAGATGCAACATTGGAATTTAATGTAATTATATAATTTTGTTCTTTATTTACATGGCATATCTGGACGATTTTGTCACATTGTTCACCATGAGATGCAACATTGGAATTTAATGTAATTATATAATTTTGTTCTTTATATACATGGCATATCTGGACGATTTTGTCACATTGTTCACCATGAGATGCAACATTGGAATTTAATGTAATTATATAATTTTGTTCTTTATATACATGGCATATCTGGACGATTTTGTCACATTGTTCACCATGAGATGCAACATTGGAATTTAATGTAATTATATAATTTTGTTCTTTATTTACATGGCATATCTGGACGATTTTGTCACATTGTTCACCATGAGATGCAACATTGGAATTTAATGTAATTATATAATTTTGTTCTTTATTTACATGGCATATCTGGACGATTTTGTCACATTGTTCACCATGAGATGCAACATTGGAATTTAATGTAATTATATAATTTTGTTCTTTATTTACTTGGCATATCTGGACGATTTTGTCACATTGTTCACCATGAGATGCAACATTGGAATTTAATGTAATTATATAATTTTGTTCTTTATTTACTTGGCATATCTGGACGATTTTGTCACATTGTTCACCATGAGATGCAACATTGGAATTTAATGTAATTATATAATTTTGCTATGAAGTTATATGAATACCATGGCGTGGTAATATTAAACTTCAGTATGTCTGTGACATTACAGCTTCAATAATACGTTTGACCTTGGAACAGCCAAAGAGGACTGTACCCCGCCAAGCCACACGGGTGCAGAGTATTTAAAATACTTAACCTCTACTCTAAAAAAATCTTAATGCTGTGTAAATTAATTAACTACGTATTAAAAAATATAATTTTTTAGGTAATTTTAAAAAGTGTATCTCCATAGCTTATTTACATGTTGAGGTAAATGGTTTGAAAGGAATTATTGTATTATATTAGCATTTATGAAGTACATGAATTAAAAACCTTAATTTCCTGTACTTAATAGTTAAAAAAAAACTATGTATCTTTTATTTATATAATAACATCATTACATTTTTACATAGAATTTAAGCAACACAATGTGGCTGGCAGATTATCTCATCTGAAAATATTGTTGTAGCGTATGTTAAATAAACAAGTCCACTTACTGTTTCAGCAAACTGACATAGTATTAAATGTTTTTAGATCTTTAACTCTGTACTAATGATGTGCTGAGTTGAATACCTTGACTTCTCGAGTCAGCTGATTCATTCTGACAATCAAGGTTCAGCCGACTTGAATTCACTATTCGCATTTGCTGACTTCTAGTGACCTGCACAGTTGAATACGAGTAAAGGCATTACTTTGTTCTTTATTTCGTTAGAACAATTTATTCGAGTTAGTATTTTATCAGACAATGTGAGAGTTTGTAAACAATAAAAAATTCTTTGGATCCACCCTTGTATGTAATTTGTAAAAAACGTACACACTACAATATAAATGGAAGTGGTTACACATTAGTTTAAAACATAGCAACACTTATTAGTAATGAACAGAACAACTAATTCTTCTGAAAAGAGATTGATCACGGTAATAGCTTAGGCTTCCGACGAGTTGGTAATGAGTCTGAGCGAGCTGATCGACTTTGTACCAAGTTGTCAGAGCTTGGTTCCTTTCCATTTGAGATAGTAAACATAAGACTCAATAAACAAGTTCGCTGATTAGTTTATTTCTAGTTAAATTGAGTTTATAATTCAACACAAAAATGGTAGCTGCTCTACCCGGAAACAGTTATTTATTACTTATGAATTAAATGTTGTCAATAGTTTGCATGTGTTTTCCCATAATAGTTTTTTATATTGCCCAGGGTTTATTTTCTTCTTAATTGCCCTGAGTGATCAGAATTTGACTGAATAATAATAATTATCATTATTACCATTGTAGCAATGATGTAGCCAGGAAAAAAGTGGGAGTAAGGATGCACAATGTAACCTTCCAAGAAATGTATTAAAAGTTAGGTGCTAAATATGGTTCTCAAACAACTATTTTCTTCCATTTTAACTTAAAGAATTCTTAGGTTAGCTTGTTTTTAACTTCATGAACAATTTATAATAATGTGAGGTAGTTTTCATGCCGTCTAATCCAACTGAAATGCTGATGATGAGTTGAAAATTTATCAGACAGATTCAAGGGAAATAGTTATTTGTTCTAAAATCTACTTACAGGTATTATCACTAATAAACTCAAACTAAAACTCTAGTTTTATATAGAAAATGACATGTATTTGTACATTCCTTGAAAATACAAGTGCTTCAAAACAGTTGTATAGTTAGTATAGGATGGTGCAGCAACCATTTTCTGAGCTCTCTCTTGATGGCATCACAACTGTTCTGAGATTTGATGTAAAATTCCCAGCCCGGTGGGTGCAGGTCCCTACCCATTGTCAAGATTTTATAGTATGCAAACATTATAACTTGAAGTATTTATAGAGACACCGTAGTGATTATGCAGAGCCTAATCAATGTGTTTCTCTGGGTTGTAGACCTGCTAAAATGCATTTTTTAAAGAATAAGGGTTCTTTGTAGGTTTACTTTACTAGTATCAGGGGTGACACATATGCATAGTATGCAGTTTTTAGATTACTTATAGACTAATCCTCGTTTCAATATAAAGTCCTGTAACCAGCATTTTGCAAAGGTTGCCAGTCTGTGGTCCATTTCAGATTGTTGTCAATTGTAACATCCAAGTACACAGGTCAACCAAATACTTCGACCCTATTGGAAATCTTATTGCAAAGGTTGCCAATCTGTGATCCATTTGAGATTGTTGTCAATTGTAAAATCCAAGTACACAGGTCAACCAAATACTTCGACCCTATTGGAAATCCTATTGCAAAGGTTGCCAGTCTGTGGTCCATTTGAGATTGTTGTCAATTGTAAAATCCAAGTACGCAGGTCAACCAAATACTTCGACCCTATTGGAAATCTTATTGCACAATCTTATGATTCTTGGATTCAATATAAAGTCCTGTAACCAGCATTTTGCAAAGGTTGCCAGTCTGTGGTCCATTTGAGATTGTTGTCAATTGTAAAATCCAAGTATGCAGGTCAACCAAATACTTCGACCCTATTGGAAATCTTATGGCACAATCTTATGATTCTTGGTTTCAATATAAAGTCCTGTAACCAGCATTTTGCAAAGGTTGCCAATCTGTGGTCCATTTGAGATTGTTGTCAATTGTAAAATCCAAGTACGCAGGTCAACCAAATACTTCGACCCTATTGGAAATCTTATTGCACAATCTTATGATTCTTGGTTTCAATATAAAGTCCTGTAACCAGCATTTTGCAAAGGTTGCCAGTCTGTGGTCATTTGAGATTGTTGTCAATTGTAAAATCCAAGTACGCAGGTCAACCAAATACTTCGACCCTATTGGAAATCTTATTGCACAATCTTATGATTCTTGGATTCAATATAAAGTCCTGTAACCAGCATTTTGCAAAGGTTGCCAGTCTGTGGTCCATTTGAGATTGTTGTCAATTGTAAAATCCAAGTACGCAGGTCAACCAAATACTTCGACCCTATTGGAAATCTTATTGCACAATCTTATGATTCTTGGTTTCATTATAAAGTCCTGTAACCAGCATTTTGCAAAGGTTGCCAGTCTGTGGTCCATTTGAGATTGTTGTCAATTGTAAAATCCAAGTACGCAGGTCAACCAAATACTTCGACCCTATTGGAAATCTTATTGCACAATCTTATGATTCTTGGTTTCAATATAAAGTCCTGTAACCAGCATTTTGCAAAGTTTGCCAGTCTGTGGTCCATTTGAGATTGTTGTCAATTGTAAAATCCAAGTACGCAGGTCAACCAAATACTTCGACCCTATTGGAAATCTTATTGCACAATCTTATGATTCTTGGTTTCATTATAAAGTCCTGTAACCAGCATTTTGCAAAGGTTGCCAATCTGTGGTCCATTTGAGATTGTTGTCAATTGTAAAATCCAAGTACGCAGGTCAACCAAATACTTCGACCCTATTGGAAATCTTATTGCACAATCTTATGATTCTTGGTTTCAATATAAAGTCCTGTAACCAGCATTTTGCAAAGGTTGCCAATCTGTGGTCCATTTGAGATTGTTGTCAATTGTAAAATCCAAGTACGCAGGTCAACCAAATACTTCGACCCTATTGGAAATCTTATTGCACAATCTTATGATTCTTGGATTCAATATAAAGTCCTGTAACCAGCATTTTGCAAAGGTTGCCAGTCTGTGGTCCATTTGAGATTGTTGTCAATTGTAAAATCCAAGTACGCAGGTCAACCAAATACTTCGACCCTATTGGAAATCTTATTGCACAATCTTATGATTCTTGGTTTCAATATAAAGTCCTGTAACCAGCATTTTGCAAAGGTTGCCAGTCTGTGGTCCATTTGAGATTGTTGTCAATTGTAAAATCCAAGTACGCAGGTCAACCAAATACTTCGACCCTATTGGAAATCTTATTGCACAATCTTATGATTCTTGGTTTCAATATAAAGTCCTGTAACCAGCATTTTGCAAAGGTTGCCAATCTGTGGTCCATTTGAGATTGTTGTCAATTGTAAAATCCAAGTACGCAGGTCAACCAAATACTTCGACCCTATTGGAAATCTTATTGCACAATCTTATGATTCTTGGATTCAATATAAAGTCCTGTAACCAGCATTTTGCAAAGGTTGCCAGTCTGTGGTCCATTTGAGATTGTTGTCAATTGTAAAATCCAAGTACGCAGGTCAACCAAATACTTCGACCCTATTGGAAATCTTATTGCACAATCTTATGATTTTTGGTTTCAAATCAAATAATTTTGTATTCAATATATTTACATTGATATACAATGAATAGAGTCAAAGATAATTGAAATCATTCAAAAGATACTACCTATTTTACACTAACATCTTTACTAACCTACCCTCTGGATGATCTTTTATTAATAAGAAAATTTGACAAACCGATAATAATTATATTGCCTACATATTTAACAATTATTTATCTTTTCCTCTTTAAAACCCAGTCTAAAGAATAAATGAAAGATTTAACAGGTATTTGTGTAAGTTTAAATGGTTCAGGCACGCAGTAAAAAAATATTACTTAAAAGTAGTTTTTTTCTTAAAGAGCTCTATTCTGTGATCCTCAACAATTCTATAAGCTAGTTATATTGGTGTCTTCTACTATCCGCAATTATTATTGTATTATTTCCTTAAACAAACTTATAGTTTTGTGTGTATGTAAACTATAAACCGTTAAAATTTCAAATTTGGGAAAAAATTACATCACCGATTCTCTTAATTTAAATTAAAGATGATTCTCAATGCCCTTTTTGCTGAAGAAAAACCATGCTATTTAAAACTCTTTAAATTTTTATGCTATAAGGATGTGTGTGATTGAATTAAAGCACAATAAATGGTTTTCAGTGTATCAATATTACATTGCATAACTATAATTCCATGCATATATTTGAACAGAAATTGTGCTTAGAACACGATCGTCTCATATCAATTTTTTATTTATTATGAGACCAAGAAACCTTTACATGGACTTCATCAATAACTTCATTGTCAATTAAAATACTAGAATTCATTTTGATTTATGCCTGTCTTGTTGAAAATGCTGTAAAATTGATTTGTCTGAATTTATAAGTAGGTTTTACTATTTGAAAAATCTTTAATTAGTGAGAGGAAATTTCAATACTTTCATGAGTTTTACTGGAAAGTATTACATTGGTACCATCAAAATAAAGATACACTGAAATGTGCCATACCAGCCCGGGCAGACCGTTTAGGTAGCATATAAACAATGAGGACCACAAAATGGAGCATTGAGGAACACTATATTTTACTTGTGTGATACCTGACTTAAAACTTTCCTTATAACTGATTTGGAATGTTCTTTGTAATAAACGATTTCTGGTGTTGTTTTTTCCAAAAATATATGATTTAAACCATGAAAGTTCAGTCATACATATTCCCAGCTTTAAAAGTATTTGAATTCATTCTCCATTCTCAAAAGCCTTTAAATCTACAACAATTCTTACTACTTTCTATTCTTTGTCTGTAGAATCAACAATGGATTTGATAAATCACCCCCAAATTTCATTTTATTTAAATAGAAACAACTTTCGTAGCCTTAAATTAACGGGAATAACAATTAAAGATAATTTATTACATATGTAATGATAAAACGTAATTTTTTGAATACAACAATTGGGATTTCATTATGACCGGCAGAGTATATTTATTGTCTAAAGATAAAATAATTTTTGTCAGCTCATGTTCAGTAACTGGTTTGAAGCGGAATGGAAGCATGGTGGCAGCTAGTACTGAAAGCGCACTTGAACAAGAGGTCTTGAGATCACGTTTTCATCATAGGATGCAAAACCTCTATGAGCTCAATAATTAGTTTAAAAAGCAGTGCTAGGGCAACAATTTCTCGTAAAATGTTGGATTGAACGCGTTGTACTATTTGATATTCAAGTTGCTCTCCATAATTGAATATCATAGGCCCATACAGATTATATAATGATTTTATAAATACTACCTTTATTTTCTAAAGGTAATTTTGCATGTTTGCCAACTAACCATTACCGTTTTATTTTTTTTAATCTAGTTGAAGTTCTTTCCAAGTGAAACGTTTGTCTAAACGTGTGTCTACACATATTACGCTGTCAGCTTGAAACAAGAAAACATTAAGAGTAACACTGCGGGTTTCCTCTATTGAGAGTAAACATCACGTGTAGACTTTGTTTCATTGACACGTATTCTCCATTTATGAAACAATGTTTGAAGATCATTAAGGCTGCTCTGTAGGTTCAAAGTGACAACAAGCGAGTTTTCATTACTGGATAGTATCATTACCAAAAGTATGTGGTTTGATATTAGAAAATCGTGCTAAAACATTGTTAATAATAAAAACTGCAAAGAACGTAAAAGCGATTATTATTAGTATTAATTTATTTTATCTTAGACGTTAAGAGTGAAACTTCTTCAGACAATAAAATTAAAGTACTTTGACTACCGCTCCTTTGAGTGTAGTACGCAACTAGCGCTCATATCTTATATAGTCGTTCAGGAATAGTCCTGATATAATAGCATAGGCGAGACAAAAATACAATTAAAAGTGAGTACTAGTAGTAAAGTCTAAAATAAATCACATTCCTCGTTTGAAAATCACATTGCGCGGGATGAAGCTAATGTAATAAAACACGACAAGATTTTTTTTCTAACATATACCATTATTTAAGAGGGTGTACATAAAAGTAGCAATTCAGGTGCAAAGTCAAACTTCTGTTGAAGTTAGGCTAGTTTGGCTACCAATAATAAAACGAATGAACTAAGAGACCTAAACCAACTGTAACGTTAAAAGAAAACTTAGACAATCAATTGGATCACACGTTATGTATTTGAGATCAATGACAAAAATGGAATAAGTAGCTGCCTTTTTATCCCTTTCCCAACTATCACAATCCTGTCTCCCTTTGTTTTAAATATGTGCTGCGTTGTTACGGGGAGTGCCCATTTTGATTATTTTCTCAGCCTTTTGTCCCATAATGCTCAGTATATGGCATACCTGATGCGTGCGGATAAGTTGTTTAAAGTAGGGACCAATAGGAAGTTAAGAGAGGAGTCTATTTGGCACGTGACCATAGGGAGCAGCCTACGAGGACTGAGCGGCGTTTCCAAACTTGTTTCCCGTTGTAACAACATCCCGCCGAGCCGGGCAACGTAGCACGGGCCTGTCTATTCTGTTGGTCGCCGCCAATTGCACTCTTTCGTAGAACCTGTACTGAAGTGCGCTTGTGATAATACTCGACTCTCATATATATGCTTGAGTTTTTACGCTCGACTTGGACCTGTAGTTATCCATGACTATGACAGTATATCGCCAGATAATGATTATTTTTATGTATGCTTATATAACCTTATACCTTAAGTTTTTGACACCTGAAGATAGGGATGGATTCCAATATTCGTGGCGTTCTATGTTTGTAACACTACCTATGAAAAATGTTCGAAAATCTGACTATCTAAAAACTCAACATACTTGATTTATAGTTGGTCAAAAACTCCACTTCATCTATAGTACGGGATGTTTGGCCTAAGTTGGATTCTGATCATTCGCTATAAATATGTGTGTTTACACTTAACCTCAAATAAGCGCTCTTCACTTAAGGTTAAATAATGGGAAAGTTAATTGGAAAACTTTTGTTCAGAAATGAACGATGGTTTAACGATACTTAGAATTTAATCGCTTGTGTTGGCAATCTACATTTTTATGAACACCATTAAATAGAGAAGTAAAACTTTTATTGTTAAACTCCCATATTCAAAATCAAATTTTTGTCCCACCCATCTACTCGAATCGTGAATTTCATTCGGGAAAACCACGCTATCAGACAACGTTGGCAGGGATACTGAGCTCCCTTTTAAAAGATTATTAAATGAACTAGCCATAGGTATTAAATAAGAATATATATTCAGTATAGAGAATAGAGGAATTCAGTATAGATTTATATAAAAATACATATTTGATATTTACCCGAGTGATCCCAACATGTGGAAAACAACAACGTGTTTTTTTTAGATATACACTCTGTTATTCCTACTTTGAAGCATGATCATTTGACTTATGAGAGCAATATTCAAAATTACGAACTTTTCGTGTATTATCATGCATTTTTTTAAAGTTTAATGACGCTGTTGATAACGAGAAAGTAAAAATAGTGAAAGAAACCATAACTTATTGTTTGCAACAAGTAAACTCGACAAAATTCAAGGGTCCAAAATATGATCTCAGAATTGCAGTGAATATATACTTTGTGGTTTATATGTTGTGTCATCTACATTAATAACCATTCGGTTCGGTCTTTAAATTTGTGTAGAAAACTTCTCAAATATTCATAGATATAAAGTCATTAGACCTTGTGTGCTACCCTCATCATCGGTAAGGCTCGATGCACACTTGCGTATTTGCAAGTAGTGTGCACGCCGCGGGCAAGCTGCGTATGACCGCCGGCGGTTTAGCAGTAGTGAGTTGTTAGTTAGGTAGTGCACACTCGAGCGGAGCCGCAGCGTGCACGCGACTAACAAGCGACTTGCAAGCAGCGTGAGCTCGGAAGGACGCCACTACTGCTACGCCGCGGCGTGCACGCGGCTTGCACAACAAGTCTGGCGGCTTGGCAGTCTTTGCTAGGCAATCAGCGAGTACACATTGACCGCGCGATGGATATCAACGTCGATACTGAACTGTTTATTGCGGCTGTCAAAAACCAGCCTGTCATATGGGATACGACATCAGAACATTACCATGACAGGATTAAAAAGAGAGGAGCCTGGTTCAGCGTTTGTGAGGAGTTCTTCGAGGGATTTAATGAGAAATCCGACAAAGAAAAAAATGAAATAGGTAAGTTTTACAAATTTATCCTAAAAAATTTAATGTACAAAAAACTTCTGTCATATTTATGGTTTGGATCAATATTCTATTTTTACAGTTTTCTACAGAAATATATATCAAAATTGGGCTGGGCGCCGAGCAGTTAATATGGTGGCACTAGGGTTAAACAGATAAAGTGACTATTTATCCCATCGTGGTATTTGTTCATGCCACGTAAGGCAGGTCTTAATGTAATATACACGTACACCGTAAGTTGTTGTAATTAGTTTATTTATGAATATGCTAATGCTAAATTTACAAAGTGAAGACTTAACAAAATATTTTTCAAAAATATTAGTTACCCCTTATAAAAAACAGGGGTACATAAAAAAACCCCTTACGTAAACTTACATGTACATATCTTGCCATGGTAGACTTCCAACACTGCTAACAAAATAATCTGCTAAAACGTTTCTTCTAGCATTTAGTGGTTTACCCCCTTGTACAGCCGGAACATCATTGTTTATATTAAACACACCTTGCACGCTTAATGTGTCTTCAAAAATGACACCATCTTTCTGACGCAAAAAATTATGAAGCACGTAACAACACTTGACAATGAGTATTGTCAGACTCAAGTCAACATTCATGGGTCTGTGAAATATTCTCCATTTATTGGTGAGAATGCCGAATGCGCATTCAACAAAACGTCTACCTCGACAAAGACGATAATTGAAAACCCGCTTCTTGTGAGAAAGAAAAGTACCAGTAAATGGTCTCATGATGTGTTCAGATAGACTAAATGCCTCATCTCCAAGGAAAGTGAAAGGCATTATTGGTTCCGCTGTATCAGGCAGACTAGGTCTTCCTTTCGGAATGCAAGCTCCATTGTTATTCAACAAAATGTTTAATTTAGACTTTTAAAATATTGTGCTGTCTGATTCCCGTCCACAAGATCCAACTTCAACGTAACTGAACTGGTAGTAAGCATCAGCTACAACAAATAGTACTATTGAGTGAAATTTTTTGTAGTTGAAAAATTGTGATCCAGCTAAGTCTGGTTTCACGATACGTACGTGCTTCCCATCTAACGCGCCCAAGCAATTTGGGAAATTCGCCTCCTTTTGAAATCCTTCGGCAGTTTCCAACCATCTTTGCTCTGAGAATTCCGGAATACACTCTTTCACCAAGACTTTCCACACTGCCCCACACATTTTCTGACAATTTTGCAAATCGTTGAGTGTCCAAGCCTGTACCGATAGTGAAGGTCAATCATTGTGAACCCACTGCCTAAGTATCTGAAAATAAAAGAAACCGTATCAATTATGAAAAACCCAAATTATATATCGCATGATTAAAACTAACAATCTGAGTATCCATAGCACTATTTTCAAAAGTATAATGTAATTTTCAGTATAGGGTAATATAGTCTAAGGAATTTTAAAACACCAATGTATAAACACAGGGCCCCTAACGAACCAAATGTAATTGTATTTTTTTTAAATTGTGTTTGTTTTATGCAAAAAGCTAATGAAGCGTTGGAAGAATATTATCGACGACTACAAGAAAACAGAGAAATAGAAAGACAAATCTGGACAGGGAGCTTTGTCCGGAAGACGTTATCTGTATGCACGACAGCTGTCTTTTCTGCAACAGACAATAGAAGCGGTACCAACTGAAAACAGCATAGTGGGAGGAGGAAAATGAAAATGACAATAACGATGACAGTATTTCTCCAAACAAAAATTCTTCTGACCAAGCGACAAGTGAGACACCTACAGATGATCCTTCAGATAATTTAGAAAAAATACCAGCAGCTAAACGACGGAGAATAATTGAAAAAACCCTAATTAAGTTTATGAATAAGGCACCAACTCCTACTGTAGAAGTACCTGATGATGACAAGTCATTTTTTGATTCCATCATTCCTGCCGTTAAAAATCTGTCCCTGGATCACAAACTGGAATTTAGATGTGAAGTCATGAAATTGATAAGTCGTTATAGATCACTTGAGCGTACAGGAGCCTATCAAAATCATCCACCATTTTCTGCAGCTCCAACAAGTTGTTCTTCTACATCTCATTTGTCAGGTACAGGATATGGCAGCAATCCATCTGGTTCTCCGTCAGGTCCCTCTTACACCACACTTTCACCTTACGGGTCTTCGTCAGTGAACTCAAATTATGGAGACTCCATGGACATTTTTGGTAGCGAGTATTCAACAAATTAGCCTCGATAGAATATTTACAGGCTAACTCATTTGTAAAACATGTTGTAAGTAAGTGCAGTATTATTTAGTTTAACAAATACTGCAATACAAATACTAAATTTTTGTTTTTACTATTTTCAATAAAAGAAATATTTCTTCACGATTCTACCAATTTATGTCCATACATTTTTAAGTCCCTTAAGTTATATATTTTTACCAGGAAATGCGTAGTAGTTCTCCATTTTCCATTTATACATCAATAAAGTGTGACAACTTAATTAAAAGAATTTAACTTATAAAATGAATTGAATAGTTTCCGAATTGAATAGCAGACGACCTAGACTCTTTATCAATCTATTGCTTTAGTTTATCGAGTTACATAACAGTATTACTACTCCAGTTTGAATAGTATATTCAATCAAATGCTTGGTTCTACAATCGCCTATTGAATTAAGTCTTTATTAAAAAACAACAACGTTAATTTTGGAAATAAAAAAGTAGTTTTTGAATATTTTCTGTTTAGAGTTATTTGTAGCTTAAAATGACAGTTACACATATTTTAATCATACAGTAATACAGTACAACCTGTCACATCCTATATTATATGCCTAAAACATCATAAACGTAAATAAAAGACTTAAAACCCAACAATCGTTAGCTATTTCAGGCCTCTAACAGCTATTTTTAGATGGTCTGGTGATGTACGGATTTATTCACACCCGGATCGGTCTGTCGCCACATTGATCCGGATGTGACAGGTCGTACTGTAGTTGTTATTTATTTATTGTTATGCTTACCTAAGAGTAACAGCTAACATTTCAATATGAGGTATTGATAGTCTGCATCTAGTATCTTTACTTTTGATTGTGTCGTTTAGTTTTGCTTCAAGTTCATCAAATGATACTACACTCATCCTAAAATAATTGAAAAATTTCTTCTCATCTCGACGAAGATCTTGGAAAAGCGTAACAAACGCCCCTTTTAACAAACGAGCACTAACTAAGGGATGCACCCACATACTTCGCTTTTTGTCATTGTATAAATAATCATACACAGCAAACGCAAATGCAACACGTTGTCTGTGACCATCCATGCTGATTGGGAGGTGCAAAGAGACTGAAGACGCCGAAAAACCGCTGTAGTGTGTATTGACGGGAAAAAAACAAGCCAAGCGCACGCAGCTTGCCCGCGGCGTGCACGTTACTTGCAAATACGCAAGTGTGCATCGAGCCTAACATTCAACAACTGATTGCAGTAATGTACGCCGTAGTTAGAAGGGGCCCAAAATGCTAAGATACTCTCCTATTCTTTATACTAATTATGTTATTTATTTTTTATGTTTTACTCTGCATAAGTTTTTGCACAATATTAGGTCTGGTTTTTCAGACTCATCCTGATATATTGTCTTGATATATATTTTTGTATACACATACACCCACACACACAGACTCACACACACGCGCGCGCGCACACACGTAAATGTAAGTATGATACATACACATACAATAATCAGATGTTCAGTTGTTATTTTCATTTTCAGTAAGTTGTCAACTGCTATCTGTCGGTTCTGTTCTGTTCTGTATCATCATATTCATCATCTGTTTCTGTACTCTGTTAGTGATGTTGACGAATGACAACTGGTTGCTGGTTGGGTTTGGATTTTATTACAAAGTGATAGGGTTATGCCTATATTATCGAATTTTTAACTAGTCGTGTGATAATATAATCAGTATTCAATCTTTTGTTTATGTATTTTATGTGAAATGTGTAGTTATTTTGTTAAAATTAAAAGTGATGCAATTTATTCTTTAAATTAACAAAGGGAATTTGTTATTTAACCTATCAACTAAATCTAGTTAACATTTTGAGGACCAGATATCATTTGTGGGTTGTGCAGTCATTTTCCAGGTAATCTTTTTAAGAACTAGGCACAGTATGGAGATTTGATTGATATTCAGAATAAATATGCATAACTTCATAAGTATTTATGACAACTTTCATTTAAGATATTTCCCAGGCTCTAGGGGATAGCCCATTGGATAATTTTTACTTTAGCCAGTTATCTAAAACAGTTTAAAATCACTGCACAAAATTTATTATAATAATATACTTTTCATTTCCATCAGAGTTTTTAGGCACTTGCAAACCACATAATTATCACACAATAATTACTAATGTATTCGAATTTCGGTTTAAAATCTCAATTAGTTTATCAATCTAAGGGTCCAGGATGAATCGTAGTTTCTTTAATTCTAGAAATTGCTGACTTACATTGATTATGGTTAGGTACTATAAGTAAGAAAACAAAATGGGTAGGGTCCAATAAGCGGACCCGGTTTTTTATATCGAAGAATATAATCATCGATACCTAATATTCGCATATCGAATCATAGACTATCAATCGATATAAAAGTAATAACAATCATATGTTTTAAATTAAAATGTGAATTTAATGATGTAACAAATAATAAATGAACATAACCAAAATCAGGGAAACTCATAACTTTAACTAAATGAAACAGAACGAGAACAATCAAACAGCAAAACCAAAAATAATTAAGAAATGATAACAAACATTGGGAATAGAAAATAAATTAGAACAAAAAAAAATAATTAGAATAGGAAATGGAAATTTGTTAAACTATCTACATGTCTTCGCCTGGGTAGCAATTTTTTACAGCTTTTAAGAAATGGTTGAATGCGTCCTCTTCAGAAAACCGTACCTCTCTTCTATATAAATATTCACAGAGGTGATCTGCGGGAAGGTCGGCTGGGATACCACTTCTTAGACTACATTTTACGGCTCTCCACGAACTTTCAACTGTCTGAGTGTTGGCACCAGTTGCTGGGTTTAAAAAGTTTTCACTATGGTTCACAGTAAAATGGACAAAACCACAATCACTTAATCCAAAATATGCTTTCCACATATCTG
The DNA here is from genome assembly GCF_021130785.1 of Homalodisca vitripennis. Taxonomy (NCBI): domain Eukaryota; kingdom Metazoa; phylum Arthropoda; class Insecta; order Hemiptera; family Cicadellidae; genus Homalodisca; species Homalodisca vitripennis. The sequence continues at coordinate 19,425,304 of NC_060214.1, forward strand.
TAACTATGGTTGTTCCAGGCTGCACGTGTTTTTAGTACGAGAGGAATGAGAGTTTTTGCATCTCGTTTGTTTTCAGGACAAATCTCTATCCTATATCTACCCCCACGTTTTTGTCCTTCCGGTATAGTTTCTATTAAACGTAGAATCCAGGTTCCTTCTACCAACTTCCCTTTGTTATTTTTACATTTACCAATTTTACACTCATCAATTTCCACCACCACTCCAGGACCTCCAAGCTTATCTTCCCTATTAAACTTATCATCTATCCAAACAAAACACACTTCCCTGCAAAACGACAGCCAGTCAGATATCGTACTTCTAGATGGACTGTGTAAATCAGAACTACACTCAAGAATTAAAAAATCGTAATTTGTCTGATTTCTGGAAAATAAGTACATTAAAGTCACAATATTGCACAGTCCGAACTTTGACCCTTCAAAAAAACTATTCTTTAGTGCGTTTTTACTAAAGTTGTGTCCACCATTACCTTCTTTTTTGCATCTAAAGACGACCATGTTAGCTCCTCTGACAGTTATATTTGTTATCTTTCCACAAATATCACATAATGGATTCTTAGGTACTAACCCAACATTCTGAAGCCATAAAAAACATGTTTTATCGTCTTTTAAAGCAATTTCGTGAAGCTTCCTAAGATTGACAGCCATTTTTAATACACAATGTTACTTATGTGAAATTTAAAATATTACCTTAATTGTATTATTTGAAAGTGTTTACAGCTGTTCATATAGATTATTTAAGTTAATTGTTAAAAATAATTAATCAGTATCGATTGATTATATCGATGGTTATGATTAAGTAATATCGTTTGCCAATTTCGATATAAAATACCGGGTCCGCTTATTGGACCCTACCCAACATGTTTGACTTTTTTTACTGGTGTCTTCTCCCTCAAAATATGACATCTGCTTTGCATTCTAACCTGTGTCAAGAATTTCTTCAGTTTATAGTAACAGATTTTATCAGTTTGTTATTGTTATCAAATTGGCTGCATTGTAATAAGCAGCCACCGCCACAATCGCATCATGATTATCGAATTATATCCAATCATCAATATTCATGACCATCCAACCATCTAAAAATAATGAAAGCAAAATGTCAGACTAAATAACGCAATAGATATTTCAATGAACTATTTAGGGGTAGACTTTAATAAGCGGCCTACACTCGTTATTCGGTTGTTTTTGTCAAACTGTTTAATGTTTTTATCCGAAGGCATAATTCGATATTACAATTTATTTAACTTAGCATGTGATTTCTCCTTATTACTTATATCAGTTTTAATGTAAACAGCAAGAAGTAACTAATATTTTGAGACTGAAAATGGCGATGAATGTGAGGAAAATATGTGTGATATTTCTCACAAGTGACAAGATAGTTTAAGTGGCTTCAACATGTACGTTTGGCTCTTGGTAACCCATGGGGAGAATTCTTTCCTCCATTTCACAAAAGCTGTTACTCATTGCTGTCAAGCTGGGCAAGTTATAAATATTGTAAGGTTTATTTGATATTTAAGTCTTAGTTGGTTTTGTTGGTAATGTTAGTGTTAAATTAATGTTTTTTTAAATTGTAATAAACAAGATTTTTCTTGTTACGGTAATTTATTATAACTCTTATTGTGTACGATTTTTCTATATCAGAGTTGGATCATATATTGAACAATTTGACAAAAAAAAACCGAACGAGTGTAGGCTGCTTATTAAAGTCTTCCCCAATTTAGTTTTCTGGTTTTAAATCTTGCAAATTAATAGGCTATAAAAAATAATATAAAATGTAAAATAAACATATAATTATAAACAAAACAATAACATTTACCTACCTTTAACTAACCTTAAACGTGACTCCTTGTAAAATAAAGAACACACGTTCGTCCACTGTTCTTGCCGCCATTATTTAATAACCAAGTATATGATATCACTTTGAATGTATTTCCAAATACGATTTTACTTTGATTACATTTTGAACGATAATGTAGAAGTGAATAATGTTGTGGGTTTTTAAAATTGTATTATAAAGAATCTATACTTCTATATGTAGTAGAAATGTATTTATTTCAAATTATATAAATAACAACTGTATTTCAACTACTCTTGAGTCGCGTAGTACTTACAATTACTCCACAGGGCAGAGATGTGTGATAGCATTTAAAAAATGCTAGAAATGGATCACCACCAATAATCATTAACTTACTTTTCATTTTTGATAGATATATTCTGCAAAATGATCAGCAATCCAGTCACTTCTGACAACAGTTTTTTAAGGATTTTGTTGTAGCTCTCCAATCAGATTCTATAGTGTGGGTAGAAGTTAGTGGATCTATGAAGTTTTGTATTTAAAACTTTGCTCAATGTTTAAAAATACATTTTTGGCCAATATTTGCATATTCATCGCCATTGTTCTTATTGTCACTAACCTCGTTGTTTCAATGTTGTATGTTGTTGTTTCGTTTATGTAGATAAGCGAAATAACAACAGCTGGCAGTGACGTCACTAGCCTACTTAGTACATAATGAAATAAAAACGGCTGGCAATGATTAGTTTGAGTATCTATAGGTCAATATTGTTTTCAGAATTTAAAATCAATAATCATGATCTGATTGTAGTTGTGACCGCTTATTATAATGCAGTCATCAAATTTACTGCATCTAACTTTTCTTTACATTTTTAGTTGTTAGCAATGTGAATAATTTGTATAATACTTTGTGTTTTATTATTATTATTGAGTACTATTTTTGTGACTGAATATTATTTTGTATATACTTGCTGGGCTAGATGTTTGGAATATTTTCAAGCCATATTTCTGTAAAAATAACGTGTTATCTGGAGACCACTATTTTTGGAAGGGATTTCTTTATCGGGGACTTGAAAAATACTACTACATTACTGAAAAGAATAGAGATCGGTTCTCGTTTTCTACCTCCAAAAAAGAAGCAATGTCGGGGAGAATAAAGCAGTCTCCCCTTATCTATTGTCAGATTGTCATTGTGACTTGTAATTTTCACTGTACGTCAAATACAGTCTGTTCTGTCTAATAATGTAATTTTTGTAAGTCTCCAAAAATAGTGGTCTCTGGATAATACCAAAGTACCAAATAGCTTCCTCCAAAACATTATCCTGCATCTTACTATTATGAACCTGTGTTTTTTATTTATTACAATGATTGTGGCAGTTTCTTCTCTGAGCTTTACTCCAACTAGACAACACTATTTAAGAGAGCTACTATCCAATGTGGTGTAACATCTCTCCCCTTCATCTGTATTCATAGAACTGTATGCTGCTGTGTTGAAAGCTCATTCAATATCCATAAAATACTAATAAAGCTTCTTTTTTCCTTGAATGTTTTTTTCCAATAAACTATAGAAAGCAGTAATTGTACTTGTAGTTTTACCTTTGTCATACTTACTTTCTTCCTCCTATGGTAACTCAAACCCAGTTGGCTTTGGCCTCATGAACAATGTGTCCACACGGCTCAACTATATTAATCTTCTGCTTCTTACAAGAGCCACCCCATCTGATTCCTGCTACAAGCCTCTTAGTTTTTACCTTTGTCATACTTACTTTCTTCCTCCTATGGTAACTCAAACCCAGTTGGCTTTGGCCTCATGAACAATGTGTCCACACGGCTCAACTATATTAATCTTCTGCTTCTTACAAGAGCCACCCCATCTGATTCCTGCTACAAGCCTCTTAGTTTTACCTTTGTCATACTTACTTTCTTCCTCCTATGGTAACTCAAACCCAGTTGGCTTTGGCCTCATGAACAATGTGTCCACACGGCTCAACTATATTAATCTTCTGCTTCTTACAAGAGCCACCCCATCTGATTCCTGCTACAAGCCTCTTAGTTTTACCTTCGTCATACTTACTTTCTTCCTCCTATGGTAACTCAAACCCAGTTGGTTTTGGCCTCATGAACAATGTGTCCACACGGCTCAACTATATTAATCTTCTGCTTCTTACAAGAGCCACCCCATCTGATTCCTGCTACAAGCCTCTTAGTTTTTACCTTCGTCATACTTACTTTCTTCCTCCTATGGTAACTCAAACCCAGTTGGTTTTGGCCTCATGAACAATGTGTCCACACGGCTCAACTATATTAATCTTCTGCTTCTTACAAGAGCCACCCCATCTGATTCCTGCTACAAGCCTCTTAGTTTTACCTTCGTCATACTTACTTTCTTCCTCCTATGGTAACTCAAACCCAGTTGGCTTTGGCCTCATGAACAATGTGTCCACACGGCTCAACTATATTAATCTTCTGCTTCTTACAAGAGCCACCCCATCTGATTCCTGCTACAAGCCTCTTAGTTTTACCTTCGTCATACTTACTTTCTTCCTCCTATGGTAACTCAAACCCAGTTGGTTTTGGCCTCATGAACAATGTGTCCACACGGCTCAACTATATTAATCTTCTGCTTCTTACAAGAGCCACCCCATCTGATTCCTGCTACAAGCCTCTTAGTTTTACCTTCGTCATACTTACTTTCTTCCTCCTATGGTAACTCAAACCCAGTTGGTTTTGGCCTCATGAACAATGTGTCCACACGGCTCAACTATATTAATCTTCTGCTTCTTACAAGAGCCACCCCATCTGATTCCTGCTACAAGCCTCTTAGTTTTACCTTCGTCATACTTACTTTCTTCCTCCTATGGTAACTCAAACCCAGTTGGTTTTGGCCTCATGAACAATGTGTCCACACGGCTCAACTATATTAATCTTCTGCTTCTTACAAGAGCCACCCCATCTGATTCCTGCTACAAGCCTCTTAGTTTTACCTTCGTCATACTTACTTTCTTCCTCCTATGGTAACTCAAACCCAGTTGGCTTTGGCCTCATGAACAATGTGTCCACACGGCTCAACTATATTAATCCTCTGCTTCTTACAAGAGCCACCCCATCTGATTCCTGCTACAAGCCTCTTAGTTTTACCTTCGTCATACTTACTTTCTTCCTCCTATGGTAACTCAAACCCAGTTGGCTTTGGCCTCATGAACAATGTGTCCACATGCCTCAACTATATTAATCCTCTGCTTCTTACACCCCATCTGATTCCTGCTGCAAGCCTCTTAGTTTTCTATTCTCTAATCTAATTTTCCATTCTCTTTCTTCTTGGATAGGGCCATGAATTGTTATTATTTTGTTTTTAAAACAATAAAAATTTTCTGGGATTTTCTTGCAAGAGTCCATAATTGTTTGATTCTTACAATGAGAACAGACCTGATTATTATTTAAATACAATACATTCTATGCCTTCTTCATGGATCAATTGAAGTATACTCAGGGGGCATACCGACAAAGTTTCATTCCTTATGTGCTATTTATAGTTTTTTCTTTGGCTTTTACCATGAGGAGGTAAGACTTTTCAGCCGTTTATGTGATTATATAGAAATGTCAGCATTTTTTAATAAGGTTTCAGATGTCCGTATATAGTGGTTGGCACTGAAACTAACAGTGGTTAACTGCTCGTACTAAACTAACAGCTTGATCTACGATACAAACTGCTTTGGTGATTCAATTTACTCAGAGAAGAATAAGCAGACAAACAAGAAGTAACATCTGTACTATATTTATTTATTTATTTATTTCAACGGCACACACCATTATTTATACAAATAGAATAGTACAGAGTAACTTAGTGTTATAGTTTTATATATAAGTACAACAGTAACAAGAATATGACTAGGATTAATAAATACTACACAACAATAACAAAATATGAAACAAATAGATACATTACTTAACGAATGGTAACAAAACAATATTGAATTAAACTAGGAAAATAAATAACAAGACTGACATTAGTACCTATAGGCTAGCTGAATACCTAAATTACATATCAAATAATGGAAGCTACCTTACATTTAAAAGACACAACAGATTCATTGAAAAAGTCTACATGAGTAGCAAATATCACTTCCAGTTCTCAGGAGTCTAGAGAGGCCGCTGTGGTAGGAGTAATAAGTCGAACGATGGCATCTTTGAAATATCGTTCTGGAACGGGTTCCTCTTGAGACAGAGAGATAACACTGCTGAGTAGAACCGGGCAGTCAATCAATCCATTTACTAGCTTGTATAACGTAAACCAAGTCAGTGATTTGACGTCTCAAATCCAGTGGACGGAGAGCAAATTGGTTTTCAATCTCAGCAATGGGAGTGCCAAAATAGGTCCAGCCAAGCCGGCAGCCAAGCATTCTGACAAAGCGTTTCTGTACGTTGTTTTAGACTGTGTACATGGTTGAGTTGATAAGGCGACCAGACCCATACTCAAGAATAGGGCGGACTAGGGCTTTGTACAAGATTACCATAGAGTATGGCGAGACGAAGTGTTTTAGTTGATCTGAAGATGAATCCAAGCAACGAGTTGGCTCTAGAAACTATATGCCGTATGTGATCGTAGGGACTGAGAGAAGATGAATGGAACACACCCAAGTCCTTGAATTTAACAACTCTTTTCAGTGGAGCATTATCCAGCAAATAGTCTATTAAGATGATGTTAGAATCACGTTTAAAATATAGTACAACACATTTGCCAGCATTCAGCTCCATACCATTAGAACTGCACCAGTTAACGATGTTATTTAGTGAGCATTGCAGGGCTTTACCATCAGAATGAACCTTATCAAAAATCTTTGTCATTAGCATATATGAGGAAGTTTGAAAGTATGGATGTCGTTCATAAACATCAAGAAGAGTAAGGGACCCAAGTGGACTATAGTTTATTTTCATAGCCTTCACTAGTATTTCATGAAATAAGTAGGCTTAGTTCAAATCTTTTTATATAAGTTTAAAACTGTAGGCTGTTAAACGTTTAAGCTTCATTGTTTTGTTAACAATGCACAATTTTCAGGACTTGTTATCAACAATGGCAACATTAGAGGATGGACTGGAGTTTCCCCCTGAAACTGTGTTGGTTGCCACAGTCCTTGGTCGGGGTTGCTGGTTTGGACACGTTGAACAACGCTGTGCACCGCATTGTTTGGGAGGCTCTAGCCAATAGCCGCAGACAAGATCGTTCTCCTGTTCATTTCAAACTTCTAGGGCCTGTTCATGAGTTCCCTCCGATGAAACCAAAGGTGGGTTTCCAATGTTTGTTATAATTCTCATTGATCTCTTTATTAACCAATGGTGCAGTGTAGTGGGTACATTGGTTATCACAAGATAACCAGATCAAGCAACGTCGAGCGTAGCTGCTACTCGGGTGGGTGACCGCTGAGCGATCCTGTTCTTGCAAAGCAGCCCGCCTGAACAGCCATTGATGGTGGTTCGGAAGTCACCTTTAAGCCGTTGGTTCCCAGATTAAGTGTTAAGAGGGCTTCTGAACCCTAACTTCACCAGGTAAAAATAAGACATCTTTACTTTACTTTATTAACCCTTTGACTAGTAATCTCACAACGAATTCAAGAGCGCATTACGTGCCATCCTGACAGCTATGCAGGAAGTGCTATGACACTAAACAGTTTTCATAATAAGTGATGAATAATCTCTCGTCCGTATGGATAAGAAATGCTTTCAAATGGTTATTCTCCTGCAGTAAACTGGATATCTCCTTTTAGGATGAAACTGGTGTTGACTTGCTAAGAAATAAACTAAAGGGCAGATTTAGTGCAACATGCACGATACCTGACCCGAGGAGTTTTCATAATTACGAACCTATATCACCTGATTTAAAAGAAATTAGATGAGTGACTGATTCTGAAAAGCCTTCTTTGATTTTTTCATTTAGTGAAGATGCCCCAAAGTGGAAAAAACATTCGTCCTCAACAAAACCAATTTGTAGCTGCGGTTTATGATGGCAGTTGGTATTTTTGCACCTGTCAAAAATATCTGTGACGAAGAAGATGTCGAACTTCTCTTCCTTCACCCCCCCTGAACCAGCAGTGTTGTTATTTTCGCCACCGAGAGAAGACTGTTGTTTTATGCCCTTGGATAATATTTAATCCGCTATACTATTTTTCTGAAAATGATGTCCAATTGACAGAATTACGTTTCTCTAGGTGGAGTAAGTACATAGAAGCTAGATATTAGATGGAATATTACACCTTAAAGGCGTTATTGCTTAAAAAGTATGTATTGAAAACATGTACATATAAGCTAAACAAGTATCATTTAAACCCTAATATTAATTAAGCCATCCGTATTAATGATGTTGTTGTTCAAGACTGAACACATAGAAAAGCCGCTTTGCTTTTTATATCAATAAAAAAAGGTTAAGTTTCTTAGGTTTTATTTGATACCTTTACCAGCTTCCCAGCTATTTGGAGAAAAAAAGTTACAAGCATTGTTCCTAAACCTTTGTTTTAGTTTAAAAAATCATAATAATGCCATGTCATACGATTTTTTTTTAAACTTTGGCTATTTAATTGGATGCATTTTTGTTAACTGTATACTTCTATAGTACTGGGGGGAAATTTTCAGATCCAAATCTTTATTAAAAACTGAAATATGATAACTTTTGTATACATTACTCATCTTCCATAAGCGATTCTGTAGAACCGAATTATCGTAATATTGATATTTAAAAAATTCTATATAAAAATATTATAAATCCTAGAACAATAAAACTTGATAGGTCATCAGGGCTTAAATTAAGTTTAAACGTTCTCCTATGTCATAAGAGTGAAAAGCCACTCATGATAATTTATTGTTTTGCTGTAGCGCAACTCTTATGAGTGGTACATTCCAAAAGGCATTTTAAAACGTAACTGGATGAAGAAACACCTGAAGGAAGTGCCCGCTGTTGTTGCAATATTCTACGACTTGGACTGGGACGATCCAGAATGGCCAGAGAAGAAAATAGAATGCACCTCGAGGGTACAGTCCATCAGGTGAGTGGGCTACAGGGATCTTAGAACTACTTAATCTGTTTTTAAATTTTGGATGTTTGACAACGTGGAATAAAATACGTATCTATTGTTCCATGTTGTATAGATAGGTCTGTGTGGCAAGTTACTTCTGTAAATAGTTATACAAAATTGCTAGTACATTAAGACTCTTTTGTATCATATACAACTTAAAGCTATATGACTTTACAGTAATTTTGATACTACATTAATTGATTAGAACTGATTATCTTTTTCATGCGGGGACTGTGAACTAAGCCATTCTTTGAGACTCCCTTCATTCGTTATCATTGTAATATGTATTCTAAGTCAAATATAAATAGAGGATGGAATAAAGTAACCAAGGACCCAATACAACTTAATGAAAGTCTGTACTGAAATGACTAAATTTTTCACAGACCATTGCAACTTTGACTCCAAAGTCAAGTGAGCTCTTCCGCCATTGTAACTTTGACCTTTTGACTCCAAAGTCAAATGAGCTCTTCCTTGGACCAAGAAGGCCCTAAGTACCAAGTTTTAAGTCACCATGACCAACCTGTCAAGAATTATGACACAAGAGAGTTGACATGATTTTAAGAAGGATCTGTCCTGTTCTTAATAAGTTAAGTATTTGGGGATGATCAGTAAGAGATCCTTTCATGTGGTAGCAGGATGGGATGTTTTGGTGGTGAACAGGGCACTCTGCTACTGTTGATAGTATCAACGCCAATAAATCCATAAAAGTTAATAAAAATAAACAATATTAATTGTGAATAATTTTAGATAAGTGTAAAATAAATGGTAACATAAATACATACAATCTTTATCCATTTTGAATTTCAAAAAATTCAGAGAATGAATATAAATGTTAAGTTGTTTAGGTAATTTCTTAGCTTAATTTGAAAAGTGTTTGTCTCTTCCATTAATTTTAAGTAATACTGCCTCACCCTGTACATTTTGGATTTTTACAATATAATTGCAAATTATGACAACGTTTAATCATATTATTTCTTTGTTGGGTATTATAGTTGTGAATGTCGCCACAGGTACCAATGTTGCTTACACAATTTTTGACTGGCAGTATAGTGCACTGGGATAGTATATGCACTATCAACGGTCATTATCCCGAATTGAGGAAAATGCGTTTTAACTGAGTGATTTCATTGCAATTTTAGAATAATATGGATTGCTTTTTCTGAATGATTAAAATTGAATCAAAATTGTTTTGCCAATGTAGATCCATATAAAAAAGTACCTATAATGTAATATGCGAATGAATATGCAAAAAAATATATGGACTTTAGTGTTTGATCTGTACACAATTTTGACATTCTACGTCTTCGTACAAAGACGCGTAATGCATCTAAACCAGCATTCTGCTCTTGCATATAAACCAGAATTGATTTTTGAGATGATCTTATCTGAATGTTTATTCCAATTTAGGAACTGTCCAAAGTTAGGCCCAAGAATTTGACCTCTTCAGCTTTCGGTACAGAACCTTGTTCAATTTCTATATTGGGACTAATTTGATTTCTGTCACTATTTGCTGTAAACTCAACATAAACTGTTTTTTTGTGGATTCAAAATTAAATTTCTTTTTTGCAAAAACTTATTTAGATTTTACCAAACTGAGAAAAGGCTGAAAATTTCGACTCCCTCCTTAGATGACGCACTAACCCTCAAAGTGGCATCATCAGCATACAGACACAACTTTTCTAACTCTGGAATATCTTTAAGGTAACATAGAAATAACAGAGGTCCCAATATTCATCCTTGAGGCACCTCCAAAAAATGTTTGTTTTAGTGTTGAGGTATATTTAATTGTAAATTTATTTTTGTGATTTAGGTGTTCAATTTCCACATACTGCTGTCTATTTTGTATGTATTACTTGACTCAATCTTGTTCCTTCTCTTGAATACTAAGCATAGTCAACTTATTTAGCAAACTTGTATGGCAAACACTGTCAAATGCTTTATGTCATAGCTAAAGTCCATGAACACTTCTATCATCTTATCGCCTCTATCAGCTGTTCAATCTATCAACAGTTGAAACTGACTGTACAGGGCAGCACTAGAGGGTCGACACACCAGACTCGGAGTGGTGTTGATACAGCACAAGGCTCCGGCGGTCGCAGGAGAGGATGTACTGGCGGTAGACAGAGCTGCTGCACTCTGTGCTGCTGCCGATATCAACCCAAAGTGTCTTTTCGTTCTTCCCCATGTAGACCACCTGCAGGGCTATGTACTGAGGTGTGTATGTAACTCAATATTTAAGTGGGATTAATATAGTTATGGAAAACTTAATAGTATTAATCATAGTATTATTTAAATATTGTTATTGTATTCATATAGGTAAAACTTTTCAATAGGTATCAGTTTTATAAAAAACCATACGATGCTTATAATCTAAGTAATGGTAAAGTTAATATTGTTAATTTTTAATACTTTTACTCTATTTCAAAAGAATATCAACTAGTTAAATAAATTATAAATATTCAGTTTTAACCGTAAGCCAGCCACATGTATGTGTAACTACGATCACCTTTGAAATCTGGTATGCTTACATGCCATGAGTCTGCAAGTTCAATCGCTAAATTCATGACTTTTTATGAATGACTAACGCATTGTCTAGGTACCAATAGAAAGAGGAGGTTCCAATGTGTAAAAATCAGTAGGTTTTCGCTCCAATCCACGTTTGAATGAACAGAATAAATGATAAAAAGCAAAATACAACTCATTTGCTGGAATGTTACTAGCCAAGAAAGGTAAAACCACGCAATATTTGGATGGTTGGTTTTCAAAATTATGATGAAGTACTAAGTCACCAATATCAACACAATAACAAGAATTTCTTGCTTTTTCTATTGCACCATAATAATTGATTCTACCACAAATATGTTTTTCTTTTATAATCTTTGTTAAGTTGTGGTTCCCTTAAAAATATTCAATTACATTCTTCATATAAAATAAATCTTTAATATTAGAAAAAAAACTATTTCCTAAAAGCATAAATTATTAGCTACACATAAAATTGTTTCTAATTGGTTGTACAATTTTCTATAGAATCTCAAAATCTTTTCACATATACTTTCTTAGTTTATGACATTTTTTTGTTAAACTATTCCTGCTAAATATATACTTCTTACTTTCAGAAAATTAAATACAAATATTGATTCCTTATAAAGTTGTGGTAATTTTATAAATCTTTGATTTAAAAAAAATATTGGTCAAGATCCCTATAAGAGGTTTGAAGTTAATAGTTCAGTGTACAAATTAAAATAGTCCCTGGTAGACATATTTTTGTGATTATTGTTTAATATTTGCCACATTACTGCTATAATCTACAATTCCTGATGATAAAGATAAATAATAATTCATTATTTTAGCAGTGCATATATTTTTGGCAATTTAAAAAAAAAGCTTACAGTGTGCTGAACATGAATGAACATGTTAGACTTGACTATGCCGACAGTTCAAGGGTTAAAACATGGTAATGGTATCAGTTGTTTAATAAGTTTTGTGCCATGGATATTGAATGCTTAAGATAATCCTCCAAACGTAAACTGATTGAAATGTATAAAGATGTACAGTAATAGACAGACATAATTTAGAAGGTTAAACAATATTGATGTTTTACAGAGGACAGTATTTGACCATTGTACGGTTGGTTACTGACAGTCATTGTTTGAATATTTTGTAACAAATGTATCTTGTAACTAAGCTTTCTTCCATGATAGCAAAGGATATATACTGAAATGGTTATAAATTATTTATTGTTTTGTAGAGAAAGTCTTAAACAACGTGACGTAAATAAGGTTGAGATTATTTTTACAAACTCTCTCAGGTTGTTTAATAACATTTGAAAAATTACAAAAAGTTAACAATGTTATAAAAGACGTTTGAAGAACATATTATAACGTACATTAACATTTTTATGTGTTTCAACATAGCACCTAAGTTTAGGTGCTTTTGAATAAACATGTTTATGACAATATCACTAGTCACTAGTGTGTTCCAGGTAAATCAGTGTATAAAACTAGTGTATGTCTGACACTAGGCTGGAGAATGCGTTGTATGAGATGGCCCAAGGCTATTACCAGCAGGAGATACGTCACGTCAAGTCTCACAGAGAGTTCCTCAACAAGACAACCCACCAGTACCTGTTTTGTGACAATATCACTAGTCACTAGTGTGTTCCAGGTAAATCAGTGTATAAAACTAGTGTATGTCTGACACTAGGCTGGAGAATGCGTTGTATGAGATGGCCCAAGGCTATTACCAGCAGGAGATACGTCACGTCAAGTCTCACAGAGAGTTTCCTCAACAAGACAACCCACCAGTACCTGTTTGTGACAATATCACTAGTCACTAGTGTGTTCCAGGTAAATCAGTGTATAAAAAAACTAGTGTATGTCTGACACTAGGCTGGAGAATGCGTTGTATGAGATGGCCCAAGGCTATTACCAGCAGGAGATACGTCACGTCAAGTCTCACAGAGAGTTTCCTCAACAAGACAACCCGCCAGTACCTGTTTGTGACAATATCACTAGTCACTAGTGTGTTCCAGGTAAATCAGTGTAATAAAAACTAGTGTATGTCTGACACTAGGCTGGAGAATGCGTTGTATGAGATGGCCCAAGGCTATTACCAGCAGGAGATACGTCACGTCAAGTCTCACAGAGAGTTCCTCAACAAGACAACCCACCAGTACCTGTTTGTGACAATATCACTAGTCACTAGTGTGTTCCAGGTAAATCAGTGTATAAAACTAGTGTATGTCTGACACTAGGCTGGAGAATGCGTTGTATGAGATGGCCCAAGGCTATTACCAGCAGGAGATACGTCACGTCAAGTCTCACAGAGAGTTCCTCAACAAGACAACCCACCAGTACCTGTTTGTGACAATATCACTAGTCACTAGTGTGTTCCAGGTAAATCAGTGTATAAAACTAGTGTATGTCTGACACTAGGCTGGAGAATGCGTTGTATGAGATGGCCCAAGGCTATTACCAGCAGGAGATACGTCACGTCAAGTCTCACAGAGAGTTCCTCAACAAGACAACCCACCAGTACCTGTTTGTGACAATATCACTAGTCACTAGTGTGTTCCAGGTAAATCAGTGTATAAAACTAGTGTATGTCTGACACTAGGCTGGAGAATGCGTTGTATGAGATGGCCCAAGGCTATTACCAGCAGGAGATACGTCACGTCAAGTCTCACAGAGAGTTCCTCAACAAGACAACCCACCAGTACCTGTTTGTGACAATATCACTAGTCACTAGTGTGTTCCAGGTAAATCAGTGTATAAAACTAGTGTATGTCTGACACTAGGCTGGAGAATGCGTTGTATGAGATGGCCCAAGGCTATTACCAGCAGGAGATACGTCACGTCAAGTCTCACAGAGAGTTCCTCAACAAGACAACCCGCCAGTACCTGTTTGTGAGACAATATCACTAGTCACTAGTGTGTTCCAGGTAAATCAGTGTATAAAACTAGTGTATGTCTGACACTAGGCTGGAGAATGCGTTGTATGAGATGGCCCAAGGCTATTACCAGCAGGAGATACGTCACGTCAAGTCTCACAGAGAGTTCCTCAATAAGACAACCCACCAGTACCTGTTTGTGCGGCACCAGTACAAGATGGCCTTCCTCAACGAATTGAAACACGACAACCGCAATTCTCATGTGTCAGTATAACGTATATAAGAAGTTTGCATTTCTTTCATTACAAAACGTGTTATCTTTCTTTAAAGTCTATTTGTTGAAGATGGATTCTTTGAAAGGATAACACATTTTTGGACATTTAATATTATGTTACATAAGTAGAACTCTGTGTTTTAAGAATGTGAATCCATCCTTTTCTTCAGGTGTAAAAATATTTCAAGACGTAATGTTAAATATACACAAAAAATAAAAACAAGCCAATATACAGTGAAGATCTTACCAAAGTCAAAGTTGCCAACAGGATAAGTTTACGTCAAATAGGTCAAGTATGCAGACATGGACATTCTCTATTGCCATTGAATATGAGATGCAATAGCGAGAGTCATATAACAACTTTCAATCTAGCCTAATATAAGAATAAACAACAACTTCATCGAAAGTTTATATGTCAAAACTGAAAATTTTTGATGACTGTTAACATATCATAAAAGTAAGAGAACCAATTCAATTAAACAACCTTGTGTTAAAATAAAATATTAGTTAAAATCTAAGGTTAAAAATTGTATGGTTAAATTTTTAAGTTAAAAGAAAGGATAAAATTTAATGGTTGTCTCGTTAAAAGTAAAATAAAATAACTCTCTAACACCATAAAATGGATTTACTAGAAGCCAGTTATACATAACGCTCTTGAATGTAACATAACTTATGTGAGTGACAATTTGTGACAGTCTATTAAATAACTTAATGCTCATAACATTGTTGGAAGACATGGTTTTACTTAGTCTACGGTGAGACATGTATCTGGAGACTCAAGAGTGGTTATACTAATTACCAACCATACAACCGCCCCTGGGTTCTTTCCAGTTGAACCTACACTAGATACAGCAAAAACCGATATGTCATTCAGGTCTGTCCACATCACTAACTGCAGATGTCGAGATATTGGTGCAATGGTCGATTGATAGATCAGTTTACTGTGCAGCGGCTGGAGCTCCCACAGTCTAAAGACTACTGATAGCTTAAACCTGAGGGAGTACTATCCCTCTATTTGATGTAATAGGCTAACACAGTTATCCTTCAAGTTCAAGTTCGATCCTTCCTTCTTACAGGGCGATATGACTGAATAGCCACTATCCTTCTTCGTAGAATTTCAACAGGAGGCAGACCCTACCACCAGCCCAACCCATCCTGAATGTCCTGTCACCCTAGAAGCAAGTTCAAATGTAATAAGTTGTTGTAGTTTTATCATCTATTCGTTGGCTAAACTTTGATACCATTATCTTCAAAATATTTTCCTAGAGATTAATAACTTAATTTGATCAGTTTGACACGTTTATTTCTCAATCTGTTGTTTTTTCGCAATGAACTGCAATACACCAATAAATTTTACCTATATAACATTTCATTGTGCAGTGAAATCTGCTTGAATGTTGAAATAATACATAAAAATTATGTGTATAGCTGTTCCTATTAGTTCCTTACAGAAGTAACATATTACTGATTTGGAAATACCCACCTTATAAGGGTGATAGTCAAGAAAGAAATATCCAGTTACAAGATTACAGAATAGTCTAATTCTGTCCTCGCTGAGGCCCTGCAGATCCTGCGACTGCAGTTCTGGTACATCAACTTCCAAGCGCTATAGCAGCTGTGTGGCTCACCAGGGCCATCACCAGGAGAGGCAACCAACAATGCGAGAAGTGATCAACCCGGGGAGGTTGATATCTTCCATATCCCCACCCCACCTTCCAGTGGCAATGCATCCACCGGCTTGGTTCCACAGACGTCACTTCTGATTCCGGTTCAGTGTTGTAACGGCTGCTTCTAGAACGGCGTGAGTCCCCAGGAAAGGTGTGTGGAAATTCTCCCACACATGTTGCTTCTCCTGTGCTGACGGCCCAACATCCACGATGGTCCACTGAAGAAGACTGCATCCCTCGTTGGCCCAATGCAGCTGCTGCTCTCTTCCCCATCACAGGCAGAGATAAAGCGATAACACAGTCAGGCCTACAAGGTAGGTGAATACATGAAGTCTCAGTACACGGAAGCGGTAGAGACCATCTCAACGTGTAGGGACTTGATGCAGATGTTCTACAAACCAGGCAACAAAATACCGGACAGCAACTTTTATTACTTTATCAGTGATCAAAGGATGGATGGGAGGCCGAGCAGAAGGAGATGGGGGAGCGAGTGGACCAACCACCAGTTCTGAAAAACAAAAAGAAGAAGAAAACCTGTTAGAATAGTAGTGCTGGTTGATGGTTGGGTGGACAAAACATTTTCTAAGTGTTTTTTACTATCCCCAGTTTTTTGTGGGGTTAACCCTCTGCAAGGAGTTTTCTATATTTTTTGTATAGTCAATATTTCTGTTTGCTATTGTTGCTATTGGCCTATAACTTTAAAAAGATTTTTTATATTTCTCCAAAACCATTACCTGAATAAAAATTCAATCCGATCTTCCAAGTCCAAGAATAGCTTTGCTGTCAGTCATTAAGGGGTCTATGATAGTTTTTGCCTGTCTCAGGCCTGGGAGGCTTTTCAAATTGAGAGAAGTTTCCTACAACCACAAATACTCTCTCCCAGCGTTTTTAAATTTGACATTGAGCCAAACCACAAAACGTTTCCGGGCCTATGACATGCAAGACGGCTTTAGCTTTCGCCAACCTATCCTCTTTTTCATGCCTCAAAACCCCCTCATGCACCCACATTATAGTAATCTCTGTAACTCTTTTGATCCTCTAGAAGATGACGTGTAATGATTTCATGCAAAGATAATGAACTTGGCAATTAAAAAATTGAATGACTAAATAATCAGGCAGTTATTCATCAAGAAGAAGAAGAAAAGGATGATAATGTTGAATAATGATTGGTAATAACGAGTGAAAAATTAATCATGGTGGGGCAGGGTATTGCTGTTTGTGCGATTACCAATCTGTAGGAAGATACAAAAGCTGTGGATGTTGATGAGGAAATGGTATGAATATGCATTCAAAAAACATTTAAAGTGAAATAACAGATTTCTTTTAAATTTGCTGTCACATTTACTGTTTATTCAGTCTTATTGAGTTTTACAAAATTTAACCAAACCAAGATTTTTTTGTTATTTCTTAAATAAATTTGTAAAGCTACATTTTGTGGTTATTTTTATTTCTTGCATTCTTTTATGTGCATTTTAATAACACAGTGCAACCTTGTTAAGTCGGACCTCTTTGTGTCTTCCAGATAACCTGGATCAGTTCAGGAGAATTTAAAATTAGCTTCTTGCCTTCCACCCAGACTGCCGAGCGTGGGGCGGGTGTTTTTTTTTATCAGTAGACTGTTTGTAGAACTCAATAATTAAATGTATTGTGACTTTTTGTGATAAAGATGCCGATAACAAACAGGGAGGATCAGTTGCAAGTCATGCAGAAACAGCATCTCATTTGGGCAAGTTATTTTTATACTTTGAGCAATAAAAATAGACACCATCCGAGCTTCTCGTGCTGAAAAGGTTGCGTGACTGCATGGCACAGAAACAGCATTCAAGGCTGACGCATTACAAATTTACAAAATTCTTTCAGAAAAACTAGACTGTATAATACTTTATCGTGATGTGTATTTAAGTGTTTTTCCGCAATAAAAAAATATTATTGTTTGTACATGTTGTTCTTTATTTTTTCTACATTATCCGGTTAACTCGTAATTTTTTTTATGTCGGATCATCCGCGGTCCCGGCTATTCTGACTTAACGGGTCCGCACTGTATTATACAAATTTACCATAAGTTCAGAACCAAAATATTAAAATTTCATATAGTTGTCATGTAATGATTATGTAATTTAGAACTCAGGACTATCCTGACCATTTCCAAACTGGTCTGTTGTGTGTGTAGCAAACATGCAAGTGGGTTAGCCTAGAAAACACAAACACTTTTTAAGCCAAAACAAAGCTGAAAGATAAGTATTGTTAATAATATTTTCCCTTTGTATCTGGAGTAATGTTAAGTTCTGCTACAACTGTAAATGTTTTCATACAGTACAATGTCAGACTGATGTATATTTTATCAATGCCTTATTTTGTCCGCAGCCACTACTCCACATCCTACAGTAACTTACTAGAGCTAAGGGTCAATGACACGAACAGTTTAGAGGTGAAGACCGTGGCTGGATACATCAACTACAAGGTGTGTCGTCTGCTGTTTGTGCTCAACCAACCACGCGATGCCATCAGCCAGTTCCGTAGCTTTATTGAGAACTTCCGTAGCAGATCTGGTCCACCCGAGCTCATCTTCCAGCACCACGCTTGGCTCGCTAAACAGTTAGTACAGTTAACTAGTCGACTTTCAAATTTTTTCGATTCCATGTTGGACATGGTGAATTGTGGACAAGATAAATTTTTTAGAGATACATTCAAAAGGGACCGTTACCTTAGGAGGGTTCACTTCTGGCTCTCCCAGTTTAACCCTCCAATTTATACCTTCCAGTTGAACCGGCACTGGGCATAGCAAAAACCGATATGTCACTTAAATCTGGGCAACCTTTTGGATGTCCAGGAGCGGCACATCACTAACAGTAAATGTTGAAATTCTGGGGCGCAAGTGTAGGATAGGTCTAGTCTACTGTGGGAGATGACTGTTGGAGTTGGTGGGGTTCCCTAAGAGTCAAAAGTTCTTGCTAGCCTAGACATGAGGGCGTGTGAAGGAAACAGGATTTTTCTGGACATTTGCCATCGTTCAGTGAAACAAGAAATCAGTGACACTACATTTCGAGATCTACAATCTGATCTCTTCTTCAGGTAAATAACTAACGTAATACATAAATACAAAAAAAATAAAAAAAATCATATCAGAGTGTTGTGACACGCCTAAGTCAGGAATCACAACCACCATGTTGTGTGACAACTTCACTAAATCTAAAACATACACTTAATATGTATGCATTAAACCTACGACTGACCAGAGGGCACTAGCCAATGGCAATCGTCACGGCAGACAAAAACAAGATGGCGGAAATAAAAGGGAAGGGGACAGGAATGGCCCCTTTTGTCATGAGAGTGTGCCACCTTCTGCCTGCTTTGACTGGAGAGGCTGGTTCAGAGTTGGCTTCCCCTTCTTCCGAGGAGACATGACAGATTATGTCTTAAATTCTTCCTCATGGATCTCGACAGGATCCCCCACCCCCAACCTTACCCTTGAATATAAGTTGTAAAAAAATATTTAAAAAAAATCTTATGTGTATTTTCAAAATGGCGGCCATTAAAAATATTAAAACTTAAATAACTTGAAAACCACCCGTTTTTTAATGGCCGCCATTTTGAAAATACACATAAGATTTTAAAAAAATATTCTTTTACAACTTATATTCATGTTTATAATATTTATGCCAAGTTTCAACAAAATCGGTAAACCCGTATTGAAAATAAAATTAATTGTATGTAAAAAACAAAATGGCCGATCTAAGGTAAAACGAAGCAAGATAGGACTATACATTATATAACATTTTTCGTTCAGTTTGACCTCCTGAACAATTTGGTGAAGTTTGGTCCTGTAATTTTGGGGCACCCTGTATAATACACTGTTATTGCTCTACCTTGTCAATTTAATTGTTAAACTTTGCCAAAGCTGTATCAATCTTAATATTAAAAATCAGACAAAGAATGTATTATATTAATTTCCAGCTGCAAAGTTGCGTGAAATTTTTTCTACACTTTAAACAGCTGACAGCACTTGTTTGTTGTTGTCTTGTGTCAACGTATGATTCCTTTTCAATAATTTGAGTTTATTTGCAATTACTTTATCAAACTTTGGAAATCAAAAACTATGGGTTGTTAAGAAATGTGCGTATGTCTTAAGACCATAATCTCTGCAAAAGTGATAAAAGTATTTTTTTTATTTGTGTATTTGTTTTATGTGTAACATTTTATTTATAACCGGCAATACCTGCGCTATGTCACACAAAATATATAAAACTAGTATAAATACATAACATTTCAGGGTTTTAGATGAAAAAGTATTACACCTGAATTTCTGAAATAACCTATTACAATAAGGATTATAATAGTTGCCACGTGACAGG
The DNA here is from genome assembly GCF_021130785.1 of Homalodisca vitripennis. NCBI lineage: Eukaryota > Metazoa > Arthropoda > Insecta > Hemiptera > Cicadellidae > Homalodisca > Homalodisca vitripennis. The sequence continues at coordinate 19,445,859 of NC_060214.1, forward strand.
TATTGCTTGTTTGGAGAGCTTGTTTGAGGAGGCTATCCGTGGGGGACTACCGGCCGTGCAGACGATGCACCCCGGCTACTACTACGAACTGGCAGCCCGGCATGCAGCTGACAGGAAGGCAGCATCTCTCGTTCTCTGTCAGGTAGGCACTGGCACTAGGACCCTAGGTGGACAGGAATAAACAGGATATCTGTCATCTGAGACTTCTTAAGGGGAGCAGACCTTCCCATGCCCACCCATGTTAGCGTAGTACAGTTTTCTCTGGAACCATTGCAGTAGAGATCTGAAATGTTTAGCACTTATATTTACTATCACTGGTTAATAAATAGAAATTTTTCCAACATTTATTTTTTGTATTGAATGTGGAAGAATTCTTCAATGGTTACCTGGTTATGCAAGACATTCACAAACAAAATATCAAAATTCAAAATTTTAGTAAAATGTTTCATCATGTAATTTAGATATTTTATAAATAAGTAGAGATTCTGTCATATTTGTAGTAAAATGATTTCCCTTGTATAAAATATTTAAACAGATTTTTTTATTTGGTTATAAAGACTTATACTATTTGGATCACCATGTCTTAATAAACTGTCCATTTCTGGGTAATCAAGTTTTCAAGTTCTTTCAATCTTTTTGGTATTTCTTTTTTTTTGAGCTCTGATAACATAATAAGGATATTCCCACATATGATTCTTTTCAATGAAGATGAATACGTGGTGTTTTCGTTTATCAAAATCTTTACAGACAAGATTTTGGCAAATTTGTATTTATTCACCAGTAATAGTAAATTAAACTTTCCAATGCTCCGAGATTCTTTTCTTATTTATATATACATTAGTAAGAATTTGTCCAGTGGAAATCATGCTTTCTTCATGAGAGAAGAAATTATAATTCTTTTTCAAAACATGTTTTTGAAACACTAAACAAATCATACACAAAAGGTTCTAGCTCTAGGTGTTAACGCATGTATTTCAAATTTCAAGATTCTAGCTCAAGTAGTTTTGGAGAAAAGTGTACCTATAGGTTAAAAACTATGTTTTCCAGAAAACATGAAATAAATCCAAAATTCCTTAGGTTAGATCAATAAAATCACAATTGACCATTTAATAATGTCCAATGGCATAAGAAGGATTGTCTGGATGTTCTTTTTTTTAATTGATCCTCTAACATTCTCGTTTTCAATGTATTAGCTTAATGGCATATTTTTTTCTATGGTGCGTACATCTTTTTCAGCTCTTGTGATTCATCGATCGTTCAGGGACTTGATGGCAACGAAACAGTTTTAAGATTAGACAATTACTCACATTTCCCTGAATTATTACCGTGAAATTGCATCATAAACTCCCAACTTGAATGTATTAATCCTTACAAACCATTTTTGGGATATGATTCCATATTACACTATTGAGAGATTTAGTGACATTCTGAGTTGCAGTGTATTGATCGCATTGTCAACCTTCCGCAGTCACTGATATAATATCAGTACCAGACAGCCTGCCTGCCAGTGCCTCTAGAATCTTATCATCATTTATTAACATGTGTACTATATGAATGTAAAGTTTGAGAACAAAATAAAAGTAAAACATGCAGCATGAAACTTGCAAAATCAGTTAAAAATCCTACTTGTAAGGTTGTAGTAAAATATTGCTTTCTAAGTTATTACAAAGACAATATAGGTTATGTTATACATCATTGGAAAAACAACACACCAAACTATACAAATCCATTAAAACCTAAATATGTATATCTTTTCAAATTTTTAAGGTCTTTTGTTCCCTTGAAATTTTTGGTTTTACTTAGAAGAGAAGTAAATTACACATGTATACAAAATATACAATTGAAAATTGAAGAAAATATGTTAGAGACACTAATACGGTTTTGCCAAAAAATATACGAAACAAAAATAATAAAGTAGCTAAAAGATACAAAACAAGAGAAGAATATAACAAATACCTAGTATTAACAATCACAATTTTAATCTAATGCATGGTTCTTTATACATTATCTTAAATGTAGGCTGTTTTCACTTTTACTTTTTTATTTTATGAAAAAAGTGTGTTTTTATACATAATGTAGGTGGGAAGGGTTGGATCAATGGGAACGTTGAGTTTAGCTCTAGTTCACTTTCCCTGTCAAACACCTGACTCCTGTGATACACTGTGCTTAGAGAAAGTGTCTAAAATATATTTTCACTCAATTTTGTACCTGATGAGACTATGAGAAGACCTATTCACCTATTTTATACTATATTGTGTAGTCCAGGTATCTCTGATGCCGAAACGATGTAAAGAATTCATTTCATTCTTCTTCGTCCCCGACTTTTTTCGCTACAACATTCAGAAATGGCCAATAAAAGTCAGAAATGTTTATAAGTATTAATAACCTTATTGTTCTTTATTGATTTAAAACATTTTTTTTACCCCCAAAACATAACTTATTAGGTACTTCAACTCTTTTACCCAACTAACTTATTGGACTTGCACCGTACTGCCGACAAATGATGACGATCTGCACGTATTTTTTCCCAACATCATATATTCACTAGAGATGAAATCCCGTTAACATTATTCCCAAGATATGGGTTGTCATGAAATAACTATTAAAATTTTCTGTTAAAAACATTCCTCTTTGTTAAACCCCAAAATAACTGTTAGTGACAAAAAAAAGAAACTAATGTAAGTAGGGTTTTAAAATAATTTCAAGCCTTTACTACAAAAAACTTGTATTCATCAAGTCAGACCTCAAGATTTTATAGATGTGCATGAAAAAAAGCTGTGTGTACCTACTACAGTAGCAAGAAGTTCAGGCAATTGTAATAAATACAGTTCTCTTCATAATCATTCTATAGTCAAAAACAAAGTTTTAAAATATTTTTTAAAATGTAATGAAATGATTTATTATAAAATCTTTTTGTGATAAAAATTGAATTCTTTGTTTAAAGTTTGTTATTGACAATGGAAGGTTTTTTTTGAAAGGGACATTTGCCATTGTTATATGTTACAAAAAGGTATAACAACGTTTTGAGGATTGAAATCTATCCTCTTTGTCAGGTGTGGGGAGGTATTAATACATGCAAATAAAAGTTTGATTTGTAACGTACAATGATGGCAAGTATGCGAAATCCTGTTCTCCTTTTAAAAAACTGAGTAGTAACTTTTCCAGACATAGAATCATTTAAGCTTGAAGACACATTATTGTGACACTTACTTTTTTGTATACGCGTTTTAATTCTAGTAGTTGGTAACCCACCAAGGTTTTTCACAGGGAGTGGAAAGGTATCCTGCCAACGACCCACTGGCAGGTTTGGATTCACTAGAGTTCTATGGGCAACGACCTTGGCGGGCCGGCAATCTGAGTGCCCAACCACCAGACCCGATCCGGGAGATGGAGGGATTCGTCGCACTGCAGTACAACGAGCGCAACCACATCAACCATTCTGTAAGTCTCTTCTTTTGAATTCTGATCACTGACTAGCAGACAGAACCTACCTAGGAGATGTAGGATTTTATAGCATTGCAATACAATTAGCACCACCACATCAACCATTCTGTAAGTCTCTTCTTTTTGAATTCTGATCACTGACTAGCAGACAGAACCTACCTAGGAGATGTAGGATTTTATAGCATTGCAATACAATTAGCACCATCGCACCAACCATTCTGTAAGTCTCTTCTTTTGAATTCTGATCACTGACTAGCAGACAGAACCTACCTAGGAGATGTAGGATTTTATAGCATTGCAATACAATTAGCACCACCACCAACATCAACCATTCTGTAAGTCATCTTCTTTTGAATTCTGATCACTGACTAGCAGACAGAACCTACCTAGGAGATGTAGGATTTTATAGCATTGCAATACAATTAGCACCATCGCACCAACCATTCTGTAAGTCTCTTCTTTTGAATTCTGATCACTGACTAGCAGACAGAACCTACCTAGGAGATGTAGGATTTTATAGCATTGCAATACAATTAGCAACCATCCATCGCACCAACCATTCTGTAAGTCTCTTCTTTTGAATTCTGATCACTGACTAGCAGACAGAACCTACCTAGGAGATGTAGGATTTTATAGCATTGCAATACAATTAGCACCACCACATCAACCATTCTGTAAGTCTCTTCTTTTGTATTCTGATCACTGACTAGCAGACAGAACCTACCTAGGAGAATGTAGGATTTATAGCATTGCAATACAATTAGCACCATCGCATCAACCATTCTGTAAGTCTCTTCTTTTGAATTCTGATCACTGACTAGCAGACAGAACCTACCTAGGAGATGTAGGATTTTTATAGCATTGCAATACAATTAGCACCATCGCATCAACCATTCTGTAAGTCTCTTCTTTTGAATTCTGATCACACTGACTAGCAGACAGAACCTACCTAGGAGATGTAGGATTTTATAGCATTGCAATACAATTAGCACCACCACATCAACCATTCTGTAAGTTCTCTTCTTTGAATTCTGATCACTGACTAGCAGACAGAACCTACCTAGGAGATGTAGGATTTTATAGCATTGCAATACAATTAGCACCATCGCACCAACCATTCTGTAAGTCTCTTCTTTTTATATTCTGATCACTGACTAGCAGACAGAACCTACCCAGGAGATGTAGGATTTTATAGCATTGCAATACAATTAGCACCATCGCACCAACCATTCTTCTGTAAGTCTTCTTTTGTATTCTGATCACTGACTAGCAGACAGAACCTACCTACCTAGGAGATGTAGGATTTTATAGCATTGCAATACAATTAGCAACCATCGCACCAACCATTCTGTAAGTCTCTTCTTTTGTATTCTGATCACTGACTAGCAGACAGAACCTACCTAGGAGATGTAGGATTTTATAGCATTGCAATACAATTAGCACCATCGCACCAACCAACCATTCTGTAAGTCTCTTCTTTTGAATTCTGATCACTGACTAGCAGCAAGAACCTACCCAGGAGATGTAGGATTTTATAGCATTGCAATACAATTAGCACACCACCACAATCAACCATTCTGTAAGTCTCTTCTTTTATATTCTGATCACTGACTAGCAGACAGAACCTACCTAGGAGATGTAGGATTTTATAGCATTACAATACAATTAGCACCATTGCACCAACCATTTTGTAAGTCTCTTCTTTTGAATTCTGATCACTGACTAGCAGCAAGAACCTACCCAGGAGATGTAGGATTTTATAGCATTGCAATACAATTAGCACCACCACATCAACCATTCTGTAAGTCTCTTCTTTTGTATTCTGATCACTGACTAGCAGCCAGAACCTACCCAGGAGATGTAGGATTTTATAGCATTGCAATACAATTAGCACCACCACCACATCAACCATTCTGTAAGTCTCTTTTTTTGTATTCTGATCACTGACTAGCAGCCAGAACCTACCCAGGAGATGTAGGATTTTTATAGCATTGCAATACAATTAGCACCATCGCACCAACCATTCTGTAAGTCTCTTCTTTTGTATTCTGATCACTGACTAGCAGCCAGAACCTACCCAGGAGATGTAGGATTTTATAGCATTGCAATACAATTAGCACCATCGCACCAACCATTCTGTAAGTCTCTTCTTTTGTATTCTGATCACTGACTAGCAGCCAGAACCTACCCAGGAGATGTAGGATTTTATAGCATTGCAATACAATTAGCATCATCGCACCAACCATTCTGTAAGTATCTTCTTTTGTATTCTGATCACTGACTAGCAGCCAGAACCTACCCAGGAGATGTTGGATTTTATAGCATTGCAATACAATTAGCACCACTACATTCAACCTTCTTTTGTATTCTGATCACTGACTAGCAGCCAGAACCTACCCAGGAGATGTAGGATTTTATAGCATTGCAATACAATTAGCACCACCACATCAACCATCTCTGTAAGTCTCTTCTTTTGTATTCTGATCACTGACTAGCAGCCAGAACCTACCCAGGAGATGTAGGATTTTATAGCATTGCAATACAATTAGCATCACCACCGCACCAACCATTCTGTAAGTCTCTTCTTTTGTATTCTGATCACTGGACTAGCAGCCCAGAACCTACCCAGGAGATGTAGGATTTTATAGCATTGCAATACAATTAGCACCATCGCACCAACCATTCTGTAAGGTCTCTTCTTTTGTATTCTGATCACTGACTAGCAGCCAGAACCTACCCAGGAGATGTAGGGATTTTATAGCATTGCAATACAATTAGCACCACCACATCAACCATTCTGTAAGTCTCTTTTTTTGTATTACTGATCACTGACTAGCACCCAGAACCTACCCAGGAGATTAGATTTTTATAGCATTGCAATATAATTAGCACCGTCGCACACAAACCATTCTGGTAAGTCTCTTCTTTTTGTATTCTGATCACTGACTAGCAGCCAGAACCTACCCAGGAGATGTAGGATTTTATAGCATTGCAATACAATTAGCACCCATCGCACCAACCATTCTGTAAGTCTCTTCTTTTGTATTCTGATCACTGACTAGCAGCCAGAACCTACCCAGGAGATGTAGGATTTTATAGCATTGCAATACAATTAGCACCACCACATCAACCATTCTGTAAGTCTCTTCTTTTGAATTCTGATCACTGACTAGCAGACAGAACCTACCTAGGAGATGTAGGATTTTATAGCATTGCAATACAATTAGCACCACGCATCAACCATTCTGTAAGTTCTCTTCTTTTGAATTCTGGATCACTGACTAGCAGACAGAACCTACCTAGGAGATGTAGGATTTTATAGCATTGCAATACAATTAGCACCATCGCATCAACCATTCTGTAAGTCTCTTCTTTTGAATTCTGAATCACTGACTAGCAGACAGAACCTACCTAGGAGATGTAGGATTTTATAGCATTGCAATACAATTAGCACCATCGCTGCATCAACCATTCTGTAAGTCTCTTCTTTTTGAATTCTGATCACTGACTAGCAGACAGAAACCTACCTAGGAGATGTAGGATTTTATAGCATTGCAATACAATTAGCACCATCGCACCAACCATTCTGTAAGTCTCTTCTTTTGAATTCTGATCACTGACTAGCAGACAGAACCTACCTAGGAGATGTAGGATTTTAATAGCATTGCAATACAATTAGCACCATCGCACCAACCATTCTGTAAGTCTCTTCTTTTATATTCTGATCACTGACTAGCAGACAGAACCTACCTAGGAGATGTAGGATTTTATAGCATTGCAATACAATTAGCACCATCGCACCAACCATTCTGTAAGTCTCTTCTTTTTGAATTCTGATCACTGACTAGCAGCAAGAACCTACCCAGGAGAATGTAAGATTTTATACCATTGCAATACAATTAGCACCACATCGCACCAACCATTCTGTAAGTCTCTTCTTTATATATTCTGATCACTGACTAGCAGACAGAACCTACCTAGGAGATGTAGGATTTTTATAGCATTGCAATACAATTAGCACCATCGCACCAACCATTTTTGTAAGTCTCTTCTTTTGAATTCTGATCACTGACTAGCAGCAAAAACCTACCCAGGAGATGTAGGAATTTTATAGCATTGGCAATACAATTAGCACCACCCACACCAACCATTCTGTAAGTCTCTTCTTTTTGTATTCTGATCACTGACTAGCAGACAGAACCTACCCAGGAAGATGTAGGATTTTATAGCATTGCAATACAATTAGCACCACCACATCAACCATTCTGTAAGTCTCTTCTATTTTGTATTCTGATCACTGACTACAGCCAGAACCTACCCAGGAGATGTAGGATTTTTATAGCATTGCAATACAATTAGCACCATCGCACCAACCATTCTGTAAGTCTCTTCTTTTGTATTCTGATCACTGACGTAGCAGCCAGAACCTACCCAGGAGATGTAGGATTTTTATAGCATTGCAATACAATTAGCACCATCGCACCAACCATTCTGTAAGTCTCTTCTTTTGTATTCTGATCACTGACTAGCAGCCAGAACCTACCCAGGAGATGTAGGATTTTATAGCATTGTGCAATACAATTAGCATCAGCCGCACCAACCATTCTGTAAGTCTCTTCTTTGTATTCTGATCACTGACTACAGCCAGAACCTAACCCAGGAGATGTAGGATTTTATAGCATTGCAATTACATTAGCACCACCACATCAAACCATTCTGTAAGTCTCTTCTTTTGTATTCTGATCACTGACTAGCAGCCAGAACCTACCCAGGAGATGTAGGATTTTATAGCATTGCAATACAATTAGCACCACCTACACCAACCATTCTGTAAGTCTCTCTTTTGTATTCTGATCACTGACTAGCCAGAACCTACCCAGGAGATGTAGGAATTTATAGCATTGCAATACAATTAGGCACCCCACCACATCAACCATTCTGTAAGTCTCTTCTTTTGTATTCTGATCACTGACTAGCAGCCAGAACCTACCCAGGAGATGTAGGATTTTATAGCATTGCAATACAATTAGCACCATCGCACCAACCATTCTGTAAGTCTCTTCTTTTTGTATTCTGATCACTGACTAGCAGCCAGAACCTACCCAGGAGATGTAGGATTTTATAGCATTGCAAATACAATTAGCACCACCACATCAACCATTCTGTAAGTCTCTTCTTTTTGTATTCCTGATCACTGACTAGCAGCCAGAACCTACCCAGGAGATGTAGGATTTTTATAGCATTGCAATACAATTAAGCACCATCGCACCAACCATTCTGTAAGTCTCTTTTTTTGTATTCTGATTCACTGACTAGCAGCCAGAACCTACCCAGGAGATGTAAGGATTTTATAGCATTGCAATACAATTAGCACCATCGCACCAACCATTCTGTAAGTCTCTTCTTTTGTATTCTGATCACTGACTAGCAGCCAGAAACCTACCCAGGAGATGTAGGATTTTATAGCATTGCAATACAATTAGCACCATCGCACCAACCATTCTGTAACTATTTACATTCAGTTACAACAGTTATGATTAGGCCCGGCCGGATTCAACCCAGTGAAAGTTTCATTGTAACATTATAGAATGAATGAAATTGAAACACCTCTTTTGGAAAACCTCTAAAACAGAAAGGTTTTACTCAAATTAAAACTCAAGTTAATATACAGAAATATAAATTACGCATAAAATTATCATTGGCTAAAAAAGTTTTTTGGAAAAATAGATTCAAACAAATTATCGCCTGTGGAAACCGATTTTTGGATATAATACATATAATGATAAAATAAATTCTATCAGCCAAAGAGTTAAAAAGGTTAATTTTCCTTCTGACTGCTATAATATGACAAACAAGATCAAACAACCCTCTTAGCAGTTTTAGTTTTGTTTTTCATATCTTTACACTATGTTGATTTTATAAATTTTTTCTGAACTTTTAGAGATTTTAGATATATATAACTTTTATACCAAATATATTATTCTAAGTGTCCTTTATAAATTTAAAAAAAAAATTTTGATCCTCTTAACCATTTTTACTGTCCGTATTTCATGGTCTTCTCGTAAATGAAGCCAAATCGTCCTATTTGTTTGTTAGGAGAATAATTTCCATCGAAATAAAAAAAAATAAAATCAAATAAACAAACAATATAAACACTAGAAATAAAATGAGGATGTAAAGGAAGTGCTACCATCAAGTATAAAATTCACAAAACTACATTGCAACGGTTGTAATAGAAGTGCTACTTGCACCAATTATTATGGCAGACAAACAGAAATTAAAACAGGAACAATATAATGATGCGTAATATTATGTCAGTAGCACACTTTTACGCAATCGCTATGAGACGTAATATTGTGTTAGTAACAACCGGATCGAGTTACACTAACCATCATGATATTCTTTTCACAGGCCATCATCATCAGCCTGCCTGGCTCAAAACGCCATCACTCAGTACAAAGAACTACTCGTGGTCCTCCTGAATGAGATCGTCATCTTGGGTACCGTTTCTGGTTTTCATAAGGACTTATGTGTAAAATAAATATAATAACGAATTTGGGCATATTCATTTGTGTTTCTTCTTGAAAATTAATGTATACAGTTTATATATAAACTAAACTGTTATCACTATGTTTATCTGTAAACATTTTAATGAAATGAAAATACATTTGTTTCACAGCTATTCAAAGATGGCCGAGACGAGTAATTACAGTTCTAAAAGATTATGGGAAAGCAACTCACTAAGTTTTAATTTACGCATATATAAATATGATGTGTTTTAGAGTATTACAGTTCTTTAAGATAATGGGAATAAGCACCACACGGTAAGTTTAAATTTGTAGTACCCCATATTATTGATGTGTTTAGTATTACAGTTCTTGAAGATTATTATTAATGGGAAAGCCACTCACGGTAAGATTAATTTGTAGTATACCCATATTAATTGATGTGTTTTAGTATTATCCAGTTCTAAAGAATTATCGGGAAAGCACTCACGTTAAGTTTAATTTGTCAGTTACCCAAATTATTGATGTGTTTTTTAGTATTAACAGTTCTAAAGATTACGGGAAAGGCAACTCACGTAAAGTTTCATTTGTGAAGATACCCATATTATTGATGTGTTTTAGTATTACAGTTCTAAAAGATTAACGGGAAAGCACTCACGTAAGTTTAATTTGTAGTACCCATCGCAAAAAACAAAAGGGGGGGGGGGGGGAGGGGGGGGTGGGGGGGGGTGGGGGTATGTGATGTGTTTAGTATATTACAGTTCTTTAAAGATTATAGGGAAAGCACTGTCGTACGGTGGAGTGTCACTAACCATATATTGATGTGTTTAGTAACTACCCTTGACCTCTAAGCAAACATCAATTATAAGAACTTACAAATTCCCTACAACCTAAACATTCCTCCCTCCAACAATAATCACACCCCCCACCAAACGAAGTCTGGAAATCCTGCCTAACCACCACCCCCCTACCGCCTGTCCCGAATGCTGCCCAGCAAGTACCCCCGGCACCCCAACAGTGGAGAGATTAACCGTTTACGCATACCCCACCACTTACCTGTATCCGCCTAAATGGATTGTTTCAAAAAGAATGTACTTTTAGACTCATCCCGGCCGGTTCCGGCCCCACCCATTATCCCGTCTATTTCCCACCCCCTCAATTTTATTGTAGCCCCCCTTCACCCAGAAAATTCCAGACTGGGCATTTCACCCAAAAACAAATCCGTCCACTGGGACTATGTTACATACTCAGGGTAGAACAATTTATATTTCTGCTCTCCAGACAAACATATACAGATTAATACAAAAATATACGGCACTAATAATTCTTTCCTTAAAATCACATTCAGGTGTTCCCGAAAGTCCAAACCAAAATCCGCTATTTAACAATTACAAAAACTCCCACGATTAACCCACCAAGATGATAATGAGGTGCAGGCATCCGACTCAACATGTGGCTGAGGGACAACCGAGGCATAGCGTATCGGGAACCTCTCATAACACCAGTACATAGTGACGAAGTCTCGACATCGAGCTGTGCTTACCTGACGGGCCAGTGTGAGTGGATTATTTTGACCTCAGCCAGGTAGTTCTCCGCGTACTTTTCCCACCGAAGACGGCGCATAAATACTGTTCGACAACTTGCTGCCTTCCGTCATACAGGTATTGTGTCAGGCTTTTTACACCAAACATAGAGGTATAATTTCACACAAATAAAGTACATAGTATTATAAATAGTACCCAAAAGTGTTTGGACTGTTTTACATGATGATGATATGAAATGTGATATCGACCAAAAATAAAGAGCACCAGTGACTAACTTTCTTCATCGGAGATTCCGTGAAAAAAAATCAGGATTTTATGCTTGAATCTTTTTGTGTCTGGAGGACATAACGGGAAAAATATGTTATTAATTTTTAACTAAAGAGTAATGGAAATTTAAACTGTCATTGTGACTTGTGTTGTTTTGTGAATACTGATTGTTGGTCGAATAACTCTGGGTACGCCTCATTTGGTATTTCAAGAAAATTGTGTCTTTGAACGTTTAATATCTAATAATATATATCGTTATATGGGCGGACAAAGGCAGCTATCCATAAATAAATAAATTAAATAAATTACAATGATTAAAAAGTTACGTAAGAACAAAGTTCCTTGAGTCCATAAATTATTAAAAATAATTATTAAGGTATCTCCCCATCACAAAGCTAAATCCAAATAAACTAGCTGAGCCCAGTTTAGAAAAAGACGTTATAATAATACCTGTCAACTAGTAAGTATATAGACATTTTGCACAGAAGACATAAAAAAAACAAAACACAAAAGCAAATAACATTACATTTGGACATTTGAATTCCCAAGGGTTATAGTATTCAGGTGTTGTATTGCCACTTATTTTGTTATCATTCTGTACTATATAAAAGATATGTATAAAGATATAGCTGCTCAGTAATGAAATTTCTCCTATCCAATTCAATGAATAAAAGAAATCGTAGGCTCAATAAGTGCATTATTTAATTTTTTTTTTCAATAGGTAATTTTAGTTGTGTGAATTGTGTAAATTAAAGTGTGCTCACAGATAGTTTTAAATACTCTATAGAGGGTAATACCATTATTTACAAGAAGGGATTCAACAGTTGGACCCATCTATTTTTATGCCAATATAAGTCATTCCTGATAGTGAGATATTCTTAAGCTTGTATCAAAGATTGACTACATAAGTTCTTTGTTCTTTAAAGATAAAAAACTTCCCTTAATGACGTTCCCATCAAAAAGTTAACTGGAAAACATTGTTTTACAGTAATAAAAATACTTTTTTCTCCAATTTATAAAATCTGGTGTTCATCAAGAATTACTATCCTGGTTTTCTATTTTGTTTTTTCATGTTGTGATAGATGGAATACCCCCTAGTAATATGACCTTTCAAATCATTATTAAATTGCTAATAATACTCCCACAATAAAATTAAATAATATTGGGAAAACTAAATGTATTGATAACAAAAAAGACAGAAGTGCATTACATTGGTTCAAAAGAAAACAATTAAAACTAGTTCATACAAAGTAAGGGCCACATTAAATTATTTTTCTTATTACATAAATTCCAGTTTGAAGAATTAAACAAACATTTTGGTTAGCATTTGTTAACATGGGATATTCACATACAAAGTTTTCTGTCCACGAAGCCTTTTCTAAGAGATTGACCTGCTTATTAAGAAAGTTTTAAAATTAAACTTTAAGTGGCATGATAGTTACAGGAAATTATTAATGGGCTTTAGTGTTAGAATTAGTTTACCATCACCACAAAGATGGTTTACATTTTTCATGCTACAGCACAGTGTTTCAGATATTTTCCTAAATGCTCTTTTTTATTATTTTGTAATTGGTTGTTAATAGCCCTGAACCAACTTATACCTTGATTCTAATATGCAGTAAGAACCCAAAATTTAACATCCCAAGCCAACAGTAGCTGAGTTTGCAAACTTTTGACAGGGTTGCAGTCCTGAGCCAGATGTAGAGGAAGGCAACCAGGACGTTGACAGCTGCCAAAGCCTTGTGGACCTCCAAGTGTTGCAACTTTATCAACGGCTTCGTCGCACACTGTGGACATGACAAATATCTCCACCTGTGTCGGAACTGCAAATAAGCCAGGCTGGTCCAAGGAGAGCTGGTACTACTGTCGATATACAAGGTGCTTGTCAGGTACTTTGATTCATGTTCTCTTCAATAAAGTTGGTAGTGTTAGTTTGAATAATGGATATACATTCCCGTGTGATGACCCCCCCCCCAGGATGTCCTTCAAGGAGTATGAGATATGCTGAACTTTAACCCTGTCTTTTAAATTCTCAGAGTAGTAAGGGGTACCAAGAATTCAGATGTCATTTGACTTGTGGTTAGAGATGTCCATGGGGTACATTACTAGGATATTGGTACAACTTGAGGGATCCAACAAACATCTGATAACAACCAATTCTTTGACAAAACTTCACCTTCACGATGGTGTTGGGTGTCAACTCTAAACAATACTGGCTCCCCTGAAGATAGTCCAATCAATTCAGATCTTGTGTAAGAGCAGTTAGACGTATTATATCTATATTATTGTGTTGGCAACTCAGCTGGTTTGTTCATTTATTTGGAGTGAAGAAGACCAGCTGAAAAACAAAAAAAGTTGTAGGTGAACTGACTTATAATAAATGATAGAATCATTTGTTATCTATCTAGTAGACAAACAAATTGCTGTAAAATAATTCCTACTGCTCTCTCGCTTTATTGACCATAGGTATAATATCACATGAAACCACTGTAAGATGGTGATTTTCGCAAGGGAAAGGAAATTTTAATTGTGAAATGATAAAAATTAAGTAAAGGTTGTTAGTTTTTAGAAACTTCTTATAAAATGTTATTAGTGTTGTATATAATGGTTTTTTATAAAATGTTAGTGGGTTGTATATAATGGTTTTTTATTAAAAAGTGTTAGTGTGGTTGTATATAATGTATTTTTATAAATGTTAGTGGTTGGTTTGTATATAATGATTTTTTAACAAAATTTTTTGGAAACTTGAACCAGCTTCAAAAGACATTGTTACAATGTAAGGTCTCATGTGATTTTAACATAAAAAATTGATTTATTTTTCACATATCCATTCACATATTATATTTGGTATCATCATTATATATGGAATCCCACATCAATAAAAAAATTTTTAAAACTCAATTTTAGTGTGATTACAAAAAAAAAAAGCGAATTCGTGTCATTTTAAAACTTAAATGGGAGATGGAAAGTGTGAAGGATCAACTTTCCCCTCAACTGGGGTTTTATCATGACGGTTTTACAGGTGCATATATGATATGAAACTATAAAGTCAGTGTTGAACCGTAACTCATAAGGCTTAGGTCACAAGGAAGTTGGTTGAGGACCCATAACATTATAATACTAAGAAATAGAAATAATATGGCAGTAGCTCAACATAAACTTACACTTTTTCTGTAAAAAACAAATATACATAGGAGCTAAATTTTTTTTAATTTGCTGCCAAGCAATATAAAATTAATTAGAAAGAAATAATAAATATATTTAAAAATAAACTTAAAAGCTATCTGACAGAAATGCCGTTAAGTAGCTCCATTTTTTCTGATTTTTATTAACAATTCTCAATAGTTTTTAACAATCATGTATTAAAAATTACATTGTTATTATATTTAGTTAGATACTAATCGCTAAAATCATATTTAGTAAACTTAAACTCATTTACTTTCTTAATCAAGTTGACGCCAATTCATGTACACCATGTGTAACAATCGGATAAAGATTTTTTCTGATTCTGTTTCTGTATTTCTTCACACTATGTTGTGACATGACAAAATAAACAACACGGACGTGCACTGTAGGATGTGTAATATATTTTCTCTCCTAGATTTACTAATGATGATATCACTCATGTACATAAAAACATGAGGTGTAAATGTAAGGTACAATGTTATATAATCTATAAAAATTTTTATGGGTTTGTAATTGTTTATTAAACGGTTTTTTTTACTGTGTCCAGATGTAGGGTTTGTGAAGCCAGTTTCAGTTCACAAGACTCACTGTCCTCGTGGTCAACTCTCCTCATGCTGCCTCAGCTCTGAGTTTTGCCCATGTGTGACTCGGCCAGTGAATTCGCCAGAAGCTGAACTGTTCCAGCCCAGGGCACGGAGGTCCAAGAGGTTTCCTGTGTCAGATCACGCCGGATCCCAGCTGACGCCAGGCAAGGAGATACAGGTTTGTGCAAAAATTAATTTCTCCAAGGGGTTTAAAATACAAAACCCAGCAGGGTTCACTTTCTGGCTGAAACACTTACCAGTTTGAATCCACCACTGGGCATCAGGCAAAAACCGATGTGTCACTTAAAATCTGGACAACCCTATGGATTGTTCCAGGGGCAAGCACATTCACTAACTCACAAAATGTCGAGATTCTGGGGTGTCAAGGGCAATTCGATAGGGTTCTTATTTCTACTGCCGGGAGATAACTCTTGGAGTTGGTGGGGTTTTGTTCCCTAACCTCAGAGGGTTTCCTTGATTAACAGCTCAACAAAGGGTGTGCCACCCCTAGCCTACTGTTTGACTGGAAGAGGCTTTGGTTTTCAGAGCTGGCCTCACCTTTCTTCCGGAGAGAACATGACCCTTTGAAGATTAGTGGCCCTACAATTTCTTGCCTCATGGATCATTGAGCAGGATGTAGTGGCCCCTATCCCCTAACCTTACCCATTCACCGAATATCCTGTCACATTCCCCACCCCTCCGGGAAAGTCAGCCGTTAAGGGTCCCTGTATAGGACTAGGTGTAATTTCACCATACAGCTTCTTGTCCCTAGGAGAGTTACAAAAAGAAAAGGTTTTAACAAGTTTATTGAGTATTATCAGTATTTATATGTTTTTAAAGTATTTTTATACTGTGTGTAACTAAAACTCCTGTAATTCAGTTTTTGTGTTTGATATTTTAATTATAAAACCCTTGGTATGGTGCCATATTGATCCATATTCAATACATGATTGAATGTGGGATCAATAAATTAAGTTGGTTTGGCTTGTACATGTGGTATCATATTTAACCCTAGGTCTGGGTGCCCATGTATAGAGTGGGAATATGGATCAATAGATAACTGGGATCTGGTGTATAGTGCATAGTAAACAAGCCTTTGTCTTTAATCAGTAAGAACAAAACAAACAGGTATTTAGCAATCGGGTGAAGAAGATGGGTAATGAAAAAAAAAACAACTTGTTGGAGGTTGACTTCAAAATCAAATCAAAATACTTTATTCTCAAAACATTTATGAAAAAAATAATTATTAATATATTCATTGTCTTTTAAAAAATATATAATTAAATAAAATATATGCTTTTTTAAAGTAGATTGTAGGGTAGAAATTAAATTTATATTTAATATTTTAATTATTTGAGAAATTTTGTCACATTGGGCTACAAAAGCCTTAGCGTTGAAAAGCGAGTCACCACAAAGTATTCAGGAATGGTAATACAAACCGTAGAGAAAATTTTTAGTATAACTTAAAAGAAATTAATTTAAAAAACAAAATAAAGTCAAAATACATTATTTATTAGAAATAAAAATAAAAGGAATTCAGAATCAGATTTTATTTTACAATTAAATAATATTATCTATTACATTAGGTTTCCGTCGTTGTGACATAAAGGTCTAAAAAAATTAAGTTTAAAATATCTAAACATATCAGAATTTAGAAAATTCGATCACAGTAGTGTAAAAGGCTTTAGAAATAAAGCCACTTAGAAATATTAATTTTAAACTTATATATAATAGGCAGTTTCCTAACTAACATTGGTAACTTGTTTAAACATCTTAATAACTGTTGGTTAGCTAAAAGCTCTTATGGGCTTCTTTTAACAAGTCTTATTCTCAGCCAAGACCAAGGTTAGACTTACAGGTATATCCTGAGTGTTCATATTCATGTATTGAAACTCTTAGTCTGAAAATGTAAATCATGACAATGAAAGTTAAAAGTGAGGAATTTATTTAGATGAAGTAAAGTGAGTGGAAATTATCGTTTTTAAAAGGGACAAAACTACTCAACTGTCGGAAGAGACGCATGACTTCTTTCGTGTATGTATTTTAGATTGGATCCATCCTGCTTAGAAGCTGAGCAGTGGCCAAGGGATGTGAAGGTCAACCCTGCGTTTTTCACCGTGAATGACAGGCTCGAAAAATTCTCACCCTCGGATACTCAGGGTACTTCATGTAAGAGTAGCTACATCAGTTTGTAGTATAGAACTCCGTTCCCTTAAAGTCTCGTTAATCAGTCCTCATTGTTGTCTAGCTTGAGTGTGATTCCGTTGATAATGTTTTACTGGTTCCTATATTGTGTGTATCATTATAAAAAAAATTAGAAGTTAACTCTTAATTTTGAATAATAATTATCACTAAAATTGATTTGACACAAAATAAGAGTTCACTATTTGTATCTTGTAATACACTTGATGTTAGTTGTATGAGACTCAATCTGTGTTTTCCAATTGCTGCAACACTCATTATAATAACAGTAAGCATTTATGCCTTTGTATCGGTTTTGAGTTTCCACATAACTTATTTCATTCGCTGGGAAATTTAAATCATTTTGCAATGTTTTCAAATCAGTAGTCAAAATCATTAATTTTATTAAAAATTTAGTTTCACTATTACCAATTTCTTCTAACATTTCTCTGTATATTATGTATATACTTATCGCAGTGCACATAAAATTTAAGATTCTGGGAGTCTCATGTAAAATTAAATAAAAGTGTTGGTTATTCAAATTAGTTTTTTATCGTCACACCGTATACAATCCTATCACTGTCCATATACAATTAATCAGATTTGGATATCACATGTAGAGTTAATGAAAGAATTTTAAAACACTTGCTTACTCTTAAGGTCTCAGAATCAAGAAGACGGAATCCGGCCCTTTTTTTTTTCTCACAACGCGTGTGGACAGAAATTGGAGGGGAAAACCGGTCAGCACTTTAGCCTTTTTTCATCCCAAACCGATATGTTTCGACTTGAATGACAAACAACCTTCATGAATTTTAGTTTTCAATTCTGCTTATACCGTTCTCCGTCGCGACACCATTAGAAATTTAAATATTTAACCAATATTGATCTTGTCTACAAAAGTAAGTGCATTGAACTGTTAAGGTAACAGGTTTGTAAACCGTACTCACGATTGAAGCCAATAACATCTGGAGTGTGGGTTATAGGTGCGGAAAACCGCTGCCGAATTGTAACAAATTGTAGAGTTTCTCCTACCCCGGCAGTGTTGTCCTAGCTTTGGGCCCACCCAATTACGCAGAAATGGGACATCAAATGTAAGTTGGCCTCATTTTATTGTAAACAACAGGGTAGTAGCTAAAAATGCAACTCTTATTAGTTTTGGGATAGTTTTCCCATAATAAATTTTGATTTAAAAAGATTATCAGGTTTCCTTTATTTGTCAATGACAGAGAATAGTAAAATTTCTTTTCCTGTTAGTGTTAACAAAAAAGAAAATAATTCAAAAAAAAGTAGTCTAATAAAAAATTATGTTAGAATAGAGCTTTTTCTAGAAGATCTAAACCCGCGGAGAACTCGCGCTACAAGAAGTTACGCTGCGTTGTTAGATCGAATCTATAACATCCTCCAACGTAACTAAGAAACTGCATTTTCATGGACTTCATTCATTGCAATAATTAGTAAAGTCATTTAAAAGGAGCAATCTACGAAAATATAACTCAAAAAGCAAGAAAAATCACTAAACTGATGGATTTAAACTGGCATGTTACGCGATCACTTCCGCGCCCGTTAGATCGCTTCACTAACACTGGGCTGACGGTGATCTACATTCGCGCTGTTAGGTTGATTGAAACTAATAACCCACCCAGCGAGGAGCAGTACCCAGCCCCGCCCCCCCCCCAACATGACGCCCCACCCCAGCGACTTCTACTGTCTAAACATGAGCGCAATTACCAGCAGAAATTAAGGGTTCAGTGTTGGTAAGATAACAAATAAAAAAATTGTTATATAACACAAAAAAAATATGTTTAGATTCAATATAATAGGCGCGAGTGCTCCCGGGATTAATAGGTTTAAAAATTGTTCTTTTCCAAACAATAATGTTCTTCAAATCCAAAAACAGAAATCTTTTAATTAAAAATTCAATGGTATATTAAGCTCTACTTCTACCAAATATAGACGAAAACTTTATTCAATTAATTAATAGACTTAAACCATTGGTAAGCAAATGCCTTATTCTAATTCGGTTAAAACATTAATATAGATCAGGTTGCCTCAAATCGACCATTGATTTATTGAGGTAGAACTTAATACTTAAGATCATCAAGCAAGATCTTGAATTGGTGGTGTCACAACAGTATAAGCATTTTTACAATTTTTGTCAATAATAGTTTCCCAAGGTTAGGCATTTGTGGTTTTAAAAATGTTCCTCCTCCAATTCAGGGGAACTCCTCCAGGCTGTAGAAATGATTGGTCCAGCAACCAGGGGGTTGTCCCCCAGTTCTCTTTCTTAAGCAAGATTGCGGCTTCGAATACTCTTCAGTCTGCTTCCTGGGAGGTTTGTTAAAAAATTTTTTTGGCTCCAGCAGTATGTTGCTTTTGATTCATAGGAGTGCTGACCTGTGTAGAGGTAATGTATAGTTAGTTGGCATTTCTAGTTTTGGTAAGCATGCCTATCATAGTGTCTTGGAAGGTTTCGAGAAAAGGAGGCATGAAGTATTGTCTCTAGGAATATAAAAGGGAGGGTGCTGCTGAGGATTCCCTAAGTCCTTAAATAGCCTGTCAACAGCTGTCACTTGTGCCTAGCCCACTATATTTGTTCTTATGGCTTTCTTTTGTCATGGATCAGTAACACGCTGTTATATTTCTTTGCTGTTGAGGCCTCCCCAGACCACCATGCCGTAACCTTTTATGTGGTGACTCAAAAACGAGTGCATAGTGATGCTATTTTTTGCTGGCTGCTTGAGTGCTGAATGGTCCTAATCCTCCTTATTACAAAGATGGCTGAGCTCAAGTCTTTGAACAAAGCCTATCCAGGTGTCCATATCCAGGATAGCTTTTCATTCTATGATGATCCCCCAGGTGCTTCACTTTGCGCTGGTCACTGTGGATGTCTGGGGAAAAGTTTCCGAGACTTATTCTCTTTTTTTTCCTTACCCAAGAACAATCTGCTTTTGTCTTAGACTCATTAAGTACACAGGACATATTTTTATGCAGTATTCAGCAGACCACATTCAGTGCAATATATGAGTCAAATTTTCCCAAAAGTCATTTCATTTATAAATTTCTGTCTTCCTGCCTCACCGAACACAGAAATCTGACCATAACTTTCACAAAATAATATTTTCATACCTTCAAAAATCAGGTCCTCTCGATAGATCAGAAGAAAGGCACATAAAAACTGTGGTTCCATGCTCGTATAATACCCTGGCTGTGTTTCCAAGATGTCCCCATCTTCGGCATGTCTGGCCCTGTTATTCTGGTTCTTTCCTTCTCACTCTTTGAATGAATACATATTAAAATTTCTCTTCTATTAACATTGCCAAGCTATCATTTAACTTATCTCTAATACATTTAATCAAGCAATTCTATGTATTATATATATAAAAATCTTGAATCTCGGAATACAGCCCTCTAAACAATTCATGAAATTTAGTATGCAAGGGATTTCGGGGGCAATTAAATCGATCTAGCTAGGTTTAATTTTTAAGAAAAAATTGTTTTTATCCTTGTTTTTAAGCAATAAAAAACTGCTACAAAGTCCAATCTTATTTATTTTTTTATATTCCTTTTGTTTTACATTCTGTAGTAAAATGACATTCTGCTGACGTATCATAAAACAAGAGTAGTAAGCCGAATCCTTACAGCCAATATAAATGTGCACGTTACTGCAGATGTTGCAATATCATGCCTTATATGGACCATTTGAAATTTTTGGTGTATCCATTGCGGTGCATTGCATTTCCCTGAGGAACGGGTTTCTCTCATTGCATAAATAGAAATTCTTTTGGTTGACTGCTTGTTTGCATGGACAAATTGTAATGAAGCAACCGAAATTTTCAAATGAATTAAAACCCAAATGTCTTTTTTAAAACCGTCACCCCCATATTCGGAAGAGTTTTCGTAAAAAAATAAGAAAAATAAACGTATCTTTTGCTCTTTGGTCATAATAAAATAGCCCCCATGGCACTTAATCGTTTGGGGACAAGTATATATATAATAAAATTAATCCCAAAAACAGATTTAACCAGAAAAAAATAGCGAGCAAAGCTCGGTTTTCCTGATTTGTTGCTTAATTACAAGAAAGCATATCACTTCTGGTTCCTGGTACGAATCTACATTGGTTTTCCCCCATTTTTTTTTTTCCCAATTCTCCATTTCTCCTTCCTCTTTGATAGAACCATTAAATTCTTAAATCTTTTTTGTTTTCCAAAAAGACCCATTTAAACTCACCAACGTACGGTCCGCCGAAGCGGCGAAAACGGACCAAACAACGACCCCTCCACAGCTCCTCACCGCAGGGCGCCGGATCAGCGCGCCTCCATCGCCTCCCACCCGGCGCGCCTGGCGGCCGAGCCCGTCTAGACCTGTATAACGCCCCCTAACTCCGGGATTAACACTCCGAAACCGTGCGCCACCCCTGCCCTTCCCCCAGCGATGCCGTACCACGGCCAACTCTGATAGAACACACACTCTAAAAACCCTCACTACCCAACCACCCCTGTACAACTCCCTAGCCCCGCCCAACGATCTACTGCGATCCCCTGCCCACCGCCAACACGCCCCACACGCACGCACCCAACTCACCGGCCCGACCCACTCTTATTAAACTTCTCTCACTAACACCCACGCCCGAACACCCCGATACACACAACACAACAACCGACACACGGCCACTCACCAGACCAACCAACAAACAACCTCCCACAACCTCCCCACTTACGATTCACAGCCCCACAGGACAACCCACCAAGCCCCTAACCTCCCGTGCACATTCCACACACCCAAACCCCACTGAGTCCACAACGACTCACTTCCACCCCCTCTACACCCCAACGCGCAATACAACCTCGAACCACCCTCCCCCCACATTATAGACACCACCCCAACCGACTCCACCACTATAGTCCCATCCCACCGACGACCCCCCATATCAACCCGACCCCACTCGCATAGTACCTCGACACATGCCACCGGTTCCCCCCGAAAAACAAACCGACGACCTCCCAACCCCCCGTCAGCCCCGTCCCCGCAAATTGGAGGACACCATGTCCTAACCAGCACAAAACGCGCAGCTCTATAGGTGTTCCTTGATCTTAATGTTTTTGTCCGTTCAGGTGAGACATGAAGGACCGGGCTCTGCAGGGCTCCTGGCGATCGTTTGTCCAGCCTGCCTTCACCCAAAACCCGAGCCTGGCCGTATCTCGCAGTTCTCTACTCCACGTTTCACCATCATGTTCCTCTCTGGAGGGATCCATTCGGTAGAACAAAGAAGAGTAAGAAACTAATATGAATAACTTTACCGTATATTGATGGTTTGTTCTTCGAAATGTATGTTTTTTCACTCTGGTATTAATCTTCAAAAACTGGTTTAAAATTTTTGAATTTGTGATGCATTTTAACCCCTGTGGTAAACAAATAAACCTATTAAACATAATTTACTAATCTCACAACAATTCAAATCATTCTGTCCTTTAAAAATTGGTCATAAATAATTAGAAATTTTACTCAGAAGATTACATGCTGTCTATACTCTTCTATCTTTTGTTATAGTTCTTTATTCTGGCAACTCGCCTCCCTAAAGTAATAAACAGGTATTTTGCGTGTGAATGGCCTCAGCAGTCATTACTATTATTCATTAAGTACTATTTTATTTTTATTTCCTTTGCTATGCTGATAGATTAAAAATAGATATCGATTATATCTTTTTAGGTAAAAATTTGAGAGTTGGTATTGAGATTTAATAGTGGCGTTTCTCACAATTTCAGTGGTAGGACACATCTATTATCTCACTTGTATATACTCCAGTGTTTGGTAGTTTCAATTTTAACAACAACTCCCAGAGACTCCTCTCTCAATGGACATTAGGGACGTTGTACAGTATAAACTATCCTTGGTTTGTAAGCTGGGTAAATTGCCTTTTTCTCTAATTGCCATTTTGCTCCAAACACAAAAAGCAAGCCCGTCATAATATGGGGAGCTAAATTATTGAATTATAGCCAGGTGGATGTCTAAGAAATGTGACATAAAGAACTTTCAGAAAAAGTAAAGAAGTGGTTTTATCGGGGTTTTTTAATAATATCCAGTTTTATTACTCGACCAAAATTGCTCTTCAGGTCAAGAAATGGACTAAAAGAACTTTAGAGAGATTGATCATAATTTCATACATCTTGATTTCATTCAATATGATTTTCTCATTATTAATCTCATGCAATCTGACGCTACCATCGGGTTCTCTTACGGGTATTTATAGTGAAGGAGGAATATTGTCACGTTCATTGTGTCTGTATTGATGTTCTGGAATATTCAGTACTATTTATGTTGCAAGTACATGTAAACGGTTTAAAAAGAGGGTTAAAATATTGTTACAATTAAGGGTTTACATACACAATAAGGCTAATTGTAATATAATATGATTATAATAAACTTTATAATATTGTATAGGCTAATTAACACGAGAAGTGTTCTGGTGGTTTTTTAGGCAAGCGGACATGTGCGGAGACCGTGGCAGGCGCGACTGGATGTCACTGCCGCTGTCTCTGACTGTGGAGGATTATGGAGTCAGGCCAGAATCACCAGTGGAGAACAGAAGCATTTCTTCATGAAAACCTCACAGTCTGACGCCTAGACATCTCAACATCTTTGGTGGAGTTGTGAACTGTTATAGACAATTTTGTTACTTTAGAATTGCAGTCAGAGTGACTCTAGTGGTCAGGTAGATTTTCAACCCTTCTGATGACCGTTATGAAAATGGATTAAAGTTTGAACCAACCTGAAATAGCTTTATTTTTTTTCAATTTAAAACAAAGCCTTCATTTAGATAAATGTGATTTACAAAAAAGTTTAAATTAGTTAAACATAAAATAGTTGGAGAATTAATAAACAGATAGTATGCACGGATAAATAATACATATTGACTGCACACCAGAATCCGTGTGCATAATCGTCAGGCCACATTAATAAGTGTGTGTGTTTTGCGGCTAGGTAACAAATACTGAAAAATAAAAGTGTGGCCAAACTATAGACTCTTAATGTATAGATCATAGAATATTTATGAGTTACTGGCTAAATACCCACTAGTACAAGATTCTTTTAATGTAAGGAGTAGGCCTGAGTCTCCCTTATACACACTACTTAAGGCCGTTGGCCGAATTGAGGACACTTGGTAAGTGTTGACACTTGATGCACTTGGGTGATTTGACACTTGCTTGATGGCTGACTTGGTTATTACAAACACTTGACTTGAGACACTTGGTATTAGTGACACTTGATGCACTTGGTGATTTGAACACTTGCTTGAAGCACTTGGTTATTTAAACATTTGACTTGAGGCCACTTTGGTAGTTTGACACTTGATGCACTTGGTGATTTGACACTTGCTTGAGGCACTTGGGTTATTAACACTTTGACTTGAGACACTTGGTAGTTGAACACTTCGATGCACCTTGGGTGATTTGACCACTTGCTTGAGGCACTTGGTTTATTAACACTCACGTTGAGCTTGAGAGGCACTTGGTAGTTGACCACTTGAATGCACTTGGGTGATATTGACACTTTGCTTGATGCACTTGGTGATTTGACACTTGCTTGAGGCAAGCTTGGTTTATTAACACTTGACTTGAGGCACTTTGGTAGTTGACACTTTGATGCACTTGGTAAATTTGACAACTGGACTCGCGTCCGTTTGCTTGATGCACTTGGTGATTTGACACTTTGCTTGAGGCACTTGGTTATTAACACTTGACGTTGAGACACTTGGTAAGTTGACCACTTGATGCACTTGGTGATTTGACACTTTGCCTTGAGGCACTTGGTTATTAACATTTTGACTTTGAGACACTATGGTAGTTTGGGACACTTGGCAGCACTCTGGTGATTTAGGACACTTGCTTGAGGCACCTAATGAAGGAAAAGTTTAAAATTATTCAACCTAAATCCTGATTTAGTAAAATTACTGGAAACTAGAGCCTCGGACCCAACCCTCGGGGTGATGAAATTATGAAAGCAGTATTGAGCAATTGCCATATCGTTGCTGACACACTCAGCTGTTTCCCTCAATTTGTGTTAACATTGAAAATTTATGAAATTAAGGAAAATAAGATTAGCCCTGTTAAATACGAATATGAAATTGCCATAAGTTTATAAATTTTACCTGGTCCATCACAGAGGGTCTCCTACTACACTACTTCAGTGTTCATTACAATTGTAACATCTTCAGTGTGTTATTCATTGAGATATGAAATGGTCTGTCACAGGTGACTTACCAACATCCAGCAAGGGAGAAGCACTGCACTCAGGCAGGCGGTGAACGGAGGGACTGTTGGAGGGTCAGCAAGGGGGGGGGGGGCCTCTGGAAGGTGAAGTTTCGCCTTCGTCTCCACTCACTGCGCTAAGCCTTGTGTGACCAGACTTGTACTAACAGGGAGCCGTTCCTAACTCCACCCCACAAATCCGACTGTCTCTCTCCTAGCCCTCTCATTATACAGCGCACTGAACTGCAGCTGGTGAGTTCACTTCTATAAACATTCCCGATGAGTACTGACTGTACCCAGCAGGTTCACTTGTTCTGGCCCTTGTTTATACCTACCAGTTGGAGCCTACCACTGGGCACAGCGAAAACCGATGTGTTTCATTTAAAATTTGGACAACCTTATGGATGTCCAGGAGCGGCAAATCCACTAACCGCTGTGTCGAGATTCTGGTGAGAGCAAGGGGTTAATTTTGATAGGTCTACTGTGGGGAGATGACTGTTGTAGTTGGTGGGGTTCGGTTTTCCTAACCTCAGAGGTGCTTGGCTAGCCTCAAAATAAATGGGATTCACCACCCCCCTGACTGCTTTGACTGGATAGGCTAGGTTCCAACAGTTGAGCCTCTCCCTTCTTTGCGATTGGGGACATGATGAGATTAGTCCTCATTGATCGATAGGAGGCAAACCCCTAACCCCCAATCTTTCTCCATCCTGGAATTATCCTTGTCACAACACCGGAAGCAGTGCCAAAGGTCCTTATAGGGTGACTAGATGCAATTTATAAGCATCTTGTCTTAAGGGCAACAAGAAACAATTTAATTCATAAAAGGTGACTAATTATATTCACCTCTAGTGCTACACATGTTTAGGAGTTTTTGTAATTCATATTGTTGAAGTTTAAAATTAATAATTACCATAATAAAAATAAAGTGTACACTTTATTGTCCCTATCTTTTTTTTTACCAAAACCTTCAACATAGACTAAAAATAATAATTACAATTACTTAACCATGTTAAAAAGAATATTAAACTGGGTTTTTATTAAAATAATGTTGTTTTATTTTTTGCAAATTTAAGCCACAGGCATTAGTGCTTCTCTTATTTTTTAAGGAGCGGCTTTTCGCCAATGCACTTGAGTCTCAAGAAGCCTTTTACCTACGGCACTTGGGAAGTATACAATACGAAACCCAACCAGTTTACGGTTTCTAGCAGTTTCCTACAAAACTGGGAAAAGTTCACAACCTTATTCTATACCTACCAAAGCGGTCGGTGTAGCGTTCCCTTGCTATTGCAGGGCAGTCAAAAGAGCATGTGTTTTTGCAATTTCCTCCTGCTCGTCACACACTCTTACAAGAGCGGATCCTTCCGAAGAATGGCAGATTCTGTGAAGATGCTTCCTCAGGTGACATTTGACCATGTTCCGTAATTAGACCCCAACCTGAAAACACACCGGGCAGTCTCGAAGCACATCAATTTTTCCGTATCCCTCATAGACATTGGATGATTTTTTAATCTTTCTGTAAGTAATACAATCAAAGGCAGTATCCAGCGTGGATTCTTTTGCCACAATGTCACTTTTAGATTGGTAAATAACATTTGAAGTAAGATATGATGTTTGGTTGTTTAATCACCAGAATCTCTGGTTGGTGACAGGCCAGCGCAGCGAAGTGGTACTCGCAAGCAGTACGACGTACCAGTGCCAGCTGGCCGGTGGCCACTCTCCTCACCGGGGATGGGGAGGGGGGCACGTGTATCACCTGTCTGGTGGTTAAACAGAGCTAATCGGAGCAAACCGTTCTCTCTCTCTCGGCAACTTTGTCATTCACTGGAACCAGGTAACTATCAAATATTAACCTTAATGTGATTGTCAATTCAGAACCAAGTAAGACTGAAATCCAGGAACTAGAAAGGTTATATGAGGACTGTTAAGAATTATTTTAAACAATGTACTGGATTACAAAAAAAATATTAACAACTAAAGTAAGACAAGTTCCCAACATTTTTAAAATTTGTGTTTAAATTTATTGATGTGGGAAATATGTTTTGAATGGAGTGCTTGAACTATGGAAATTAATTGGTTCCAGTATATTTATTTTTTTAATTAAAAATTTGTTGTATAGCAGTTTGTGGAAAAGGGTAAACAAACAATACAACCCCGGAACCAACAGTTTACAATGAAAAATTACAATTTTCCCTAACTACCAAATTGTTTTATTTTATGGTGTGGTAAAGGTTTCTAATATTATATTGTTTTATAATTATTAATTTATAAGTAAAATCACTCGTAAAAAGTTAATATAATTATTTTTTTTTTTATGGCAAACGGCAAATGTTACACATAATGTTTTTCTGCAGCAGTGAATGTATGTAACATTTGCAGAAATATCAATTATTATTATGGAACAAAAGGCAATGGTTATCATGTTACAAAAAAAGTCTTCCATTACATGACAGAATGTTGGGACACAAAAGACCACAAAAGTAGTTAAGTAATATTGTGAGAGAAAGGAGAATAACACAATAAATTCTTCATTATTCAATTCCAAACTAGAAAGAAAATCATATACATATATGTTTGCACTTTTCCCACCAGTGTTTCTTCTAAAGTTTATAAAGAATTAAAAAATATTGTAATAACATTTGCTAAGTATTATTTTTAGGTTAAAACCCATTGGGGAAGACAAACATGCTGTGTAGGTTGCCGAGTAGTCTGGACTTAAAGTCGAGTTATGCGCTGGTTACATAGTCTAAGCTAAGCACATTTTTTATTGTTATGGGCCAGTCTAGTTTCTGAAAACCAACAGATATTGTTGCCCGTGGTCTTTACAGTTTCCTTTACTAAATACATTTTATTTTGTTACTGGCAGAACCTGAACCAGAATGTGACCATCTGTTTGTCAGAAAGTTTCTTCATTGTTTTCATTTTGTCAGCTGCTCTATGTGGAGGTTAGGTGTGTTGTTTTTTTTGTTTAGTTGTGAGATAGATCGTAATGAGTATAAAATGTTTCTATGGTATTAGATAAATAATTACAAGTGCAATTCTGATATCAGTGGAAGTGTTTAAGACTAATTATTTCCCAATGCCAAAAACTGCTTGTCAATTCACCATTTGTGTCAAGATAAAAAAAATTGAACATCAAGATGAAAGTTATTTGGATTATTTTCCAATTGTACAGTATTTGTTATTAAATTGTAACGTAGATTTTGTGTACAGTGAATAAAAAATCAGAAGTTCCTAGTTAATAAGAAGTTTTCAGTAAACATTCAGCAAAATCATAAAAACGTTGTAATATTTTTCCTCTATTTTATTTTTAATCATACTATTTCAGATTATGCATGACAATTTTAAAATTTATGTAAAAAAATTATTATTATGTCTTTGGTAAAGCATGGTGATAGTTAATTAGAAAGTAATTTAATTAAAAAAACATTAACAAAAAATGTTTGTTTTCTAAAAATTTAAAAAATAGGTAAATATATTTACAACATTCAAATTTTATTTACTAATAAATTTTAGTACAAAATAATGTGAATTTAGTATATTCAATGAAGATTTAACTGTAATGACAGTATTAAACGTATTAATTCTCTACATTTCATGAATTTCTTTTAGAAATCTCAAATCAAAGCCTTGCATTTTCTCCCCAATTCAATTCCTGCTACCAATACTGTAAAGGGCTTAATAAATACTTCTTCAATGGGTCAACACTAAAGCTTTTAGTTTTGAAGGATGATTATGTTCAATTGGACTTGAAATTTTATTAGTGAGATATTCTCACTGGGAGAGTGTACAAAATCTCCTGATGTCACAGGGAGGGAGGGGAGGTGAGCCACTCTGGTGGTTTGCCATGCCGACTGTCACTGTGGAGAAACTGCCCTCTACAGCTGGAGATGTGCGTTCCTTTCCTGCTCACGGTTGGGTCAGGACACCTCTGTCCATAGCCTATCTGGTCCATAACCATACGGACTCACTGCTTCCCGTCGGTCTCAATATGGAGCCCCAGCGAAAGCGTTCATGTTCTCCGGGCACAAACAGGTAAACTCTTACAATACAAACATTCTTTATTTTCAAATACATCAAGTATTGAAGTGGCGTCAGATTGGATTAATATAAGTTAAAATAAAAAGATTTAACCCTTGAACTGGCAGTCTACATTATAATGTCGATCTGAGATGCACATGTTTGGAAACAGTTCCTGTAGTATATATGGCAACACTGGCCATTTCAAACAGAAAGAATTGCTGATTTCAATGATGAACATTTGTTTTAAACCGTTTTGGCAACAGCAACGTCATAAAACTTTCCAGAAAGATCACCTTCATCTAGCCAAATTAAATTAGTGATATATCATTTGTATGTTGTTTTTTATGCTCACATTTCAATAATGTCCCAAAACTTAGCTGGTAGGTGCAAAGTTCGTCCTGATAACTCTTTTGAAAAAAAATTGTACGCATAGTAAGAAATTTAGTCTCGTGTACTATATGTGGTTTTTACAATATATTTAATTTTTCTTCAAGAGGTTCTGGATACCATTGTGTATTTTCTTATAAACTAGATAAAATGAAGAATAAATTGGCACTCTCAGTTTCTAATACTTAAAATATTATCACACTTTACCAGGTGCAGTCCCACAACTTGTGTCTAGTGTTGTAGCCATGGAAGTGTCTATTCTGTACCAGCAATTGTCTATCAGTATACAAAGATGACTTCTTTTATGTAGGGGATTACTTTTGTCCTAATCTTCAGGGTCCTGAACGCTTCTCTTACCACTTTCCCTGAGGCCTAACTTAGCTATGGCTCTTATGGCCCTCTTTTTTGCAATATCAATACCTCTGAAGATTTCTTACCAAGATACCGCACCGTACCACTAGGTGAGCTTCAACCATATCTGAGATGTGTTTCAAATAAAGAAATGGTAGGCAAATGTTGCAGTAGACATGATTTTTATCACACAAAGAGAGGAATTTAGTTTAGAGATGAGAATTTCTATGTTCTGTGATCAGGAAAGACCCTCATCAATGACTCCTAGATACTTGGCCTGGGCATTTCTTTCCATATCGGGTATTGTTGGAACTTCTTCACATCTTCCCGCCAAAAGTTAGTTGGCTTTTTGGTTTTGCTTTAGCATCAAGTCATTTGAAAGGCTCAGTACTGATAAGCTATGTTCAGTTCTGTGAATGATTTGACATGTAGATCATCTTTATATCCACTCAGAAGCAAGGTGTGGTATCATCAGTGTACATTGGAATTGTGCAAAAATTTGTTGATGTTCTGATATGCCACTTATGAACAGTATAAACAGTTCTGGTCCCAATACAGATCCAGGGCACTCCCCGATTTTACAGGTAAAGGTCTTGATCTGGTTATTTTTGTAACTCTAGTTTTTGCTTGCTTTATTTCTACTATTTGTTTCCGGTCTTCAAGATAACTATTGAACCACATATTCGCTGTGCTTTTGATGCCTAGTTTGTCTAACTTATTGTGGTATGAGTTCGTGCTCTGGCAATCAAATGCTTTGCTCACGTCTAGGAAGAGACTTGTAACAAGTTTTGCTGCAAAAGGTTTTTGTTTGAAATTCTTAATAATATTATGTAATTCTATATTTGGTTGTGTATTTTAAGTATGATTCTGTGGCTGGAATTGTGTGTAGGTTTATAGTTACAAAGTAGGAGAGTACGCCACACTATGTATTGCGTAACATGTTTCGCAGAGGTTGCATGCAAAATTTCAAGTCTAAAGCTACATGTGTTATTATGTCATATGACTGTACTCAGTTTGTTACAAATTTACTTATAGAAATGTTCACTTAGATAGTCCTCAGGCAAATCGAATGGAGTGACATGCACCATAATCGAACTCAGTTTTGCTTATTTAAATGAAGTTTCATACAAGATGTTAAGTCAGTAGGTAATTTTGAACTCGAGATATCCTGCAAGCTGACAGACAGACACAAACACAATTTTCCAGCCCCTCGAAGTGACAGGCTTTTGCTAATGCTCAGTGAACAAAACGACCTGTGAAATAATTGACAGTCTTCTCAAATTGTAATACAAAAAAATTACAAGTTTTTTACTGAAATTGCAAGTATTATACATTTCTTTAATGTTCGTAGCATTAATAATTTATTTGACATTTGATAAAATATTACAGTAGCTTCAGCCAGAACATTACAAGTTGTGATATACCTTTAATTGGAAATGGTACACTGTTACATGGTGTAATATCTAAATGAACACGTAAAGTGTAACATTGGTAAGAAAAATCAGCAACAAATTTGGTTATACGCATTTTAGTTGATTTAGAGGGTGTCTATGTTAAGAAAATTAAAATAATAACATTCCAGAAACTTAAATAAGTAGTAATAAAATAAATTGAATCAATTGGAGCATCACAGATTTCATAATAGGTATAGTACATTTTGTCATTTCAGCACTATATTTCCATCTTATCCATGTAGTTCGTGTGTTTTAAAACCCTTACTGTCCTGGAAACTACTGTTATGTTCAGAAAACAACCTACGCAATTGTGAGTGTTAGATCTTTTTGTTTTATAGAAATCTGTGCAGCATATATGTATACATTACAAGTTCATTCACAACAAGCAATGTCAGATGTATAGAAACTAAAAAAATTGTTCCCAAGCAATGACCTTGAGGTACACCTCAAGTAACATTAGTAGCTAATGTAAATAGTTATAGCTCATAATATTCCTGTGGTTCATAACCTAGTAATAACAGGTACAACATAACACCTGTATTTGGTGTTTTTATGCCCTAAGCACTTAACTGCTCTTTAGTGAGTGTTCATTCTAACTCACAACTAATAACAAAATTAGCCTTTCTCACACTAAATTGTTCTGTTGCAGATGAGGGTAAGTCTTTCTGCCTCAGTCTCACCAGAAATTTTGAGTACATAACTTGTATCCGCTACTCTCCGGCCCTGGTGGCTCTGCCTTCAACTGAAGCTCTCCATCCCGTCGGATGTGGCCACTCCGCAGCCTGGTCACTGAGCTCATAGACAGAGCGATCCCCTCACATGTTTTTACATCATGGTGAGTGATACATTCAACATCTGTTTCTACCCCATACAGTCTATCAACTTTTGCTTTCTGCTGTTTCTGGTTAACTTTCTTTGTATTTACAACCGTGATTCTGTTCTGTTTGGTGTCAGTTGGTGGTGTTGACCCAGAATTTCGTATACACACAAGGACCTATCCAGAAAGTACGTTTTAGCTCTGTAGTTGCTAGGGGCAGTAGTACTATCACAGCCATTTTGATGTCAGGGCCTTTCTCTGTTCAGTGGCTATCCCAAGCCGTGCTAGTGACAGATTACACAATTGCAAATCCTGCGAGTTGTGAAGTGCAGTAACACGGATTTTGTTGGCTAAGCACAATAAACTAATTGAGATTTATAGCAGACTCTGTGAAGTTTATGGGAAATGATGTGAATTACTGTGTACCGTTATTAACAGCACATATTTTGTAATTTATATGGAGCTAATACTTTATAAATTAAACAACTTTTCGGAAATACTTGGTTTATTCCGAAATTCAAGTTCACCCAAAAGTTTACAAAGTTTTTAACAAACTTTTGATTCAATTTTATTCAAAAATCACTCAATCAATCAAATCTAATTAAGAGTCTGATCAAAAGGTACTGAAATTAAAATTAAACTAAAAATGTATACTTCTCCAAAAATGGTTTAAAATTAACAAAACAAAATAAAAGTTCTCTTCTCAAAATACTCAAAATTAATATAACACAAAACTTGATATTTACTTTATCACCAAAATTTAATTCACAAAACTTCAAAAATTTGAATTAAATTTTCAGACTCTGAAAGATGGGAAACTTTAGAAATTTTTAATACAGTATTATAAAATAAAAGATATTAACTATACGCTGGTACGGGTACTTACTACTTTGAAGATTACGGAAGGCAGATCGGATCTTAAAACGCACTAAAAATTTTAAATACTTCAAATTGACTTTACCCCACGAAAAAATAAATTACTCTAAATTCCCAACTATTGGGTTAGAGAAAGAACTTCAGCTACTAACTCGACCGCTACACGTAACTCCTCAATCGCCAAGACTAGACTGACTGCTCCTCCAGCGAGCCGGGAGGAACGCATCAACCCGATACGTCACTGACCGATCAGCTGATTGCCGTCCAACTGAACAAACAATGTCACCCGCAACCGCGTCTAGTTAATAAGAGCCTACTTCCTACCCGCGATTTCAGCATAAATTGAATTTGAACTATGGTACAACTGAAGGTGGTGGAGTGGGTCAGTGGTGCATTAGGTTTAAAAATTGTTGAACTAATGTGCACGATGACGAACAAAGTGGACGGCCAAGTATTGTGACGGATGAAAATTGTCTCTTAAAGTCGATGAGAAAAATTAAAGAAGACCGCCGATTCACAATAACAGAACTCTCACTTAGTAATCCTCAAATTTCAAGGAGTTTGTTACATGAAATTGTCACGCAGAAGTTAAGTTTACCATAAATTTTGTGCATGTTGGGTACCAAAATCTTAACAAAAACTCATAAAAATCAGTGTATGGCTGCTTCATTAACATTTTTGGACACTCACATTACAGGAGACAAGACTTGGTTAAAACGCATGAATCGTGACGCAGCACTTTGATGGTGAAGTGGAACTGCAGGAGGGTGTGACTACCTGGTAAAAGTCTCAAGTGGCAGAATCTTACTTAAACGTAATTTCCTTTCTGGATAGCCCTTGTGTTTTGCACTCTATTTCTTATTTTACTAACAACTGCATTTAAGGTAAGAGTTTTTTTGATGAGATAGGAAGAATAATTTTAACCTTTAAAAGATTGGAATGGTTATTCCAATTACGTTATATATAATTTTAAACAAAAAAAAATAAATGGGACATTTTGTGCCTATCGGGCACTTGGTACCACAAGTTTATTCAGTTTGAAGTATCCAGTATTGTCCAATTGTTGGACTTTCACCAAGTCTATTTTACATACTGTACTACCGTATATTAAACACACATTTCGTAATACCGTTATAGATACCCATAGTTTAGTTATCTAAACAGTCTAAACGGTTTATAATACCTCATCTTTAGTAAGCCTGCAAGCAGGCAGGAGGGTTAAACAAGAAATTTATCTTATTTTTAGGTTAGGTGGCTCTCTGGATTTGGTTACTCACTGCTAATCTGATTCCCATCTCCTCAGTTGTGATTGATTTGTTCTGAATGGGAAAGAGAGCTTTTATTAGTGATCATGCTGTGTGGCAGTGGTATTCTGTGTGCATGAGTTTTTTGAGTGACAGGATTTTGTTTCTGTATTTTCTGGTCTTCTTCATAGCAAATCTCTTTTTATTGACATGAAAAATTCGGACAGTAATTAGTTTATGTATTTTTTGACATATGTAATTTTATTTCTAGCATCTAATTTATTTCATTTCTAACTTTTTATTAAAGAATAAACCATTGGCTTACATTGCAGTTTTCTTTTCCTCTCTAGCAGAAGCTATTTGAAAGGAAAATCTAAAAAGACATAAAAATACATACTACAACTATTATTAACATATACAAACATGGAGTTGAAAATTTGTTAGCATCTTAAATTATATTTTACAAATACATTGTATCATTATACATTAATAATTTGATAAATAGCTAAAATAAATACTATATATATATATACTTATTTTTATATCTCTGCAATAAATTTTATGAATCGTAAATTACAGTTGATTTCAACATCAATGCTTGAATGAGTTGTAAAAAATAAATATTATTACTATTATACGAGTATTACAGGTGATGTTAATTAAAAGAAAATATCTGTAGTATTTTCATCACTTCAATTCAAGACAAAGTAATAAAGAATCATAGTATAAAAACTGATAATAGAAGCTGTGTACCAAACAAACACAAAACTGGTACATACATTCACATTTACCACAAAACTAGAACCCCCGACTGCCATAAGTATTTTCCTTAAACGCCAAGCAGTTCTTTTCCAGTTTTGCAAGCTTTCTTTCTAAAATCTATAAAAAAATAGTTATTTTACTGCAAATCTAACCGTATTTGGTATCATTTTGTTCACAATGATCATATTATAAAATGATAATAAGCAACTATGGTATTTTCATTTGATTTTTTACGGTTGAGAAAGGAATTTTGTTCTGTTTTTTTTTTTGCATATAAAAAGGGGGAAGGGGAGGGTTATTGTGCCTGGAAAATACAGTTAAGTATATATATTCCAAATTCCAAGAGAGCCTAAATGTCACAAATTTAATCTAGTTTCAGAAAATGTATAGTTTTGTTGTATGAGTCTTCAGGTAAATAAAATTAGTTTTAGCGCAAAA
This sequence comes from Homalodisca vitripennis, assembly GCF_021130785.1. Classification (NCBI taxonomy): domain Eukaryota; kingdom Metazoa; phylum Arthropoda; class Insecta; order Hemiptera; family Cicadellidae; genus Homalodisca; species Homalodisca vitripennis. The sequence goes on from NC_060214.1 coordinate 19,482,166, forward strand.
ACTGATAGTGGTACAAGAAGCGTGCGATTTATGATCAATAAAACATAATTTTGTAAAAATGTGTATAAATTGTTGTAAACTGTAAATCTAACTATATTTGGTATCATTTTCTTTGCAATAAACTATAGAACACTATAAATAATAAATATTGTGAGAAAACCTAAGGTTTTTATTTTGTATGGTTTGTAGGAACTAAAATTGTTATAATACATTTCTAAAAAAGAGATAATTACCTGATAAAAACAGTTATATTCTAATAATGTTTTAGGGTTTTTGTTAAATTTTGCAATAACCTAAAGGTCATAAATTTAGTACAGGTATATGTGTATATATATATATATATATAAGTTAGTAATGTTTTGTTATAAAACATTACAAAAACAAAAAAGTGGGTGTGAAACTATTTTTTCTGCAAAGACAAAAATAGCAACGTTATTATAAAATTACTCTGCTGTCATAGAACAATAAAAAAAAACCAGTGCTGTGTTCGGCAACTCTTTACCTTTCCAATGGTATATGAATCACGTTGATACTTGATTGTTTACGTATTATAACAAACGAGATTAAGCAGGCCTGCGGGTCAAATCATCGGATATCCGTTGATTGGCGTTTCAGGAACAAAAATAAACAACGGATATCCGTTGAAGGGCAGTCGGAGGGTTAAAAAATACTGTAGTAAAAAATGTGCAAAATGTATAAATTAAAACACTGATTGGATAAGTTTCCAAAATCAGGAATTTCAAAAATACAACATGGGAGGTATAATTTATTTGTGATTTCTGCCACTTCAGCCAACTCGAAAGCTTTAATTACTTATCTAACTGAATTTGTTATTTTAAATAAATTTTCATTTTTCTTCTTCTAACAAACTCATCTTACCATTTATCAGCTAATTCCAGGGTAAGGAGATTTACCTATTCTATTGGATTGGTAGACTCAAAATAATGTATCAGCATGTATTCCTATCCTTCTTTTGGTTTAGGATTTTTTTTGTGATTCAGCCGTTAAAAGAATAAAAAATGTTTTGTTCTGTGACTATTTCATTGTATTTTGATTCCAGCCTCAAGCTAAAAGTAGGACAACTGCTGCTCCCACACCTGCGTAGTCTATTACCACAGTCCAGTCTACTGCGTAGGTCCTCGACAGATATTTCGATTAGATTAATTTATAATTGTTTTTTTTTTATTGTATGATTCACTTCAATATCGTGACTCCTTAATCATTGATTTTTTTTGTACCGATTAGAACACATTCTAGATTATTGCGGTTTGAATAATAACATTTTTTATTTAATGTTCTGTTCTAAAAGATGTTTTACTCTTTGAAGAGCATCACATTTGACTCATAAGTCACATTCAAGACAGTTTACCGTTTGTATTGCAAGACAATACAGATACTTATACCATATTTTGTTGTTTTAACAAATCTTTTTTGTTAGTTGTTTGATTGTTTTTCAAATTAAATATATCACAGTTTTTGAGTATACAAATTTTTATTAATTATAAATGGTTACCGACTTGTTATTAGACATATAATATGTGTGATATTTACGAGTATTCCACGCTTCATTGTTTTTAAAACAAGGTTTTGTATTAATTTCTTTTTGCCTGTTATATATGCCATTTAGGTGTACAGGGCGTGTATAAATGATTTTTTATACGTCTTAAGAGAAAAACATTATATCTTTAAATGAAATTAAGGTCCAAAGTTCAAGCTTTACAATATTTTTAGTCTAATTAAGATCGGTTTTGAAAAATGTTTCAGAAAAATATTATATTGTTTAAAATGGCGACAATACAACATATTCAAATTGTAATAACTAGAAAACAGAAATTTTATGAAAAGTTTATAAGAATAATAAAATATGGGTTATTTTTAGATGAACATTTTGTTCCAAATTAATTTGCTACAACAAATAATAACCAAATGGTAAAGGTTATGGTGAGTGCTAACTCTTACTTACAATTGAGTTATAAATTTTGTGTAACTCCAGATTAATATTCATGTGTTGGATATCCCTTGCAACATGAGATTATTGGCTGAAAAACGTTAAAATTTTTACCTTTATGAAATTTAAAGATATAAACTTTTTCCTAAAAACACTGACAGATGGTAAATTAAGCAAGATAGAATAATTGTACTTTATATGACTTTTCTTACTTCTTTTGATCTAACAAATCAAATGATGGAGTTGAGTAGAATAATTTAATGTACACCCTGTTTAAAACAAAGGGTTACTTGATAATCAATGCCTAAGATTTGTGAAATCAATATTATTTGTGGTTATCACCTACAGGATAACCTTAACACCTGATTACTTTTTAAGAAAAACATTCCTTTACTATTTATTTTTGTGTGTAAATAACATTATTGCCAATACTGGTGTATAAGCTACTTGTATATTAAACAATTTTAATTACTGTTTATGACATTTTTTATGATTATTCCTATATTACTTTTTACGAGGGTCATAAGTCAAAGTCAAATCATCTTTATTTACATAAACTTGTAAGTTTAGTAATTGTGTCAACAAATAAAGGTTTAGGTCTAGTTGTCTTGTTGGTCTTAGGTCCTCCTTCTGTAGAATTCGTTGAGCGAGTAAAATGGTCGATCCAGTAGCCAGTTCTTGAGGGTTTGTCTGAAGTGTTTCCGGTCCATCTTTTTCAAGTCTTTAGGAAGTGCGTTCCACATCTTGGCGCCAGCATAGCTTGGACTCTTTTCAGTTGTTGTGAGCCTATGGCGAGGCAGGCAGTAATCAGATGCATTTGTGCATAGGTCCTTGCTGCCTCTGGTGCTTTGATGTGAACATGCATCACAGCTTCTAGGATGTATAAATTTACAACAGTTAGTATTCTAAGTTGTTTGAAGGAATCCCTGCATGTTTCCCTGTATTGAAGACTTCCCAGAATTCTTATAGCTCGTTTTTGCAGCACCAGTAACCTTTGTATGTTTCCTGGTGTGGTGCCTCCCCATACGATGATTCCATATCGGAGGTGTGTCTCAAGCAGCACATAGTAGGCAACTTTTGCTGTAACTAAGTCACCTATGCTTTTCACTCACTGTATTACATACAGTGCTGTGCTGATTTTTTTGCACACAGAATCAATGTGTGGAGTCCATGAGAGGTCATTGTCTATGGTTATACTTAAGTATTTAGTGGAAGTGACTTCTTCTAATTCAGTCAGCCACCCTCTATCCTCTTTGTATTTTCATAGTACTAACTGTTATGTTTTTCTTTCATTGACAACCAATTCATTTCTATGGCAATATTGAGTAGCCATGTTGAGTGCTATAAATGCGTTTACTTCGAGATCTTTTGGTAATTTTTCCCCTAGTAATAAAACTGTGTCATCAGCATACATAAGTCCTTTACTGTAGTCTTGTATATAGTTAGGAAAGTCATTTGAGAAGATGATGAATAAAACTGGACCCAATACTGATCCCTGTGGCACTCTGCGTGAGGACAAATTTAGGTACTGATCTAATCTGTTTTATACTCCCTCTGCTTGTGTGACTTATTTCAACCACTTGGCTTCGTCCTGTCAGGTAGCTGGTGAACCATGTTTTTGAAGTACCTTGTATGCCAAGTGTTGACAGTTTCTCAAGGAGTTGTTTATGAGAGAGGCAATCGAAAGCCTTACTGTAGTCCAGTAAAATAGCTGTACATGTATTGCCTTCTTCAAGTTGGTCTATTATGAACTCCATAAGACTAATCAAGGCTGTTGTTGATTTTCCAGTAAGAAGCCATGTTGGACAGGTGTTACTTTAGAAAAGGTTGAGATAAGAGAAATTGGTTTGTAGTTTAGTGCTTGTGTTGTGCAGCCTTGCTTAAATTTAGGGTAAACTTTAGCTAACTTTAATGCAGACGGGAAGATTCCAGATTGAAATGATTTATTATACATATTAGTAATATTAACTAAGGGTTGTATTAACCCAGCAGGGATCACTTCTGGCTGGTTTATACCTATCACCATTGGGCACAGCAAAAAACTGATGTGCCACTTCAATCTGGGCAACCTTATGGATGTCCAGTAGCGGCACATCACTAACCGCAAATGTTGAGATTCTGGGGTTCATGGGCAATTCGATAGGTCTAGTCTACTGTTGGAGTTGGTGGGGTGTGTTCCCTTACCTCAGAGGTTCTTGTTAACCTCAACAAGGGTGTGCCACCCCCTGCCCACTTTGACTGGAGAGGCTGGTTCAGAGCTGGCCTCCCCTTCTTCCGGGATGGACTTTGAGATGTAGTGCCCATGGATCTTGATAGGAGGCGGCCCCTACTCCCTAACCTTACCCATTTTGAATATCCTGTCACTCCGGAAGCAGCGCAAAGGTTCTTACAGGACTAAGTGCAATTTTATAAGCTTCTTGTCCTAAGAGAACAAAAAAAAAAGAAAAAAAAAAGGGTTGTATTAGTTCATCTTCATATAGCTTAACTATCTTTGATGAGATTTCATCATACCCAGCTGACGTTTTTGTTTTTAATGACCTAATAATCTTGGACATTTCTAAAATGTTGGTTGGCGTGAGTAGTAATGGCGTTAAGTTTACATTTTCAGGTGATAGAATTGTGTGAGTTTTGTGTAGTCCATTCATGTTTATAATCTTTTTAGCCGCATCAATAAAGAAATTATTTAGTTAGTCCGCCATTATTACTGGGTTAGTTGTAAACTTCATCTCCTGTATCAAGTTTAATAGGCAGTGCCTTTTCTTTTATTGTCAGCCTCAGCAATTTTAGATGCAGTACCTTGTTGTCTTAGGTCATAGTCTTTTTTTAGTAATGCAGCATTCCTCTTGTGATCCTCTCTACCTGTTGTGTTATACAAATTTTAAGCTGATGTAAATCTTTGTCTTAGGAGTAGAGCAGTTGGGTCATTCAAAAGGTAATGATTTTTCCGCTTACTATATCTTGATTTTATTAGTGGACAGGATTGATTTAAAGCTTGGTTTAGGACATTATTAAACTTGTTGTATGTTTCGTTTGTGTCATCAGTATTGTAGATAACCTTCCCACTCTTGCTGCCTCAGTAATTCTTTGAGCCTTAGTAGGTTTCTGTTGCTCATATTTCTACTCTCTACAGTCATTTTGGGTGAGGATGTGTTTTTGTTTCTGGATATTGTACACAGAGTTGTCCTGTGTGGTCAGATATACCGGTATTTAAAACTACAACATAGATCTCTTCTTGGTACACGCACTGTCTATTGAGGTCATCGAAGTAGTTGTTATTCTGGTTGGAGGTAAGTCAATTCTGTACATGTTGAATGATGTGTCAGTCAGCTGGCTAGAGTCCTTTTTCTTGTTGAGGCAGTCTATGTTTATATCACCTATGAGGAGTGTTGAATGTTTTTCTGCTTCAATGTTTTCAACCTCCGATCTTGAGCCATGACGACCAGACACGGGGCAGGTCCACGGTGTGTGCAGAAGTCAGTTTGCGCTAGCTACAGATGCATAAATATGGCTACCTCTATTGATTCTCATGCCAAATGTAAATTGAGGAGTGTTATCCATTTCCGGCAAGCAGAAGGGAATAGTGCAGCAGAAATTCCGGTGGCCATGTTTATGCGACTGCAGCTCAGCGCAAACTAGCTACTTGAACTCAGCAGTGAGGAATATGCATGATCGGACTACTGCCACGTGCCTGGCCATCATGGTGTGAGTTTGGAGGTTAAAAAAACCACCCTCATATACCCTTTTTTAAGTGAAAAACATTTTGAAATTGGTGTCCTGAACTTATATACTGTATACTTACATCTGTTGGCAATCCACCAAGGCCATTATGGTAAAAGTCTGTCGTGTTTATATATTATATAATACCTCCATTATAGAGAATATCTGTGAAATATGTGCTGTTATTTGTTCACAGATGAAAATAAAAATAAAAAGGGTTGCATTTTTTTATAATAAGAATAAAAAAGAAGACATAGTTTTCTAAAATTAATTTTTTGGAAGATAAAGAAACTATGGATATTAATGAGGAGTTTTAGAAGCATGAAAAACCATCACTAATGAAATCAATAAGGAACTGGAAAATGAAGTTAATAATCTACTTATCATTATTAAAAACACAAAATGAGGACCTAAATCAAGCAAATAGGCAAGTAAATGAACTCCGGAGCCATAACACTCAATTAGAGGCTCTAGTTCTAAAAAAAGAAGAAGAAATAGTACTTATAACAAAAAAAATAGCACTACTTGAAAATCAACTAAGAATTACCAATAATGGCCATAACAGCAGATGTAAGGAGTCTTCTGTGGGCAACCATAAATTTGAAATACAAAATTTGAGACATTATACACCTACATCTACTCCTAATCATATTGATGCTGCTATGAGTGAACTGCCAAAAACAGGAAACGTTTAATAAGGAATTATTATTCTCTACAGTAGTAAGAAGAATAAATAAAATAAATATAACACCTAAATCAACATACACTGAACCAGAAATTTCTTTTATATCTCCCAACCGCTTTGAGTCACTTAATATTATAGAGAGTGAAAGCAATGAATTGACGGGTGTTGAAATAAATAGATGAAGAGCAAGCTACTACTATAGATACCACAGTAACAACAAAAAAACCGAAGAAAAAATTGTTAATATGTGCTGACAGCCATGGGAAAAAATTTATCATGGCATGTAAATAAGAAGCAGAACCTTTATGAAGCAATTGGTTTTGTTAGACCTGGTGGACGATCTGAACAGGTTCTAAATATGGAAACCATTAATAAAGAAAACTTAGGAAACAAAGACCTATGTGTTATTATCGGTGGAACTAATGATGTTGCAAGAAATGAAGGTGATAAATTCATAACTGGAATTGAAAACGTACTGAATGAAAAGAAGAGCCATAATTTTGTTATTGTAGATGTCCCTCACAGATATGATCTATCTGACTGGTCATGTGTGAACAGTGAGGTAAAAAAAGTGAATAGTAACCTTAAACAACTGAGTGAAAAATATAGTAATGTTATTCTTGTAGAATCAAGTAAGGCAATGAGACAACATCACACAAGACATGGTATGCATCTCAACACTCATGGGAAAATGTGGCTTTCAGAACAAATATGTGAAGCGGTAGTAAAATATAATCAGAAAAGAATTGGGGACTCTTCATTCAAACCTCAACAAACTTATAAGTGATGTGGATGTAATGAATCAGAAAGACTTGGGAAACGCGTTCACTTCAGAAAATGGAAGACCAGCTTGAACAGTCACAAAACCAACAGTTTAAATGAGCACTGGCTTAACTCATATGAAAAATTACTTTATGTACCTGAAGGTTTTGTTGTGGCTGACATGTACTGTAGAGAAGAACCTCATAGAGGTGGGGGCTGTTCCATATTTATTAAGGAAAGCATCGATTTTGAAATACTAAATGTTAATTGTTTTTGTGTTTTAAGTATTTTTGAAGTAGTTGCTATTGTTTTAAAAAGTTACCACATAGTTTTAGTTAGTATATATCGTACTCCTCAGTCTGATAATAACTTATTCTTGACAAAATTAGACAATTTTTTAAGTTTTCTTACCAGAAGGTTTATGCCTGAATATGACTTAGTTATCACAGGTGACTTCAATGTAAATATTTCAGATAACTCACAAGAGTCTCAAAATTTTCTTAACCTTCTGACATCTTATAATTTATTTTGTTTAAACAAAAATCCTACTAGAGGATTGGCTTGTATTGACAACATCATAACTAATAATGTACATAATGTAAGTGAATGCAAAGTTTTCAAAACCACATATATCAGATCATGATGGCCTTTATTGTCAGATACTTAGGGAGAATATAGAAATCAAACAGAAAGATGCATCACCTTGTAGTTTTAGAGTGCTATCTGTAAAGGCTATCAATTCTCTTAAATACATATTAAGTGAGACTGACTGGAGCTATTTGCTCTGTGAGCGGAATGTAGAATTGCTATTTACAAATGTGTTAGGTTATCTTAGAAATACCTTTGAGCAATGCTGTCCTATAAAAACTAATAAATTCAAACATAATAAAACAAAGCAAACAAATAAGTGGTACAACAATGAGTTGAAAAAAAATTAAAGAAAGAGTAAATTGTATGCTATAACTTATATGTCCAATGTAATAATGATGAGTTGGACAGAAAAAAACAATTAAAAGAACTGTATCAGAAGGAAAAAAACATTACAGATATAAAATTAATGAGGCTAAAATGTTACACAATAATGAATTTATTGCAAATTCTAAAAACAAGTGCAAAGCAGCATGGAAGGTAGTTAGAGAAGAATCTGGTGGAAACAGTAGAAATCTTGAGTGTCCAATTAAGTCTAATGATTTTAATGACTACTTCATTAATGCACCAACAGAAATGAACATTAACAAACCTATTGATGTCATGGGAGCAACCTTACTTGTAAATCAATACTTACATAATAATAATTTAATAATGCAAAATAAAACATTTGTCCTGGCATGCAATATAACTGAACAACAGGTAAAAAAGATTGTCAGTAATTTTAGCACATCTAATAGTGAAGACATATATGGGTTATCAAATAGAATAATCAAAGAAATCATTGATTTTATAATTAAGCCATTGGTTTTCTTATTCAAATAGAGCTTTAAACTGAAGGTGTGTTCCCAGATGTGTTAAAATTTACAAAGGTAATACCAATCTATAAGAAAGGAAAAAAGTCTGATCCATCAAGTTACAGACCAATATCATTAATCCCCGTAATAAGTAAAGTTTTTGAGGCATGTATTAAAGATCAAATTATATAATTTTTTTTGTTAATAATAATTTGCTTTGTGTTGAACAGTTTGGTTTTATACCAGGTTTGAATACAATTAAGGCCGTTGAATGTGTTATTAATTATGTTTTTGAACGGTTTTGAAGATAAAAATATTGACATGTGCTACTCTGATTGACCTGACCAAAGCTTTTGATTGTGTCTCTCATGAAATATTATTGGAAAAATTGCAATGTTATGGTTTGGGGGGTGTGGAACTTGGCTTAATGACATCCTACTTGTGTAACAGGAAACAAATGGTATATCAAAATAATGATGGATCTAATTTTCAATTAATTAAATCTGGTGTTCCCCAGGGATCTGTCTTGGGACCATTCCTATTTTTAATAGCAATAAATGATTTCCCCAGGTAATATACCATGCAAATCGGTATTATATGCAGACGATACTACTTTAGTTTGGAGTGGAAAAGACATGAGAAAATTGCAAATAGATCAGAATGTATCAATGAATATTGCAGAGAGCTGGTTTAAAACAAATCATTTAAATATAAATAAAAAAAAGACAGAATCAATTATTTTTTCACTAACTAAATTAACTGAAGCAGAGTCTATTAAACTACTTGGCCTATACTTAGACAGCAGTTTGAAATGGGATGTACATATAAAATACCTTTGCAAAAAACTATCTAAAATCATTTATTTACTAAGAAAACTTAAACTGTGTGTTAGTGGTGATATGTTGATCAATGCGTATTACGCCTTTTTTCACTCTCAGATTGTATATGGTATTACTTTATGGGGAAATAGTACTTATATGGAACAAGTTTTTAGATGGCAAAAATATGCTTTACGGACCATAAAAGGACTGGACAATCGTGAATCTTGTTTTCCCATTTTCAAAGAATTAAAAATAATGACACTCCCATGTTTATATATATATTTCTGTCTAATAAAACGTAAAAGAAAATTTGCATAAATATAAAATTAGATCTGATATACATAACTATAACACAAGAAATAACTATGCCCTAGATTTACTACCTGCTAGACTTACAAAAACAAATAACAGCATATTTTTGCATGAAAATCAATTATTTAACAAATTGCCTCAATCCGCTCACACTGTCTCTGTTAATAAATTCAAATATTGCTTGAAAAAAGTGGTTAAAGGAACAAGTTTTCTACAAGGTTGATGACTATCTAGCTACTGATTATGGTAAATTTAAGGACATCTTTTACTAATTTTTAATCAAAGCTAAATTCAGATTAGATAGTTAAATGTATGTATTTTAATGAATTTTGATGTAATGTATATAGGCTATTCACTGTTCATTGTTTTAAATTTTATTAGTTTATGTTTTTTGTGTTTTTAACTGTTGTCTAATTATTTATTCATAAATGTATGTCTTTTAGTCTATTAATAATTTACGTTTTTTATTGTTGAAGCTATACAGTGTAGTTTATATAGTGTTATAACTATTTATAATGTTTTATATTTGTTTTAGTTTTCACTTAAATATAGTGGTTATATAGTATGTCTTTTAATCTATTGATAATCTGTGGTTTTTAATGTTAAAACTGTTACAGTGTACTTTATATAGTGTTGTGGCTATTTATTATGTTATTCTACATTTTATTTTTTCTATATTTATTTAAACTTTCATTTAAATATAGTAGTTACAAACAACTCAAAAAGCAATAAAAAAAGTAAAATTATGTTTGTATTGATATTGACGTTGTATTGATATTGACGAAATCTATTGCATCACTGTATGATTAATGATGAATAAAATCTTGAATCTTTCTCTCAGCACTAAAACATTTTAAAGTAGTTGAAATTCACTGTCAAAACTATGAGGAAGGATAGCATCGCATAGTAAGATAGGAAGAAAGCATCACCAGTGATGAAATGGTATGCAAATGGGTAAGAGCTTCAATAGATCACCAAAAGAATGTTCATGGGGACTGGGCTACCTTTAACCCTCTGGGGAAGACAGATGATTCTGGTTTTATACTGAGTGGTCTGGGATGAATGCCGAGTGACGAGCTGGTCTCGTCTATGTTTAGCCATTCTTTATTGTTATGGGCTGTTCTAGTTCTGACAATATTTTACTAGGTATCGTTGCTATGGTCTTCACTGGTTCTTTCACTAAGAGGAAAATGCATTTAATTTAGTCTTGTTACTGGCAGCACTGAATTGATCCTGTTTGTTAAAGTGCTTTTTCATTGTTTTCAATTGTTAGCTATTAAATGTGAGGTTAGGTGTGTTGTTTAGATGAGATTGATCATAATGGTTGTAAAAAATCTGTGGGACTCTGGTGTTGCTTTGTTGATTATTATTTGCAATTTTGATATCAGTGGAAGTGCGGAAGCGTAATAATTTCCCGTCCTCAAAAACCTTTTATTTTTGAGCTTATTATTTTAAATATATGGCTTTAATAACTGCTATTCATTTCCCTAAAAATGAAAACCAGTTAAAATTACATTTTATAATTTTACCAAAGCTTTTGATACAGTAAATCCTGGCATTTTGGTTTCTAAGCTGAAGTTTTATGGATTTTACAAAATAAACATGTAGCTATTGTTCGTATTACCTCGAAGATAGGAAGCAATCTGTATTTTTAATGAAGAATTCCCTACTCAGTCCTTGGTAAGAAACAATGTTCCACAAGGGTCAGTTTTAGGACCTCTTTTATTCTTAATTTATCATCAGACTTTACTGCTCAAACACTTTCTGCTCCCTTTTTCCAGATGACACTGGTTTGAATTCAAATCATAACAATTTATTTTTGAATTAGATACTTTACCAAATGAAAAAAAAATGAAATTTTGAAAAAACTGGAGCACAACCAACAAAGTTAAAACTAAATATTTACCTCAAAACATACATGTTTTTCTTTAAACATGACCATGAGTCTGCTACAGTAAATACTTTGGGGGTTAGAATACAGTCAAATCTGAATTGGAATAACCAAGTAGTTAGTTGCAAACAGAGTTTCCAAAGGAATTTTTATGCTTCAGCGATTAAGTGAGAGAATCAAAATTGATATTTTAAAGAGTTTATATTATGTCCAATGTTCATAGCCATGTTCTTACTACACTATTGTATGGGGGCACACTCATCAGTCTCAGGCTTATTTGTGCTGTAGAAAGCTTTGCAAATCATGTCTGGAGCCAGGGAAGTTGAACATTGTTCACCACTGTTTTTATGCATAGAAATTCCAACAATTTGTTTTATATCTCGCAGCGTTTGAAAATTTGTGAAGGGGAATAGACACAAAACTAGGGTATATTAAAATGTACACAGTCATGAAACCAGGAATCGTTTCAAATTAATTAACAATTTTTTGTTCACAGTATACCAAGTCATACTCAAGGTTTTTGTGGTAGAATTATATTAGATTTTTTAACTTTTTGCCTAAAGAAATAAAAGAACTTTCCTCTTCATTAATTAAAAATTTATATTAAAAATAAATTAACTGAAAACTGTTAATTGTTATTGGTTAGTTGTTATTTTTTGCTTTTACCAATGTTACTTAAATATATAATCTTTTTTCCATATTACTAAATAAAATGGATTCAAGTGTCCAAAACTTTACTAATACTATTAATTAGCATTTAGTGTAAAAAAGAAATGGATGACTGTATTGAAAAACTTGTTTGGCCAACAAATGATTAGATTTGATATCTGCATTTACTCACCACCTACTGCATGCTCAATGTTTTCTAGTATGAACAATTAGAAGTAAATTTTCATTAAAACTTTCAATTTTTATTATCTGGAGAAAAGGTGTTATTAATGAAAAGTATGATACATATGATAGTTTTGTCAACGTTTATATAAACTTGCTGATTAAATTTGACACCCTCTCTCAATTAATTAATAACATGTGATTGCACTAATGCATTTCTTAAATGTTAGTACAAAAATTTCATGTCTCTGCTTTTCATGGTTTTTTTTTTTTTTGCTGGGCAGTGGATGAATCAGTCAGTCAGGACATTTCTTTATATATATATATAAATAAAATTTCCTCAAACCCTTTAAATGCTAACATCCAATTTTTACCGGACTTTTTCAGGAAAAAAAATTGTATACTTTTTAAATTAATATCATTTTAAATTGTTTGTGAAGAACTGTTGTTTTTAAAAATATATTATTATAGTATACTTCCGATCAATAACAAAAATCAATAAAGAATTCACATATAAATATTTGGTTGACATGGCTACCAGAAACAGTTATACAATAGTTTCTTAACAGTTGTATAACTCACTCATTATTGAAGATAGTGACATTTTAAAAAATGTCATAAAATGTATTAAATACATTTTTCAAGATTTATAGACAGTTGAATACCCTTTCCCAGTGATACGGACAAAGAAAAGGATATGAAGTTTTTGGTAATAACAACAATGTGGTTTGAAAAATGAAATTAAAATAAATTCTGGCAGTTTTTTACGTACATCCATTTTTGGTATTCATACATTTAATTTAATGGTAATTTTGTGTAAATGTTTATCGCTTTTTGTCATAACCTTTAATTTGATAATGATTTCACACATTTTTATAACTTTACAAAACTTGTTTGTATACTTCGAGTCAGTAACCATTCTTGATCAAGGTTACAAGTAAATAAATGCACCACTGAATGATTGATGATACTATAGATAACTATTCCAAGAGATTTTAATTGTCAGTATTAATAAAGTATCTGACAAGTTGTACTAAAATATAAATTGAAATTTCAGAAACAATGAAACATTACTTTGATCTTTCTTCTTTAGACCATAATGCAACAAAATTTAATACAATTTTTCCTACATTTAAAGGAATATTGAAAAACACTTTTATTTGTGTTCAATACCTGGGCAAGATGCACTTAAAAATAATTTATTTTTCCTCACAGACTCTCTCTGCCCTTGCGGCAGATAACATAGCATTGACCAAGGATACAGCAAAACAAAACAAGAAGAATAACCAGTTCAAAGACTTTATTCCTTAAAATATTTGACAAAGTTTGTTTCTTTACAAAACACCCAATAACAACGAGAAGGACCCAATACTGTACAGCAGGTATGGCACGGTCCTAGTAAGGAATGAAAGGATGCCGCCCTCACACGTCCGTCGTTTGTGGATTGGTCAGTTGATCGTACGTTACAATTACTCCATAAAAATACATTTTTACACAAGAAAAGGGTCTGAAAAATACGTATACAATGTTGTTAGTTCGTACTCGGCTCGTATCCCTAACTATATTTATACAAAAACTGACACCGGCGCTTCTATTCTATACAGTGATGAAAGCGTTAGAACAAGACAGAATTATGTACAAGAAAGCGGAATTAAGGAGTGCAGTTAGTGGGGGAACCGGGACTGCCAAACCTGATAAAACTGAAATGTGAGAAAACTCGGAAATGATTTAAACACTTAGCAGCCTGCTGCTTAAATGCTTTGTCTTGAGTGAAGGCTGCACAGCACTAATCATCTCCGCCACTACGACCCTTCTGACAGTCTATCACTTTATTTTACAAAAAATTTAACGAGTTTATAAAATTAATTTCACAAATTTACTCTACTGGAAGCCAGACTCTCCTTTTTTGTTGTTCAGTGTTCAATACGTCTTCTTAACCTCGGGGGCCACTGAAACAAACGGGGACTATATTAGTTACACAACATTTGATACTTGAATAATTAGTAAAAAGTTTACTGTGTAACTGTAAATAATAATGATAAACTTTAATTATTACTTGTATGAATATTGATAAATTCAGATCACAGCTGTCGCTATGATTTAATAAACGTAAGAACAACAAATTAAAACAGTTGTTTGAATAAGAATTTAATAACAGAAATATTAAAATACTACATAATTAAACTTGTATTCATTCAAAATCCATATTAAAAACTCATTGGATTTTTTATGTATTAAAAATACATATATTTTGTAATTTCACCATTAAAAAATGTCTTGTAACAATAATGATATAATTTCACATCAAAATCTTAGTTTTTTAAATTTAAAGGTTTGTTGATTTGTACTAAACAAAATTGATTTGACTGTAAATTTGTTTGTTATTTACTCAGTGGTTTTAAAATACAATATAAAACATTGAAATTGTACTTCTTCCACAGAACATCTGGCTGGAAAAAACATGAAAGTTAATAACTTCTCCAATATTTAATGAAAAAAATCAGGCAATTATGCGGTATAATAAATGTATACGTAGGTAATTAAAATATATTAAGATCTCATATGGCGTTCACCATGGACTATTTATTCTATTATTAACTGCATTTTGAATAACAAACTTCCAAGTTTTACAAATTTTGATCATTTCGTACTGAATACTAACATTTCGATTTACAATCATATCTTATAGGCGCTGGAAAACAAAAAACCCATTTAGCTATGGTATTCTTTGTTTAAAATTTTGTAGGAATTTTTATTTATTTTGGAGAAATGAAATTAGTTTTAAAATCACTGCAAGATTCTGCCAATATGATTTGGCGCCCAGTTCCTGGTGAATGCCACAGGGAGTACCAACATTTCAGCTCGTCTCACAGAGCTATGATACTTACTGTGGTAGTTGTAGCGAGCTCAGCCAATGACTGCAGGGCAAACACAAACAAGGATCAGTAAAGTGTCAGCTTTTAGGTTATGTTCACAAGCTGTCCACAACTTGTTCCTAGCACACAGCTGACTACATGTGCCAGTTAATGCAGCACGGTAAGAGATGCAAGAATAGAATGTCGCAAATTATCGGCAGCAGTTTACCAATAAATTCTGTTGAACAGTAGAACTGATATGGTTTTCAGAAACTCATTTAGTCTTTTAAAAGTGCATTGATAACCGGTTTACATTTACCTCTGCGATTAAATTTAAAAACAGTCAGGAAAATGAATACCAAAACACGGTTGGAAAATTCAGGTGGCAGCACTTATTGTAGACAAGAGGCTAACCTGCTTGCTAAAAATTGTCTCGTTACACTACACTTTTATTAGACGCCGTGCAACTCCAGGAGTCCAATCAATAACTGATATTAAACTAACCTCGTAATCAAAGAAGTTTTGTTGATTTCATATCATCCATATTTACCAAACTTTCCATTACAATTTGATGCTGTGTAGCAAATTGATTTTTTAATGGCAAAGAGTAGAATATTACAATTGTATTTGTAAACCATTAGGCCTCTCATTTGGTAGGTTAGTTACTAATTTTAAAATTTGTTATTTTATTAGATGAACACGTTTTTGTTCTCAACACCTATATTTGTGTTTGCAACTTTACTAAAAACGCAATCCGACTGCATTCACCAATTTTAGAACTGCAATCTTTATCAAGTAGAACACAGGTTCTACATAATAACTGAAATTATAATCTTAACTACTGATAGCTCGTAATATCCGTGTTGCATTTAACTGGTTAGATATCAGCTGTAATGTATTTGGCAGGGGGGTGAGGACATGTCAGCAATCAAATAGTTATGTCATATCAGTGCTAATAATTATTGGAATAAAATCAGCTGTTTGAGTTCACCAACAGCTAAAATGGTGGTTACGGAAATAAGCTGTGGGGTAGTGGTTACACTTGTTGCATAATTCCAAGACACAGTTGAGCGCAACAAGTTGTGTACAACTCAATGGGTATATAATTCTGCAGGGTGAGGTAAGTATTTCAGAATATTAATTTGTAGTATCAACATTATGACTGAAATTAGGCTGAAATATTATTTTGTAGTATCAACATTTTGACTGAAATTAGACTAAGTAAATTATGAAAATGTAAACATAAAAGAACACTAATTCACAATCATTTTAACAACATTGAATTTTTTTATATATAATCTGAAATACTTTACCACCAATAAAATTAAAAGCTTAAAACTGAAAGTTAAAAATTATGTTCCAGAATTTGAGGAACGTGCAAATTCTCAACTTGAGTGTACAAGTGTATTTTAACAGTGCTGAAAAGTCTCTTAAAAAAAGTGTAAAAAAAGTTTCTTAAAATAAAATGTTATCCACACTCAAGACAAAAAGATTTCTTTTTTGATAATATTAGACAGAGAATGTGCCCCCCCCTCCAAAATAATAGTTTTTCTTTTTTTTTTTTACAAATTTTTTTAAATGTTTTGCGTTTTATGTGCTAAACACAAAAATAAAAAATAATATCAATAATGCTCAATGTAAAATTTAATAAAGATAAAATATTTGTTTTTTTTTTTGCAGTAAAATATACATTTAACTTACTTAAAAATCTATGATACATTAATATAAATTGTGTAGTAAATTTAAGTTTAGCGAAACAAAATTATAGTTCTGTTCTGAAAAATTATATAAAATGGTAATTGGTTCAGTTTCCACCAAACCCACCGTTAAAAGTAACTTTAATAGAGCAATAAAATATTGCAGTGCTGTAATTTACATACAATTAAAAACTTGTGAAACTTGAAAAAGTGAAGAGGAAATTCAATCAAACTTTAAATTGAATTGATATTTAAAATAATTGTTCATGTCAGTTTTAATAAATTAGTTCCAACTTGGAGGGTTCAACGCAAAGACAGTTATTTAGGTAAAGTGGCAATGGTGTGGTACAGACAAGGATTACATTGCTTTGATCAGCAGTAAAGTCGATACCAGGGTCATTCATTACAACATAAGTTATAAATTTAAAATAAAATCAACTTACCACTCGGTCCTCGGAAGCAAAAACTCCACAATGACAAAATGCTGCAAAACTCAAAAATGTGCCAACATGCGTTAGAAAGCCAGCTCAATCAAACTGGGCTGGTACACAACAAGGATTCATACTGAGTTCATCAATGTTCTGTCTCATCCTGTTTATTTCCAGATTAAATATTATTGTCCAACGTTTACACTAGGACCCCAATATTTTCAAGTTTATTACTATATACACTTCAAAATATCGTAATGTACAAAACAAAGAACTGTTGGTAACAATGTTATAATTACAAGGAAGAAACTAAAATCAGGTCGGAACTCACCTGGAGGGTTGCCAGTATTACCAATTAAACAACGTTTTTTTGCCAAAAAAAGTTTCTTAAAATACGCTTTTGTTTTCACTCAAGAAAAGATTCCCTTTGAATTAGAGACAGAAAAAAATTGTGCATGGTATTTACAATTTTTACTGTGTTTACATAACACACAAATAAAAATAATCTTTGTAGTGCTAAATGCAGAATAGTTAAAGTAAAATTTGAAATCTATGGGACATTTATTTAAAATTTTTAAAGTAAGTTTATTTTTCAAAATACCATTTTCTGTTCATGATCTGAGCATAGATACTTGATGTACGATTGCTATTTCATCTGTTACAGTGAGAAAACTTTAAACATTTTTGGTGAATTTTAAAACTCTTTGAAAACAGTCAAATTTCCACTATATTATGATATTCTGACCAAAGTTTATACTGATAAAAAATGCTCTATGAAAGTAATTTGTTTTTAATTGAAAATCGATTATTTTGGCTTCTACTTGCTTTCAATTTTCAGGTATAGCTGTATATACACAGTGCTTAATTTTTAGATTTTTCAGTACTGCATACTTAACTTCAACGCACTTTTTCGTAAATAACTTTATAAAATTACTTTTGTTTTAGTATTCTTTGTTATAATTTTATTTATTTTTGTGAAATAGAAATGGGTTTCTTGGGGATATTTTTGGTATATCTCCCGAAAAAACAAGAGAAAGATCTCCCCAGCGGCCGGTTCCTCTTGAAAATTTTAAAATTGTAAGGTCTCAAAAGCAGTGTTTTATACAGTTCTGAGTGCAGTGAAAGGCTCCCACTCTGTTTCGTCTCAAATCAGGCACTGTATATACACCACAATTTTTCGGGTTGTACTTTTTAAAATTCAACATTGTGAATGCATAGATTTTTAATTTTACAAAAAAGGTGTACGCATTAATTCATTGTTTATTATTTACAATATAAACCGTAATGACTAAATTGTGAGTGAAATTTCACAACTGTGATTCACCTTTGTCGGAACAATGGCAACCCTCACAATTGGTTATCAAGTCTGCGTCAGTCTGACGCAGATGTAAAATCCACACATCGTACGATGTTAGCAACATCACACATCGTACGATGTTAGCAGTATCACACTGTACTCACATGTTTGACGACACTAGCGCTTATAATACAATAAGGCTTCTTAAGACACTCTTATACCAGGCCTTATAACTTTATAACATATCTTACAAGGAATGTTTACTAGGGATTAATAACAGACTCGGACTAACCGAAAACTCTTGGTCTACGACTCTACTGAAAAGAATGTGTATTAAATAAAGCATTTGTATGTTAGTAGATTATGTACAGTAAGCCCCCTTGGTGACAAATTATCCAGATTTTTTATAAAACAAAAATAATAATTTTTGAATAATGTGAATTTACAACTTTAAAATGGTAGATCTGAAAGGTAAATTTGTAAATATTTATTTCAACTCTGTAAATGTTGAAATCTTTTAATATATGTAAATGTTGAAAGAATTCCTTAATATTTAACCAGAGCATTCCGAGACCAGACATTTCGGTTAGTATTCACATAACCGCTACATGTTAATATTACATAACAAACTGTATGTTACAATAAAAAACATACAAAATCGTTAAATAATTCAACTATCGCACAATTATTGTTTTAAGTACCTACAATAATTACATAGTTAGTTACGACATTAGGCTAACTTGTACATGCTGTTATTATCCTATTGCAAATATACTCCAAACTCTTAAGAGTCGAGAGTGATTGTCAATTTAAATGTCAAACACTGTTAATAACCTGACCAGCAAACAGTCGGAATATTTCAAACAAATAGTGACCTTCATTCTCAAGTAATACATACATTTATTTATATACACATACATGGAAATTAATACAAAACAAATTAGCATAACTTTGTTCCAACAACTTTTACTCAGCTGGCGTTGTTACACTTGTAGGATTATAATGTTTACAATCCACAACAACAAAAAATTAAGCTTAATAAATAACCGTTTCAAAATGAAAATTAAAGCGCGGTCACAGAAATATCGCATTTTGTATACCACATACTCTAAAAGAGATATAAAATAATTTGTCTAAAACTAATAATTGATGGAAAAGCGAGTACTAACTTTTGTTCAGGAAATGCAATGAAAAAACAAATACAAGTCTCATAATAATAAGAAATATTACATAACGATATTTTACACAAACTGAAAAAAAAAACTGTTGTATAACAGTTTTTCATTTTTATCTGGAAAACTGTTACAGTCAAGTTTTGTCTTTAATATATTACTGGGAATAAATGTTTCTTTCCATTTATGAACAGTTTAACCTAGACTAAAAAAAAAGAATAAACTTTGACTTGATTAAAAAAGTCACAAGTTTACTTTTAACAATAAATGCACATTATTGATCTAATTTTCTACATCTTATTAAAAGATACACTAGGGACACGAATGTCCTAAACATATTTATTGAAAACCGATTTAACAAACATATGTTAGCACTGAATTTACAAAAAAAAAACTGTTACTGGTAGACACCTAAAAATATTTATGTAGGCCGTCCTAAAACCTTTTTCAAAGTTAAATCATAGTATCATAGAAACAGTTGCAACACGTAACTTATTATTTACCACTTATGTGATTTTATGCCCCAATTAAAAAAACAGGAAAAATTCCCTGAGATTTATACCTGAAAATTACTTTTTTGGCAATAAAATTCATTATTTAGCACAGAAATTATAAATCTCGAGTACAAGCGTCAGATAATCGGAAACTCTTATTTATAGTTGATTGACCTTGTACAAAATCGGTCCCTAGTGTACAGGAGGTGAAACAAACAACTACAGATAAATCTATCACTAATAATGAGCAAAAATACAACACTACAATTAGACATAAGCTCCAGATTCTAAAGTGCGTTCTCTTTCAATTAATTCAAAACAACTATTTCATTTTAAACAATTAGTAAGTTTTCAAGTTTTTGTATTTCTTTTACCAATATGAAATCAAAAAACTGGTTTTGAAAAAGTTATGGAATCAAGCAAATTTTGAATTATATCCGGTCGTTTAGTTAGATGGTAAAATATTTTCAAAATCTGTTTTGGTTTTGTATAATTTTAATTAAACCATTACTAAGATTCAATTAACTATAAGTTTTATTTTTTTTAATACGAGTATTAACACATACCTTTGTCAAACAGTTCAACCTTAAACATAGTCGTTCACTTGCTACTGTAGTTTCAAATCCTAACAAGTCCATTTTTCTGGCTGCAAATATAAATTTGTTAGATCTATTGCACTTGTTTTATAGCTGATTTTTGGGTTTAGTTATTTATTGTTGTTTTTGGTGCTGTGTTATGTAAATTTTTAAACTACTGATGGGATACTTTTTTTATCCAGAGATTTTAGGATATCTTATGATACCAGAAGATGGCCTGTCAAGTAGAGTTTATGGTTTCAATTTTGTCGAATGTTCGTGGTTAATTTCAATTATTATACGTAGTTCAGGACTGGTAATAATATGGAAAAAAAATAATGTCATTTTTCAAATCAAAAACCAATATTACGGATTAAATTTTAAACATTAAATATTTTTATATCTGATATTTTACTCCAATTTTCATGACTTGTGTATTGAACGCACAAACAATTCGTAGAGAACGAATCACAAACCACGTTAATAAATTAACCAACAAGTTAGTGGAAGCACCACAAACAGACAACCAAAGGGTGGGGAACGAACACGGACATTGCAAACGGCAAACAGTGGCTACAGCTAGCTTACGAGGTTGGCAGCAGTGTGTCTGCGAATCGGACGTCAGCGAATCTCCTGCCACTCAACACAGTATGTTACCAAATTGTGCTTGACCGTCAGTTGTACCGTTTTGTGGGCAACAGTGGTGCTGAATTGCTCACAAAAAGTAAACAGACTTTTCATGTTTGTTGTGATTTGTAAAATCATTTCATGAGTTATATAGTTTTATATAAGCAAACATCGTGTTGACCTGTTTTCAGTGAATATCAGCAATGTAGGTGAAATCTCCATTTCACGAGGGCAGATTTGTGAAGCCACAGCCCAATGTTATGTCTAAACCTCGCTATTTCACGATAGACTGAACCTGCAACACTTACTCTTACAGGTGAACACCAGTTGATTATTATCAGGATAAAAGTCGATAGGTCGGCCTGGGACAGAACATAACTTGTTTTGTCAAAAATTTATCGATTCCTGCACTGAACTTCTTCTTAAAACATAATATAATTATAAGGGTTATTTATTTATTAACTGTGAACTGTTATCATATTTATCTGTTTGTATGATTTCTTTTTCTCTTCAATCATAAGCTAGGATTCTACTCCAAAAGAGTCATTAGTGAAAGTTTACGTTTAATTTTAATATCCAAGAAAATAGTTTGCCATAATCCGGTAACGTTTGAAACCACAAAGCAAGGGCTTCAAAATCTAAACTTTAGGGTGGAGTTATAAAATTAAAAATTCGAATACGGCATGGGATTGAATTGAAATCAAATACTTATTTCCTAGAGTAAGTAACCACGTCACAGAGTATTTTTATGTATAACTTAAGTGCTAAAAAAAAATTGTGGCTATGTTATAGATGGATTTTATGGCTCTGTAAATCAGTGTATAATTAATAGAGAAAATCAATTTTTTACCCATAGTTTCTTTAATGTTGATACACATAAGTATAGGACAAAGTATGTGTGTAATGTTTTTGTGTATTTGTTAGGAGCTATTATTCACTTATAGTTTGTATTTTTATTTTTAAATTCTATTGGTTATATAAGAAATGGATAATATGTTGATTCTGATACATTGTAACAAAAACAATGTTAAGTGGGCATGACTTTGAAAAACAACTTTCAAGGCATCGAAAAAAATTTGAGGAATAATGAAGAGGAAATGAATCATTTGCAATTGAACAAATACAATGAAAACTGTTGTATAACAGTTTTCATTTTTATCTGGAAACTGTTACAGTCAAGTTTTGTCTTTAATATATTACTGGAATAAATTGATCTTCCATTTTTGAACAGTTAACTTGACTAAAAAAAAGAATAAACTTTGACTTGATTAAAAAAGTCACAAGTTTTCTTTTAACAATAAATGCACCATATGATCTATTTTTCTTACAATCTTATTAAAGATACACTACGGGACACGAATGTCTAAACATATTTATTGAGTGTAACCGATTTAACAATCATATGTTAGCTAGAATTTACAAAAAATATTTAACTGGTTACTGGTGGAAACCTAAAAAATATTTATGTAGGCCTGTCTAAAACCTTTTTCAAGTTAAATCTTAGTATTCAATAGATAACCGTTGCAACAGTAACTTATTTTTTACCACTTATGTGATTTATGCCACAAGTAAAAAACAGGAAAATTTTCCCTGTGATTTATACTGAAAATTATTTTTTGCAATAAATTCCATTATTAGCACTGATATTATAAAAATCTCGAGTACAAGGTCAGATAATCGGAAACTTTTATTTAAAGTGATTGACCTTGTACATAATCGGTCCCTAGTGTTACAGGTAGGTGAAACAAAACAACTACAGATATCTATTCAACTATAATGAGCAAAAAATTACAACATCTACAATAGACATAGCTCCAGATCTAAGTGCGTTCTTTTCAATTAATTCAACAATATTTCATTTTAAACATTAGTAAGTTTTCAAGTTTGTATTTCTTTTACCAATATGATCAAAAAATGGTTTGAAAAAGTATGGAATCAAGCAAATTTGGAATTATATCCGGTCTTTAGTTGATGGTATTAATTTTTTCAAAACTGTGTTGGTTTGATAATTTTAATTAAACCATTACTAGATTCAAATATCTAATAAGTTATTTTTTATTACGAGTATTAACAATTACCTTTGTCAAACAGGTTCAACTTCTAGGCGTACTTGCTAGTAGTTTCAAATTCCTAACAAGTCATTTTCTGGCAGCCAAGCTAAAATTTAACATTTGTTAGATCTATTGCACCTTGAATTTTTAAAGCATGATTTTAGGTTTTAGTTATTTATTCGTTGTAATTTGGTGCTGTGAGTTTTGTAAATTTTTAACTCACTGATGGGATACTTATTATATCCATAGATTTTGGATACTTATTGATACCAGGAAGATGTGCCTGTCAAGTAGAGTTTATGGTTACAATTTGACGAATGTACGTTGTTAATTTCAAATTATTCAAATACGTAGTTCAGGACGGGAATGTAATAAATATGGAAAAAAAATAATGTTCATTATTTCAAATCCAAATAACAATTATTACGGATTAAATTTTAACATAAATATTTTTTATATCTGAAATTTTACTACATATTTTCATGCTTGTTGTATTGAAACCGCACAACAAAAATCGTAGAGAACGGAACCACACAAACCACGTAAAATTATCACCAAGTTAGTGGAAGCACCAAACAGACAACCAAGGGTGGCGGAACGCCACTACGGACAATGCAAAACGCAAAACAGTGGCTCACAGCTAGCTCTACGAGGTTGGCAAGCAGTGTGTCAGCAGACCTTCGAAACCGTCAGCGAATCTCCTGCCACATCAAACAACAGTTGTACCAAATTGAGCTTGACCGTCAGTTGTACGTTTTGTGGCATAACAGTGGTGCTGACTGCTCACAAAAAGTAAAAACCTCCCCAGACTTTCATGTTTGTTGTGATTATTGTAAAACCTTTCATGAGTTTATATATGTTTTATATAGCAAAACATCGTGTTGACCTGTTATTCAGTGAATATCAGCAATGTAGGTGAAATCATCCTATATCAGGGCAGATTTGGTGATGCCACACGCCAAATGTTATAGTCTAAAACCAACAGCTAATTTTCACTCGATAGACTGAAACCAATGCAACACTTATCTTCAGGTGATACACAAACAGTCTTGATTTATTACTCAGGATAAAGGGATAGGAACGGCAGGGCCAGAAACATAACTTGTTTTGTCAAAATTTATCGATTTCCCTGCACTGAACTTCTTCTTAAAAATAAGTAATTATAAGGGTTATTTAAATTATAACATTGACTGTTATCATATTTATCTGTTGTATGATTTCATTTTCTCTTCATTCATACAGCTAAGAGATTCTACTCAAAAAGACATAAGTGAACGTTTATGTTTAATTTTCATATCCAGAACAAAGTTGCCATATCCGGTAAACGATTTTACCAACACAAAGCAAGGGCTACAAAATCACTTTAGGGTGAGTTTATAAAAAATAAACTACGAAAAACGTCAAAGGGATTGATAAGAAATCAATACTTATTCCAAGAGTAAGTAACCATGGGGGCTTCAACAGAGTAATTTTATAAGTATAACCTTAAGTGCTAAAAAAAAAATTGTGACTAAGTTATAGATGGACTTTTATGATGGCTCAGTAAATCAGTGTAACAAATTAATAGAAGGAAAAACAATTTTTTTAACCATATTTCTTTAATGTGATACACATAAGAATATACAAAGTATGTGTGTAAATGTTTTATGTTGAATTTGTAAGGAGCAAATATTCACCTTATAGTTAGTATTATTATTTTTTAAATCTATTGGTTTTAAATAAAAATGGTTAATTATGTTGATCTGATTACATAGACGTAAACCAAAACAATGTTAAGTGGCATGACTGAAAACAACCTTTCAAGGCAAGAATTTGAGGAATAAAATGAAAGAGGAAATGAATATTTGAAATGAAACAAATACACAGAAAACTGTTGTATAACAGTATTTCATTTTTTAAATCTGGAAACTGTTACAGTCAAGATTGTCTTTAAATATTAACTGGAATAAATGTTTTCTTCCATATATGAACCGTTTAACCTAGACAAAAAAAAAAGAATAAACTATGACTTGATTAAAAAAGTCACAAGTTTACTTTCAACAATAAATGCACATAATTGATCTATTTTTTCTACTCTTATAAAAAGATACACTAGGGACACGAATGTCCTAAACCAATATTTATTGAAACCGATTTAACAAACATAATGTTATGCACTGAATTTTACAAAAAAAAAAAACGTTACTAGTAGACACCAAAAAATATTTAAAGTAGGCGTGCCTTCCTACAAACCTTTTTCAAAGTTAAATCATATGATATTTCATAGAAACAGTTGCAACAGAAACTTATTATTTACCACTTATGTGATTTATTGCCCCCAATTAAAAACAGGAAAAATTCCCAGAGATTTTATACCTGAAAATTACTTTTTGGCAATAAAATTCATTATTAGCTACAGAAATTTATAATCTCGAGTAAAAGCGTCATACTCTGAAACTCCCTTATTTATAGTTGATTGACCATGTAACAAAAATCGTCCCCTAGTGTACATGAGTGAAACAACAACTACAGATAATTCTTATCACTATAATGACAAAAATACAACACTACAATAGACATAAGCTCCAATTCTAAGAGAAGTGCGTTCTATTCATTAATTCAACAACTATTTTCATTTAAACAATAGTAAGATTTTTTTCAAGTTTTGTATTTCTTTTACCAATATGAACAAAAACTGGTTTTTAAAAAGTATGGAATCAAGCAAATTTGAATTTATAACCGACCCTTAGTAGAGTGGTAAAAAATATTTTCAAAACTGTTTTGGTTTTGTTAATTTTAATTAAAACCAATACTACAAAAATCAATTAACCTATAATTTATTATTTAAAACAGGAATTAACATCATACCATTGTCAAACAGTTCAACAAACTACTAGTCGTACTTGCTACTGTAGTTTCAAATCCTAACAAGTCATTTTCTGGCAGCAAAATATAACATTTGTTAGATCTATTGCGCTTTAATAATTAGCATATTTTAGGTTTAGTTTTTATTCGTTGTATTTGGTGCTGTGTTTGTAAATTTTTTAACATCCTGATGGATTTACTTATTAAATCCATAGTTTATGGATACTTATTGATACCAGAAGATTGCCCAGGTCAAGTAGAGTTTATGGTTACAATTAGACGAATGTACGTGTTAATTCAATTATTCATACGTAGTTCAGGACTGTAATAATATGGAAAAAAATAATGTCCATTTTGATCAAATCAAAACAATATATACGGATTAAATTTAACAAAAATATTTTTATATATCTGAAATTTAACTCACATTTTTCATGCTTGAGAATTCGAACGCACAACCGAATCGTAGAGAACAACCCACAAACCACGTAAAATTAAGCCACCAAGTTATGGAAAAGCCACCAAAACAGACACCAAGGGTGGGCTGAACGCACACGTGACATGCAAACGCAAACAGTAGGCTACAGCTAGCTCTACGAGTTTGGCAGCAGTGTGTCCAGCATACTTCATCGACCGTCAGCGAATGCACCTGCCACAACAACACAGTTGTACCAAATTTGAGCTTGACCGACAGTTGGAACTTTAGTGGTCAACAGTGGAGCTGTACAGCTCACAAAAAGTAAACAGACTTTTCAGTTGTTGTGATAATGTAAACCATTCATGAGTTATATAAGTTTTATATAGCAAACATCGTGTTTGACCTAAATCAGTGAATATCAGCAATGTAGTGGTTAAATCATCCTATATCAGGCAGATCTTGTGGTATGCCACAGCCATGTTATGTCTAAAACCACAGCATTTCATCACGATAGAACTGAACCATCAACACTATCTTCAGGTGAAACCACACAGTTGATTATTATCAGGATAAAGAAAGGACGCTGGCCAGACCACAAAACTATGTTTTGTCAAAATTAACGATTCCCTGCACTGGAAACTTCTTCTTAAAATAAGTAATTATAAGGTTAATTTATTTTATAACCTGTGACATGTTATCATATTGTATCTGTTTTGTATGATATTCTTTTTCTCTTCAATTCATTAAGGCCTAAGGATTCTACACCAAAAGAGGAACATTTAGTGAACGTTTATTGTTTAATTTTCAATATCCAGAACAAAAGTTTGTCCATATCACGGTAACGTTTTAACACACAAAGCAAAGGGCTACAAAATTCAACTTTAGGGTGAGGTTTATAAAAATACAAACTTCGTTAAATAACACGGCAAAGGGATTGATAGAAACATCAATACTTATTTTCCAAGAGTAAGTAACCAACGTCCAACAGAGTATTTTTTAAGATAAATAACTTAAGTGCCTAAAAAAAAATTGTAGAGCTAAAGTTATGAGAATGGAATTTTTTTTTGAGCTCCATAAAATCAAGTTGTATCAAATTAATAGAAAGAAAAACAATTTTTACCACTAGTTTTTCTTTATGTGATACAACAGTAAGAATAGACAAAGGTTATGTGTGTAAATGTTTATGTGTATTTGTTAAGGAGCTAATATTCACCTTAATAGTTTGTATTATTATTTTGTTTATAAAATTGTCTATTGGTTAAATAAAAAATGGTTTAAATATGTTGTGTATCTGATACATTTGTAACCAAAAAACAATGTTCAAGATGGCAATATGACTGAAAACAACTTTCAAGGCAAGAATTTGAGGATAAACATGGTAAAAATCAAACGGTTTTTCATAATGTTTAAAGGAATGGTTTTTTAAACAATTATATATTATTATGTATTTTTTACACACAATTTAAAAAAAACTGCTAGTAAATATGTTTACAAGAGGGAGAAAAAAAAAATAAAAATATTAAGTATATTAAACCCAAGTTCAATTGAATTGGCTTCATCCACAGTTGAATTATAAGTGAGTGAGAACCAACTCCATTTTCAGGCTTCTTATATTTTTTTAAAAACCCACAATTATTTGACTAGTAGTTAAGTATGTTACTATTTATTTCTTTTCTTATTTTATGTTACATTTAAATTATTTTAGTAGAGTAATTATTTTAGTGTCTTGACATTTATATCAAAAGCGTTCAAATACATGGAAATATATATTAAAAGAAATAAACTGCATAGCAAAAGTAGTAATTAGCAGATCCAAAATATTTTGAGCAAGACTTTTTATTTCATAATGTGTCACTAAATTCTGAATTTAAATTCTATTACTTTTCTTTACCAATGTATGTATATTTTTTATTTATTACCAGAGGTTTACAATTTTACAGCATGGCTAAGCATGTGAGTTGTCAGTAATCAAAAACTTACTTGCATCATATTGTACAGCAAATTCAACAGTAAATATTTATTTATTCCATCTATTCATAGCTACTGAATTGTAGGCCTAGTTGAATGAAGTACCATTGTAAATTATTTTGGTAAATTAATTTTTTGTATGGAGGTGCAGTCCTTAGTATGGGAGAAAAATGTCTTGTACGACTTTAGACTTTCACCGTTGTACAGGTTGGAGATTGCCGGAAGAATATTATAGGACATATCTGTTTTACATTTCTCTCATAGATGGGTTTAATTAGTGAACATATTTTAGTTTTTCTCCAGAAAAACTACAATCTAAAAAGGACTTATTAATTAAAAAAGGCTTTAGGTTTTTGGCATTTTGTAACTTTAGAGTTTTAAAATTTTGTGAAACATTATGTTGGAAACTAATAGTCAAGTTATGTTCTTTTAACAGAGTTAACAGTTTCAGAGAAGGGCTTCCTCATGACTAGGTTGCTCAAGTCCCTAATGAAAATACGCAAATCCTGTTTGGCATTTTAATATATTCATATGCAAATTTTAGTAATAGCCACTACTTGTTCAAGCGCGCTTGAACGATAAAAACATTCTTGTACAAATCTAGTCACAGTTCTGCCGATTTTTAAGGTAATAACATGATCCAGCTGCTGTAGACCACGACTCCACATTTGTATACCAACGTTCAAATAAGCACCTTTTTTTTTTTAGATAACAAATCATCACTACCCGAAGAGGTCCTTTTTTACCCAACAATCCTTCCACCATTATCTGACATAATTTTGTGTCAAATATTACAAAAATATGATGTAAACGCTGCATTGCTAAGTCCAATATTCATCTCTACAAACCTTTCTTTAACTCAAGCGCATTAAATCAGTAGAAAGTGTTGAGTCATCGAGAATTCCGTTTATCTCAGTACAAATCAAAATCAAGCATTTCTAGAAAACTGAAAACAAAACTGCTTAAGTACAAGAATCAATAATTATATTCAGAATAAGTAAATACTGCACCAATATGACTTACCTCGTCTCCTCTCAGAGTCCAATCGAAACCTAATCAGTTAGTTGTTGAGTTTAAATACTCGTTTTAATAGCAGCACATACTTAAAAAGCAGCATTTTGGTTGGTTTTAAAAAATATCTCATTGCTTGAATGCCTATTGCGTGTTGTATTTCACAACACAAGCAGCAAACGCCAAAGGCAAAAATAGCCTAAAGTGTTCTGCAGTTGTCGCTATCAAATTGCAAAGTTTGGTTTGTTTTTAAACATGTTCAACATGTAAATTAGACTAGACTATTAAAAAAGTAATAAAAACATATTGCTAAAATCCTAAGTTCATTCAATAATTAATTGGTGAAAAACAGAGGTCTGCTTGATTATAGTCCTAATTCTATAAGTTTTTGACTGCAGAAGCTTATGTATGAAGTAATTATAAGAAGTATTGTTTGAAAGTAAGAATATATATATATATATATATATATATATATATATATCACATTATTGTTGACAGCATACTGTAGGATGTTACAGCTCAGTTTAACCCATTGGCCAAACCAGTTTATATACAGCCTTTAAATTGCACAGTAAATCCCATAAATTTGTTTCCAAAATGGAGACTTCTGATTTAAATTTAATTATTTTTAGTTGTTGCTTCCTAGATCTTTTATAAAACTTAGGAGTTACAATACAGCCAGTTGTAATTAAATTTGTTAAAATCAAATTATATGAAATTTTTAAACATGAATATTGTTGATTTATATTAACTTTATATTAGTTATAAAAATTACATTAACTTAAAAAATGGCAAGTTAATGCTGATTTAGAAATAAGTTAAGTTTTTTTTAGCAAATGCTGTATTAAATATTTTGCTTCATTGTTTTAAATATTTCAGGGATTTTTACAAAAAATACTACTTTTATATTTATATTTTATTATTTTTTGGGTTAATTTTGTATTTATTTCTAAGTAAATTTGAAGTTTTTCTGTTTAAAAATTCTTATTGTTATAATTTTTGTCACCATTAGTTTAAAATTAATGAGGAAAATTTATCTTTCACTCTCAAAGGATTGTCCAAATTATCTTCAACGATCAAAATACAATACATCAACATTACATCACTTTACACACTACGGGTTTTATTTCACATGAATCAGCTGCCATTTAATTGATCATCTATTTATTTTTATTTTCCCTAACTGCCATAAAAAACAGAAACAGGATTAAGACTGGAGAGTACTGATGTCCTTGTGAGAAAACGGCAAACTTGGTGGCGAGATAGACAAATAATCTTGTCAAAAAATAGGCCAATGGCTTGGTAAATAGGTGAACCAATGGTCGTTAAACATTTTGAACAACTCAAAATAACTAAAAACAAGAATTTAGAACAAAAATTTTATCAGTAATCAAGATAAACATTTTTTTAATCTCTTAAAAATCACATGTTATAAAAAAAAACCAACACACTTTACATGATAAAATATTTATTTTTAAACCTGTCGGGAACAACACTGAGACGCTTCCTGAAATCGTTGTGTGGGTGTAAGTGGAAGCTATGAAGAGTGAGCGCACTCGAGTGTCTCGTACTCGGTGGCTCATGGCACTCACTGTGCGCATGCTTGCGTTCAACAAGCCAAACTTGGGGAAGGCTCAAACCAAAGTCTAACAATCACAGTAGTTCTTAAAGGATAAAATTCACACTGGAATCAAACTTGTATAAGCTGCGTCAAGCATTGCTTCCAAAAACTTACGGACAAAGAGGAATTAGACAGAAAGGTCATCAAGGTAAAATAAAACAACTACAGAAAAATAAAAAAGTGGTTGTATTTAGATAGAATCATGCTTTCAGGAGGAAGGGTGCAAAAAGCAGGCAATAAAGCAAAAAAAATAAAAACTCTCTAGAAAAAACCAACCACATAATAATTTATTATTGTTTGTTAATATAACATCACAAGTTGATTACTGCAATTGTTTGAACAGTTCAGTTATTATCCTACTAATTTAACATAAAGATTTCACAATTCGGTAATGTTGGTTTATAAAATTAAACAGTTGAAAATGTTGGCCTTTCCTCCGATATAGTTTGTCTAGCACACACAAAGGAAAACAATATGCACGATCCAATAAGTAGAAAAAAATTATGAAAAAAGGAAAGTAGACAAAATATATAAGGAAATTCCAACATCGCTGTCCAAGAACTAAGTAAAAGTTGTTCCAAAACCGATTCCCTGTGTACAATTATATATATAAAAAAAAACTTAAGGCCATGGTCCGGAAGCGGTCAGAAACATTTCGTCAATTTTTCTGTACGAGAACTGCAAGTGAAATACTATCGGGAATGTAGAGAGAGAGAGCGTGAAATGTTTCTGACGGCCGTCACCACGGCGAATACTGCCGCTCCGCTCCGCTCGTCAATAAGGCATCACTCACACAACGTCACTTACTCGTCCGGTTGCCGGGTCGCGAGCCGAGGGAAACCCCCCACTCGTCCGACACGACGCGGCACGTTCCGTCTCGCGACAAACGCAAGTCACTCGGGAGCTCCCTCGGCCGCGCCCTCGCTCTTATATCGGACCGAAGCAGATCACCAGGAAGAAAACTCCCCACATCACAAAGATCCAATGTACTGTGGAGAAGAAGTCGTTCTTACCATCTTGTGAACTTGCGCGCGACAAACTTGAGCGTTTCGTCAAGTAGCACGACGGGAAGTGAGAACTTCATCACTGTGAGCCACTCGTCTCCAGTGAGCGGGCACACTTGGAACACAGTCTGCAACAAACAAACACAACCATTCACATCGTTACAGCTCTAAAACTCTCGAGTTGCGAATCATTGTGTTCTACATGGATAAGTCACCTTATTTCAGAGTTCCTTATAGCTCAAATAAGCGTACTTTTTGTGGCAACAGGCTCGTTCCAGAACTGCTTGACTAAAGTATCATGCTTGCACATATTCATTCTGAAAAATTTCTACAAATCTTCTCCAACAATTTTATAACTATCTCAGGTTGACTTTAAAAGTTTTATCCGAGTTTTAAATTTAAGACTAATATTATGTTTAAAATAGTAATAAATGCATACTATATCCAAATACTGCCCGGGTATTCACATATTCGAATACCTCAAAATAAATTTGAATACTTTTAAAATGAATACATTTTCTCTGGAAGAATCGAATTTCAAACACATACAGTTATTGATTCATTTGGACTAATAATATTCAAATAAATTATTTAAGAGCTGTATTCGTATTCATAATACAAGTATTTAATGGAGGGTTTTAGATGGATATATATATATATATATATATATATATATATATAAAAAACATGATTCTGAGGTTTTTTGACTTCAATCTTTTCTAAGATAATTGGTGACAAAAACCTGCAGTAGAAAAGAAATTTTTTAGGAGGGACTGAAGTAGCAAGTAAACAAATATATTTTTTCTGAAGTCCATAAATCATGGGCATGACACGTTTGTATGAGGCACAAAGAGGAAAAGGATTTTCCCACCTTTTTGTCAGGGCAATTCCAACTAACTAAGAAAACAGATTACGGGAAGGAAGTAAGGCAAGTCTAGACTTGTCTGTTAGAAATACTCAATGCAGATAATGTATTCAAATACAAGGGTGCTTTTAAATACACTGTATTTGATTTTTTTTAAGTATTCAATTATCCCAACATTAGGTTAATATGTGGGTCCAGTGGTGACCAACTTTTCAAGCTAACATTCTTAATATTCAATCTTAAAAAGTCCAATATGTGAGGAAAGAGAAAAATTTTACTTAATTGATAAAACAAGAATTATGATCTTTTTACTTACAGAGAGGATCTCGACGTAGAGGATGACAAAGTGGAGGGTGAAGGAGAGCACCATGGCACCCACCAGCCACAGGTTGCACCATGGCGGCATCGCGACCAGAGATTGGTTCTCAGATAAGCTGTAAACAGGAAAATCTTTAGTTCAATATTATGTCATTCTCACAGCTACACTTGTTCAGTTCAGCAGATGATTTAATTATAAAAGGTTAGGTGTGTTTAACCTGTGAGGAGTTCCCAGGTAATGTGTTGAGCTTTCAACAGTGTCCATGTACAATAGACAATAGACAACACTTTATTTGACATATTCATCAGAGAACAGCCATGTGTCAATATTAGATAAGGTTCAGTATCAATTTATAACGTTGAATGAGGTATTCAGGAAATTCCCCCTCCAGAGTAGAACGGTCGATCCAGAAGCCATGCTGTCAGCTGTTTCTTGAGGCACTTTGGATGTTCCATCCTTTACAATAAAATCATCACATGATTTATAGAGGCTTGCGTTTGTCATTGACACCATTGGTTGCAAGAACAAAACACACACTGGCCTCCAAAGTAGAAAATTATTAATCATTGTTCTGTTAGAGAGGAGACTCCACTATTCTAGAAACTAGAATAAAGATTTTCCAAATATTTTCAAATTCGGAAAATTAAAAGCAGTAATGATATTTACAAACAGACTAGTACTCATTTAAAAACCATCACAAAAGGAGATGACTCAATTTAAAACAAAATTCTTCAGACCCAAAAAAATATTTTTTATTATTTTGATAGAATAAGACAGGGTCTTTTTGAATTTTTTATTGATGTTTCTACACTAATAAGAAGAAACACTGCCGCTTTCCCTTTTAGGTGTCTTCAACTTGGACAAATTGGCCTACCATCGAGCTAACCAATCAATAACTATTTAAAACAGCTTGAGTGAGCAACTGTAACTGTTTGCACCTGTTCATGGCGTTCAACATCTCGATGGTGACCAGCACAAGACAGAAGCCATGGTCATGGGGTGGGGGTCCGTGGAAGATCTTGCAGTCGATGCCAGCAAAGTCGGGGTTTTCTCCGATGCAGGACAGATGGTGAGTCTGCACAGAAAGCACAAATAAGCCCAGGTACAGACAGCAATGTATTCTAACTGTGTCCGTTTCAGTTCTAATGCATTAATCCATTGAGGTAGTATTTATTTAGTCATCTGCAAGTGTGGTGGAACCAATTAAACATTGTGGAAATGTAAGAGTTTAGGTCTTATTTCAAAATTTTATAAATTAAAATAAATAAAAAAAAGCCAAAATTAAACAAAATATGTTGAAAACACTATTAAAGAGTTAATTTGTTTTATTAAGCATTAAATATTAATAAATTATTTTATATACCTTCTTCCTGGACAGTTTCATGTTTTTTAGCAGAGTAAAATATTAGAATTTTTATATATAAAAATACTAACTAAAAAATGTATACTCTCCTTACCGTAATGTTTTTATTCACACAAAAATCTATTCCCTAGCACATCAAATAGTTTTTGTAAAAACATAATTAAAACATCATTACAGATAATTTCTTTCCAAAACAGTCATTATTGTGTAAAAACATGGAGACAGAAAACATGAAAGGTTTCTGGTGATTCTTTTTAAGCAATGCTATTAACCACTACACAATATTAAAACATAAGCCTATGTTTTTGTTCATGAATTGATTGATAGTCTTACGAACAAATAATAATAGTAACAGGCAAGGATAGTTAGTTAACTTAGTTATCGTGGTAGAAATTGCCATGTATCTGTGTGATACTGAAACGTACCAGTTGCCAGTAGGTCATCTGTGGTCCCTCGGGACTGTACATGAACCACCAGGTGGCAGCACCGACAGTGGCAAGCGCCGACGTAGCCTCCAATAGCCATGTAGCGGAAGAACAGCCAACCGGAGATCAAGCCTTCGTCCAGCCTTTCGGGGAGGCTGTAACAGACATCCAGCTCGTCAATCTCTACGTCCACACACTGTTTGTGACTAGATACTCTTTGTTTTTCATAGTTGATTCATAATTACTGTGTCGGGGGTTCTGTTACAATATTGAAATATGGGGATTGAGAATTTAAAATTTAAGTTACTAGGTAAAATATAGAATTAAATCAAACTCCTTTTGAAATGATATGCCAGTTAGAAGGTAGAATAGCAAGATATTACTCCAGAGGGGTAAATGATCGTGGTGGCTATTTTTGGATATTAAAAATTATGTGGGACTGACAGGGTTTTTTAAATTCAAAAAGGCCTCAGAGAATAAATTTAATATTATTAGAATTGATAAAATGAGGAAATGTTCAGAATTGGGATGAATGTCAAGTTTGGGTGAAACGCTCGATAGTCCGTGGGTGTGAAGTTCTGATGAAATAGTGAAGGTCTCACCAAAATGTATACTCCTTCACCACAGAAATTTTATTACAAGAGCTTTGACATGGGAAATATTGACTCCGTGGCTCTTGGGACGTAATAAAAGTTGGACTGTTGGTGTCCAAGCTACTGGTTTAAGGGGCTTTTATGCCACAAAATGTAACCAACAAAATTTAACTGAAACAAAAATTACAACAAATTATTTAAAAGTTGTTTTCAAGTAATTTAATATCATATTTATAATAAATGAGAGATGAATGATTCATGAAAATGTTGCAAGTTTTCACTATTAACAACAAGTTCATCAGGTTCGCAGCAATGAGCAGTGAAGAGTGACAGAGTAACTGGTGCAGCAACGTGTATCAAGCGATCAAATGAATACAAATCACTGTTTTATGGAGTAACTTTACCTTCTCCTTGATGTCCAGATCAGGGGGGTTGAAGCCAAGAGCGGTGGCGGGAAGACCGTCAGTGACCAGGTTGACCCACAAACAGCTGTACGGGGATCAGAGCCTCAGGAAGACCGAGGGCGGCAGTCAGGAAAATACTGAAACACATTACCACCTTTTACTTAACATTTTGTACGGTAACAAAATAGGAAAAGCATCTCTTGGAATTCTTCAAAAAACAAAAAAGAGAAAAGGCACATATCAAAAAAATGTATAGCTGTACTGATCAGATGTAGGAATAGTACTGCATCCTCAGACTTTTAGTGGCCTTAGATCTAAAGTTGGGACTTTTGTGAGTTCATCTTATTGAGTAATATTGCAATTGGATAAAACATTTGGATAAGAAGCTGGTCCTTTTCTGTTAATTCACCACCATTAACAATATTAAATACGGTTAGGTAAATGTTCAACGCACTTTGAAATATTCATTCCGGTTTTTGTTGTTCCTCTAGGATGCATTGCAAGCCTTATTTTATCTCTTAGTGATGAAAGGTAACCAACCGTTCGCCCAGCGGTCACTCCGGACAATCAGCGTTTCTCGAGTCACAACTAAGATATGGCTTGACAGTGAATGCAACAGTAAAGAGCAGGCAGTGCGGTTTTTTACATTTAAGAGGTATTTTGCTCAACCTGAGATTGTCTGCAAATAACCATGAAATGGTAATGCAGCTCAGTGACACTCAAGAGCGTTCGTTGGGTTCAAAACGCAAGTGTCGCGAATATAAACATATGAAAGCGGGTACAGATTCTCCTGAGTACAAAACGATATATTTCATTCATATATTGTTGGAAGCATGGAGTATACTTGGTTCTTTACCGAAACCCGCACTGATGGGCTAGGGACATTTTTGATCAGTACTTTTCCAACGTCAGATCGTGTCTCAGATCGTTGGGTTTCCGTTTATTCATCTGTGTAACCAGTACACATTAATTCAACAGCAGTTGTTTTGGTGTATTTATGGAAAAGAACCAAGAAGCTATATCAGAAGAAATATTTCTCAAGTCACTTCTGAATGGAACATTAAATCTTAAGAGTAGAAAAGATATTACCTGACGACTTCACCAATGTTGGAAGAGATCAGGTAGCGGAATAAACTGTTTCATGTTGTTGTAGATGGCCTCGTCCTTCCTCTACGGCAGCTTACAATGGATGAGAAGTTGTCGTCAGCCAACACCATCTCAGCGGCAGACTTGGCGACAGCTGTGCCGGAATCCCATGGCAATACCGATCTCGGCCTTCTTCAGGGCGGGAGCGTCATTCACACCATCACCAGTCTGTCATGAGAGAGACAGATCATCATAGAATTATTACAAAATGTTTTTCTTTGCAGGCTGAAGAAATGGGAAGATAATGTAAGCTCTAGATATTGTCTGAGGTATATGATTCAAGCATAAAGGCTTTAAAATGCTGGGAAAACTAAAAACAAAAACCGAGCAGACAAAATGTATGACAATACAGAATTGATTTGAAACTGGAAGGAAAATTAAGTTGAGAAATTGTGTGATCGGAAAAAGAGTAAAGATTATTAAAATAAAGGACACAGATATATAACTTACGATTTAAATATTTCACATACAACATTGTATAGTGAGAAAAAAAAATCAAGAAAACTAAGTCGACCTCAATTAAATTAACTCTTTAGTGATTAATAATTTATATAACCAATACTGGTTACTGAGCGTGGTGGAAGCAGGACCACTTTCACTCACCATGGCAGAGATCTTCATTCATGGACTGACAGGTACTCAACAATACTTGGACTTGTGGGCAGGCCTCCACACGGGAGAAGAGACGTGACCTCGCACACGCCAGGGCCTTCTTGCTCGGAGATGGAGGCAGATCGTCCAAACTCTCGGCCGGAATTGGGGAACTTGCCGGTCGTGTCCCTCATCCTTCCTCCGAACCACTCTCAATTCACGTTCTGCAGAATGGGCCTCAGCAGTGGCCTACGAATGATAAACATCAGACCGTCATCACTAGGATATCATACATGTACATTCAATTTGTCTATGAATCAAAATATCCTTTGGTAACGTAATGTTCTTACTAACAATCAAAATGATTGAAGTTGAAATACGGAAGGTAAACACATTTAAACTAATGTTACCATGTGTTTTTTTTTCTGTAATCTTTTTAGTGAATGTATTAATTTTTTCTACAAACATAACTCTCATAGTTGAGGAAGGGATGATTACCTTGTTGGTCCGTCCAGTGGATTACAAATTGACGACGGGTGAATACCCAGGCAGACACGGGCAACGGACAATGGAGTCCAAAAGACCCTCACTTGCGACGGGGGGTCCAACAATTCCCACGAATACGCCCGAACCGAAGGTCAGGTTAACTTCATAAGTGTAGAACCTGTGAAATAGTTTGATACATTGCGTATACGAAATTACAGAATTCATATTTACGGAGTTACAGTCTCCCGCTCTGGAGAAGATAACTATTATAACGAACGTTTAATTAAATACAATATTTTTTCTAGAGTGTAGTTTACCTCACGTTGGTGGAATCTTCCTAAGGTCCAATTCTCATCAGGCTTCATGGGGCTGTCACAGGTGGCGGTAGAGCCAGACACCTCAGAGTCAGAGATGTCCACTGCCACGTACCCTCGTTACTGACCGGTCAGAGCTGCGGAGGGATCTTGTTCTTGAGCGCCAGCAGCCGTCAGAGGCACCTTGGTGTTTTCCGCCGATACGAGCGTGAGTAAACACCTCTCCAGCACAACCACTCATTCCCAGCACGCCAACCCCTTCGTGGAGGCACCCTTGACGAACAGCTTGGGTCCGGAGCCGAGCTTTAAGAGGGCTTGAGTAGTCACGCAGTAGGTTGTGGACATGGGATTCCTGTCTCGGGAGAACTCCAAGGTGAACTCCTTATTCCAACTTGGTCTCGATGTCCTGTCGCACGACGATGGCAGAAGATACGGCGGTTACAGTCCGGTCTTGGGTACGCTGAAGGGGTTCAGTTTTTCAGCAAGAACAATGAGCGCAGAGTCTAAGTCTCCAGTGGCCTCTCCTACCTGCACCACAGAGGATAATTGTTAGTTCAGGGCAGCAGAGAGTTCAGAGTTGCATGGAACTGAGTAAAATTTTAGTTTATGAAAAGAATAACTACGAAAAAGGTCTAGTACAAGCCTTACCCAGGGAAGTTAACAAAACTTTCAAATACACAAAATTGATTATTTGTGCTCAAAATGTATCTATTAAAAAAATATTTTTGAAAATGCGTTTAATCATTTTTAGGTTTCTCATAGCTGCAACAGTATTCGTCCATTAACTTGATTGGTTTTTTACACAGGTGTGGGGTTTTTTGGGTTTGCATTCCTCTACATGTTTGAACCATGTTTGGTCAATTCCTAACGGCCACTCTGCAACAGTAAATTACTCGCTCCTCTCATTTACTAACATTAATTACAAAGTATATATTATATTGGTTTCAGGTTTCCCGAAACCAAACGCAAAATAAAATGATTGTGCTGCAACGACTTTGAAATCATTTTTCTGAACAGTGGAACTTGAATAGTTCTAACTTAAGGGACCAGTAAAACAATTATAATCATTTATGATTTGGAATTTCACGGGTGTCTTAATAGAGGAGCATGATAGCAAGGGAGGAATGAGTATGTCTTGGAAGAAAGTAGGAGGACAGGGACGCTAATGGAGACAAAGTTTCTTCTTATCTTAGGAATTCTAGCTCAGATTCATGAATGATGAACAAAACATATTTCATATTGTTTAAAACAAAATTCAAAATTAACCGCCGAATTTTTACATTAAGTACCATAATAAGTCAAGAGACCAGAAGAAAAATTTGAATTATCCATATTCCAAATACTATAGTTTTCTGAAAACTTAGAAAAACTTCGCAAATTTGATATGGTATTAGGTTAAGAAAAAGGCACACAACATTTTATCTCTTAAATGATTTCAATAAATGAGTTTTTTTTTAAAAAATGTTGGTCTTTAGGATAATAAATTATAACACATTTTTTAGTCTAGTACTTTTTTTTTTACAGGAAGTAGTTTTTATAAGAAATTCATCATCACAGATTTTGACAAGCCGCTGCTGTTTTGAATTTCTAGTTCTAACTAAAACTCCCCCCCACCCCCCCCCCCCCCCACCCCCCCCCCCCCCCACCCCCCCCCCCCCCCACCCCCCCCCCCCCCCACCCCCCCCCCCCCCCACCCCCCCCCCCACCTTTAAATTATTATGAATACTAATATTATCTACACTTCATCAATATGTACTTTAGTTTGGTTTATTTGAAAAATAATAATAAAAAGCTTTTTTATTTTTGTACTTATGAAAAAACAACTAACTATTTGATAATTTGTTATACAGTTGATTGTTTTTATAATTCGTTTTGTGCTTTATCAAAATTTAAAAATGTATAAAAATCCTTATTTTCATTAACTAACTACCCAAATACATCGCCTAAAACGAACATAAACCTCCCCTGTTTTTCCTGGCATTTTCCCAGGATTTTGTAGTTTACTGTTACAAAATGTAGAACGCAACGTTTCGAGGGGGTTTAAAATCCATCCTCTTCGTCAGACGGGGAAGATTGGTAAATAAAAAGGGCACAAACTGCTATAAAGGAATGTATGAACTATCATAACAACCTGATGAAGAGGTTAGATTTAAATCCTTGAAACGTTGTGTTATACATTTTGTAACATATATCGATGGCAAATGTCCGAAATTCTTTAACCTTTCAAATCTTCCATCATCAATGTTAAACTTCAAACAAATAACATCATTGTATTATCATTTCATCCTCAAAAGGTTTTTTTTATTGTACAGGTATTTTATTTTAATT
This sequence comes from Homalodisca vitripennis, assembly GCF_021130785.1. NCBI lineage: Eukaryota > Metazoa > Arthropoda > Insecta > Hemiptera > Cicadellidae > Homalodisca > Homalodisca vitripennis. Next base: position 19,523,474 of record NC_060214.1, read on the forward strand.
ATCCATTACTAATATAATATTGTAGTTATCAATAAGTAAGAAAATAATTCCATGCAAATGATTTAAATGGGTAGTGTTCGATCACAATTGAATAGATGTACAGTACTTGGCATGCGTAGTGGCATGGTCCAGGAGGGAGACTTTCGCTTGGTGCACTTACGACCTCATTAAATTAAACTTCACAGTTTTATAAACATATCAAGAATACAATTTTTTATTTAGGTATTTTCCAAAATATTTCATATTGAAACAAATTTCCTGGTCAAATACACAATTTTTTTATATTAAGGAATTTTTGGTGTAGGTAAGCCCAAGTTTTGATTCAAACTTTTATCATTTAGTCTAATAAAAATAAAAAGCAGACTCACTATACGTTCTAAATTGCTCAACATTTTTGCGAATATACATCTTGCCGTTATAAGAGCAAAAAGTAATTTTATTACAATTGTATATGTACTTTACAACATTGTTAATGAAACACGGAGAATTTAAATTGAGTGTCAGTTTTGGACATTGGCCCAATGATATCACCAATTAATAAGAAGTTCTTGGTTCGGCTTCACTTCCGTACCGATGCTTATATATTAATTTGGCCGCCTATGGTTACAGTATTTCTATAATATTTTATGTTTGCTTTCTGAAAGTAGTTTTATATCATATGTGCTATAACTGTTTCCCACCTGAGGTATAATCTAGATGTCCGGTTACGAAAACGTTGTGTTCTTATCTGTTACATCAGGACGTTTTTACGTTTGACAGAGTTCTTAAATAATGTAAACGATGTTGTAAATTTTTCAAATATCTGTGGCAAAATAAACCGTGAAATGATCGTTTCTTGTAAATATGGAATAAAGCATTTTCAAAATTATGTTTAATTTGATGATCAATTGAAAACGCAATTAGCAAAGACAACACAAATAAATGTCCAAAAGTTAATCATTAATACTCGCAACTGTTTAAACTGTAGTAAAGGTGGATGTTGGGTTTAGCTCCAGTTTCACCCTCCTTTTAGTGCAGCATCTGGAATCTGACGTTGTCATAGACTTGACTCCTGGAATCTGGAGTCGTGTTTGTTTGAAGAGATCCCAAAACAAGTTTAGCGACGAAGATGCTAAAAATGAAACTCTTTACATCGTTTAGACATCAAAGACACCTGGACTTTAACATCATTACCAGATGGATCCTTTATTTGGATCTCTTCAGCCAAACATGACTCCAGATTCCAGGAGTCCAATCTGTGACAGCGTCAGATTCCAGACGCTGCACTCTAAGAAAGGTGAAATGGAGCTAAACTCAACATTCACATCTAACCAATCCTTTCCACCATAGCTACATTATGTGAAGTAAATGATTGTATGGTTTTAAGTTTTTACAGTAACAAATTATTAATTTTAAGCATGTGCCACACGTGCTGGATCCAAACAAAACTCCAGAAACTTCCAAAAAATGTCATATATCATGAAAGTGGCCTACATTACTATCAACGAACAAATTATGAATAGGCAGAGGAGTAGAACAACAGCACGTTAAAACCATTGTGAAGCAATGATCTGAAACTGAAGAAGTACTTGGGAGCAAAGCATGATTCTACGTTTTTACGCTGGCATCTTCAAAATTCTATATTCTGTAGTTGATGCTAGGTCTACATCATTGAAACAAAGCTGTAAGTTAGCCTACGTACAAGAGTACGTAAATACATTAGCTAAAAACGAGATCCTGAAAATTGGTTATTGCCACAGTTACAAAAAAGGATAATAGGATTTCAGACATTTTTCATCGTTCTATGGTACAAGAGAGTATACCAACTACATTTGTAGTGAAGCCTAACATTTAAGGGGTCGGATAATTTTATGTATGCCTGCCCATTGATATATTTGATGATGGTGCAAGTCACACCATGAGACTTGGCTGAGCGTTAGCGAAAAATATTTAATTGGTCTAATAGGTAAACAATGGCAAACGATAAATCACTGAGTATAAAAATGTATAAACCGAGTACAATCATATGAAATGTAGCCGAACTATCAGAATGGAATGAGCTATCAACTCGGTGTATGTGGCGTGATGTAGCGTAGGCTACTCTACCTTATAGTATATTGGGGTTTTGATTATAAGGACTTTAATTAGCTCTCTTGTACCGTATGCTCCGATAGTGTCCATTCCAAGACTTACAAAGCACATATTCACTATACACACCGCAGTATGACAAAAATAAAAACCTCCATCTTGAATTTTTACCACGAGATTGTAAATATTTCATCGGAATCGATTAAAACAATTTAATTCCTCGTAGAAAGCTATTTTTCAACTCGCTTACCTCCATTTGTGACCATTGAGGTACCGCCGCAGAAGTTGGCAACGCTGTTTTTTAACACGTAATTTGTTACAGACCATATTCAAAGAGTTTGCCCTTTTGTTGGCACCACTTTGAAGAGCTCCGGTCTTGTTCTCAATAAGCCAAAGCGAGACAGATTTATTTGTAAATACTCCGCCATTACGGCTGGCTCTAGCGGATATTACTAATGAGTTGACAATTGTCCAGTGCCTGCTGCGTCCAATCACGTCCTGGTGTTATAAACGGCTGCCTATTTTATGTTTGCTCGAATTAAATTAAAACATATCACTGGGAGTTTTTTTTTATGGTGTTTTGCCATTTGCTTTATGAAATAATCGAGGTTAAGTGCATGTTGGATGGATTGTCAAAGGAATATTCTCGAATTTCATATGAGAGCTGGTAGTTTATAATATTCTCGAGATGGTGAATTAATATGTTTTACATATATCTCCAAAGGTTTCTTTTATAGGGTTTTCTTTGCACTATATAAGCAGTTCAGTGGCGTAATTAGCAATTAGCCGGGGGGGGGGGGAGATAAATCTGAATTGAAATAAATTATGTACGTATGTCTAATTCAAAGTAAAACATTTAATTGCCGTGTTTTAAATAAGTTAGATTGCTGTTGAGCTAGGTAAAATACTATTTGACAATAATACATATTTCACAATAAAAGTTAACCGCCTGAGTAAGAGATCAGATTGCAGATCTCGAAACGTAGATACTAATATCTTGTCACTTAACGATGGTAAATTTCCGTTACCTGTACCTTCACGATCCTTCCATAATCACTTAAACGTTCAATATGATTTTATAATGAGTGATCTTAAGTGGTCGCATACCACAGCTAGCGCATATAAATCAATCCACGAGTGTTTTTATTTTAATTTCTTAAGGGGGGGGGGGTTGGAAACTATTATTATTTAAATATTTATTTGAAACCATAAAATATTATAAAATAGTAATGAGAGGTGATAGTTTTCGAATAGAGGCTAGAATTCTTTTGCAGCATTTTCATGCTGTGATCTACGTATCCAAAGGCTTCTTCATCTGCTTTCTGCCAGTTAGTTAGGTTTTTTCCATTGTTTTAATTGAGCTACTAAAATGTCTGAACTCAGAATTATGTTACTTAAGTACTGGGTTTTGAACTGAACTGTACTTTCTAGTCTGGATGTCACTGGATTGCAGGGTAACCGATTCATACAATTCTTCATCTGCTTCTGCCAGTTATTTAGGTTTTTTTCCATTGTTTTAATTGAGCTACTAAAATGTCTGAAACTCAGAATTATGTTACTTAAGTACTGGGTTTTGAACTGAACTGTACTTTCTAGTCTGGATGTCACTGGATTGCAGGGTAATCGATTCATACAATGCTTCGTCATTCATTTTTGAAACCAAATATAAATTAAATTTTAGTTGGCTGAATTTAAGTGAAGCTCATCTCACTTGTAGGACAGAAGAAGAAATTAATTTCTGTCTGTCTGTCTGTCGCACAATATTTTGAAAGTGAAATGACGAATAGACTTGAAACTGTGCATGAAGCTAAATTTGTATATTACCAACACTGAGAACGATGTTGATGCATGCCAAATCCATGGTATTTGGGATTTGGCTGAGCGTTAGAGCATGTTTTGAAACTTTTTTATGGATAATCATGATGGCAACGACGAGAAAAAGCAGAATAAATACATTTTTTAACAATCTGAATCCAATCATTTGATATTTCAACATGTGTCTTTTTGTTCGTGTGTAGCCTACAGAGTAAAACGGAAAATACTGGAAAGTCTATGTTAAAACTCGGTGAACAGATTTTATACGTAACTCGGACAAAATGGGAATTCCGTAATGTGGCAAGGTAACTCGAGAAATTTTCATCTGTAAGCTATACAGTTTGAGTGAAACTTTATTTCTGTATAGACAAGAATGCAATTGAAGACCACTCAGTATGTTGACATAGTTTCTCCTCTTCACATTTTGGGGTGTAACAATTTGTGTGTGATTCGTCCATCTGCCCGCAGGAGATTTCGAGATTGAAGCAAGCTATAACTTTGATTATTTCCATGTAACCTCAGGGAAGTATGTTACAAGTCACGTGCTGTGGCGTACGCCTACCTTGTCATAATGTAAACACATAGCTGTAACACACTAGATTGAAGCAAGCTATAACTTTGATTATTTCCATGTAACCTCAGGGAAGTATGTTACAAGTCACGTGGTGTGGCGTACGCCTACCTTGTCATAATGTAACACATAGCTGTAACACACTAGATTGAAGCAAGCTATAACTTTGATTATTTCCATGTAACCCTCAGGGAAGTATGTTACAAGTCACGTGGTGTGGCGTACGCCTACCTTGTCATAATGTAACACATAGCTGTAACACACTAGATTGAAGCAAGCTATAACTTTGATTATTGTCCATGTAAACCTCAGGGAAGTATGTTACAAGTCACGTGCTGTGGCGTACGCCTACCTTGTCATAATGTAACACATAGCTGTAACACACTAGATTGAAGCAAGCTATAACTTTGATTATTTCCATGTAACCTCAGGGAAAGTATGTTACAAGTCACGTGGTGTGGCGTACGCCTACCTTGTCATAATGTAACACATAGCTGTAACACACTAGAGTCAACAACCACAACAAAACACGTTGTATTAAATTTTCACTAAAATACCATTGTCTGAAACCTGTACGGATTTTAAAATAACAAACACGAACCACAGCAAATGGATGTCCACCAACTGTTGTGATTTCTGATTATGACGTATTATTTATTTATCTTTATTGGCTGAGCTTTAGCGAAGCGTATTTGTGAGGCTGGAAAGATTTGATCTTCAGTAACAGATAGCTTTTACATTACCATACTTCTTTATGTTAGCACACTTAATTTTGCGATGTGGAATAATACCAAAATATTCTACGATAATGTTGTCTACTGATCCTTTTGTTCCTTTGTAAGCTTTAGCCAAAGGAAACACAGCGTTAGTAAGTATTTTTAAATTTAAGTCTTATGGATTGTGAAGGAGGCAATGAGAAAATTGTACAATACAAAAATTATAAAAAACTTAATACACCAATAAGACTTACAAACATGTGACATATTGGTACATGTACTAGTCTACTATCCCAAAACATACTTCGTCATGTTATAGTGACTTGGCGTCTAGAAATTATTATTTAAACACCAATAAGACTTACAAACATGTGACATATTGGTACATGTACTAGTCTACTATCCACCAAAACATCATACTTCGTCATGTTATAGTGACTTGGCGTCTAGAAATTATTATTTTAAACACCAATAAGACTTACAAACATGTGACATATTGGTACATGTACTAGTCTACTATCCCAAAAACATACTTCGTCATGTTATAGTGACTTGGCGTCTAGAAATTATTATTTAAACACTAATAAGACTTACAAACATGTGACATATTGGTACATGTACTAGTCTCTACTATCCCAAAACATACTTCGTCATGTTATAGTGACTTGGCGTCTAGAAATTATTATTTAAACACTAATATGAAACCCAACTTAATGAACAAAAATCTGAATGTATAACGTGGCAATGTATATCGAGAAAAAATTCATATTTGATTTTAAATTTTACATGATACTCCATTACATTCTAGAAGCTCCTGTTCTTATTGAAAATTAGTTACACATTTAAAACAAACACTCCAATAATATATTTTTTACTGCCGCTGTCTCTGGTGTCTGTAGACTGAAACTTCTGTACCGTCTACTGTACACAGAATCTCTATAACTGTTCTGTACTAGTTGTGTAAATCACCGAGTTTATCAGATAGATTGCAGGCGGCAGGCACCGAAACACGTGGGGGTTCACAGCACCTAATCTAATAGCACCTAATCTCACAGCACCTAAAATTTAACCGTCTAATAGCACCGATTCTCATAGCACCTAATATTATAGTACCTAATCTCACAGCACCTAAGGAAATGCCCGAGAGTCGCACGGCACCTAAAGATCGTGCTGGAGTTTTATAGCACCTAATATCACACCACCTAAAAGGGAGTGGTGGGGATCGTCGGAGGGGTAGGCCGCCACCACTGTCAGTGGCCAGTGGGCGAACCGTCCGTTGAGTCGCGTGGTTAGGGGAGAGCTCTGAGTTGGTTATTGACACGTGCTGTGCGGGTTGCATTAACGCGCTCGCCGGAAGAATTGAAGGCGGTGGACGTTTCGTTTAGGAATTTATATTATGACATATTATGTTATTTTTACCGGATCCCGGCGACCCCTCTCACACACACTAAACATCTCAAACGTCTACCACATTAAAACATACCCCTTTATTACATCTGAAAAAGTTTGACGGCTTAGGTAGTATTAATCTATATATTAAAGCGAAAGTGAGATATTTTAGATATGTTTTATTGATTTTAATTTAAGCTTTCTCCAATATAAATCCCCCTAATTCAAAAATAATTACAGTTAAAAATATAATATATAATTTGTTGTATGTCTCTTAAAGAACGACATACTGATAATTAGAGTTCTAAGTTAATAATTAAAGGCGTAACAAGTTTTTTTGGGAAACTCATTAGACTTGTATTTATTTATAAATCACGCAATGCTTATTACTAATAGTCTTTACTTATGAGTGAGGGTGCAGAACAAGCGAGGTACACAGTAACTGTACCGGAACCTTACTACATTATGGCTTAATGAAACACACATACCAACTTGCCCCGTGTGCCAAAATCACAAGATAAAATATCGACAGTTTTATTTTCACACAAACCACAACAGGAAAATGTTTAAATTAGGCTTGTATGATTCTGGTAAATATATTAATTTAAGGAAAGGCATTTAAATTATCCATTTACCCAAAACAAACATTTAATTAAACTTATATTTGTAAATTCACTAACAGATAATTTGAGGGATATTAATATTCCTCAAAGCGAAGCGGCCGAATACCTTCCATAATCCTATCACCATCGTCTTTGTTATCGGTGTTATATTTTCACTGTTTACCTCATGTTCACTGACACAGTCTTCCGACGAATTTCTGTCCCTCAGTCAAAATATTAGTAGTCTCTCTACAGCCTCCCCCAGCAATCATTCATTGGTTCAAGCGTTTATTAATAACTATTTTTGTATTCTCTACAACTTTCATCCAACAATCAAGCGTAGTCTTTTTCAAAGCTTCTTTACAAATTTTGTGATAGAATTAATAGTTAACGACTTATCATTTTTGCGATATGTAAATTAATTTAAGCCCATATTAGTTCAATCGCGTGGAGCTTGAAAAAGTCCGTAGAAGATGCGAACTCACAATGTCGCAAAAATATAAAATAGCAGTAACCAATATAAGGCCTGGGGAGAGGTTTTTAAGGGGACGCTGCTTTAGCACCCCCTGGAATAAGCACCCCCTCGGGCTCTGACGTCACGGCAGGGGTGTGCTAATTCAGCGCACGGACACGGACCAGGCACTGAATTAGCACCCCCCGACTACAAGGGGGTGCTAAATCAGCGCATGAACATGGTCGAGGCCCTGAATTAACACCCCCCTGTTCCAAGGGGGTGCTTATTCAGCGCATGGACATGGCTCAGTCACTGAATTAGCACCCCCTAGCATTCAACCAGGAAAAAGGATATTTATCTTTTACATATTCAATTTAATCATAAATATAATAGTTGTTATCTGGATGTTTGTGACGCTGCCACTTATAAGCTACCATCTACGATTGTTTTGCAATTTCCGATAAACAATTGAATAATATAATAATCAAATATGGCTACTTTCTCTCCAAAATTACCATAGACTTAATACTACATAATAATCCTCCGACTAATAAGGCTAATGTATATGAATCCATAATTAAACTATTGATTTCATTTAATAGCTTCACGGAAATGGAGTGTTCTTTTTTTAGTTTAATTTACTCAAATTTAAAAAACTAATATAATTTTGTAAACAATTTAGGCTCGTATTTTAGGCAAAATAGTTCACTGTCACACAGTATAGAATTTTTCTTTGCAGCATTTTTGTTTCATATTTAATTTTAATTACATTTCAAATATAAATTTTATGGAATGAAACAGATAAAGCATGAAAATTACAGTTTTTGACTTACCTGTTTTATAATTTTTATTAATAATTTTTCAGTACCTGCCCTTAAATAATTACTCGTAACCATCTGCAGTAAGAAACTAGATTATAATTTTTTATCTTATGCACTATTAGGCATACCGTGAATCATCTGCACAATGGAACAGCTCCATAGACTTAACACTACACAAAAATCCGTAGAATGGTATTTACAAAAATATGTCAAGGTTTACGCCCATAAGTATTACTATTGCTTACGTGTAAAATATCCTCTATAGAATCATGCCTAACTATTTTTCATAATTAAAGGAACATATAGAAACATTAAATACACAATATCCCTTCCGGCTGAGTCGGAATAAAGGTATATTTCACATGAGGCTACAACTTGAAGATACATTATTAGTTTATGAACTTAACACTGTGATAAAAGACTTATGGATGAGGCATTGGTAGCTAAGGATGAAGTATATTAATCCGCAAGGTTTCTTCCTAACTAGTTAATGTAAGAAAAATGTTTGGTCGACATCTGTCCATCTTACCTCTAGCAGATATATCCCTCTGGTAAAGGATTATACCCTTGATTATATTACTTTTTCTAACGGTTATCGATGATAATTAGTGTCATATTACGAGAATGAATAATAGAATTCATATTGGGACTTTCATATTAAGTGATATCAACTATTAAATGTAAAATATTCTCACATATACGTTTTGTTGCTCCTTTTATGAGTAAACCTATTTTCAAATGTGGATCATGAGTCTGTAATTACCTACAGTACTATAGGAAAGGAGGGATCGTAATTTGTAATTACTTTAGAACATCAGTTCAAAAAATCATGGAATTTCGCATTTAAATTAAATTTAGAATATTTTCCAATTACCATAATTTTTTTCATCAGTAGTATGCCATTTTTTAAAGACATCAAGGAGATGTCTATGACGTACCAGTTATTCTACAAAAATTCCGTACGAAGGGGCGGGTATCAGCTAGTAAACATATAAAAACTTGAAACTCCTTATTTTTGCCTTAACATCGTTGCTCGTTATATATCGGCCGTCTACCAAATATGAAATATACAGAGTGAAATCAACCTGCAAATATCGATTGTAGGACTGTAGGTACACACATAATTTTGACGAAGCTGACGAAACCCGTCCGTGCACTACCGACCTTACTGTTCAGAACTGATGTGGCCGTATCGAGTGGTCGAGTAATAATATCGATGTTATTCCCAGTTGTTATTCCTATATTAATACATAACTTATTATGTATAGTGAATTTGTTTGATGAACTTTCGAAAAAAATATAAGAAGAAATCAAACAATGTTTGAGTGTACTGGCCCAAGGTGTGGCATATTATACTCTCTAGGTAACGGATACTTTTACACTAGGAAAGAGTAAAGATAAACTAGAACACGGTAATGATGTATGGACAAAAACTGAAAATCATCGCCTTTTTGTATGCAGTTAAAGAATATTTAACTATTGTGTGTTACATTAGTCCACACGCGCACTTCTAACCCCATGTATCTGGAAGTGTCAAACTTAAGGATGACATTCTTACAATATTGTAAAAAGAAGAATGAAATCTCAGTAAAGTCTTTAATAAAGCGTCTATAAAAAGGTAAAATTTAAAATTACACTTCAGCTTAGCTGTACTTTTATTTTAAGGCTATTTATATCGGAAAGTGTAATGAATGTTGTTGTAGTGAACTGATTTGTAAACAAGGTAGTCAACAGATGTATAGAAGCATAAATATTACTTCATTAATAATAAAAAAATACTATACAAATATACATAATATTTCATTTTGTATACAGTAAACTTTTATGTTTTTTAATGTTTTATTTTCCGGGTAAAACAAAATCTTCAAACCTCGGTTAGAACAAACTTAACAACGCAACAAATAGCAATCTTTACTGTTACATTTTAAGCGCATCTACGTTTACCACCGCATACCATTAATAGCATATCTACAAACTTTGTTATAAATTTACAAACCAGAAGTAGGTCTGAGGTCTTCCATTTAAAAAACAAAATATTAAATAGAAATATAATAACTATAAAGACATTTTTAATTTTTGGTCTAGGTAATCAACATGTATTAGAGTGTTTTTTATGACGTCTTAATCAAAAGAAACTTATATTCAGAAATAATTAAGGTTATTATGACCAACGTTCAGCAACCAATTTTTAAAACTTGGTATCGTTGGATTTTTAATTAAATTGTGTAATAATTGATACCCTTTTTTACCATATATCGCTTTTAAGATATTTACGCTTAAAGATTTTTTAGAAATCACTATTTTGAAAATAAATCTTGTAAGAAATTAAAATTTATGATGTAATTATTCCGGTTATAAAGGTATATACAAAATTTTAACCTAAACAATCCATCAAATATAAATAGTAAAGTAAAAAAGACAAAAGCAAAACAAAATTGTGGCTATTTGAGTAATTATTGAGTTTTAGAAATGTGAATATGATTGATTTTGCCTTTGGTCCATGAATAATGTTTGAAAATATTGGTAGAGATTGTGGAACACTCTGTAATTAATAATAATTTTATATACAGAGTGTCCTGTAATTCTTAGGACAAGTCTATATACCGCAACTGCTCAGTTCATGGCAAACGCATTTCAGAAAATGGAAATAGATCTTTGGTACTTAGTTTCCTATCCATCAGTCTGTGTGTTTTTTTATAGACAAATTCGCTTTAATATCTTAAAACGAATAAACAAATCCTACCTAATTTGGATAAAGTATTTTGGTAATAAGGCCAGTTATAAAAAATATTCATTAATACTTTCGAAATGGCGGCCATTAAATCTAATTAACTTTGAATGTCTTAAAATCCAGCAGGTATACAAGAATAAATCTGATCATGGATTGTATCACAAATCTAATTACTCAAATAATATTTCAAACTAATAATAAATAACTCATTAAGAGCATCTTTACTGTAAAAAAACATGGTTCGTGAAAATAAATTAACATCAGCTTTAGAGTATCTTACCCCTATTTTTTTTTTATTTTTGTCATTTATTATGCAAAACATTTGAAATACATGTTTCAGGCCTATCTAAGGATAGAATAGAATCAAATATTAGATGTGACATCAATTTATTTAAATATCTGTTGTTTTAGGATATATTTATTTACGAAAATTTAGTCAAGCGACAATCAGATGTATTTCCAATAAAACCGCTTATCTTTGATTTTGTCATCTATAAAAGCATTATTGTCTGAATATTACTGTACGATTTTTCTTGTTGTTTATTATTCTTAATATATAACAGATAACCTAGTCACTTTATTTAGTTTTTTTAACATATATTGTGAATACACTTAAGCTTTATGACAAATACAACAGTTTTATTATTGTTAATTAAGACGTTTGTTTTTGTCCTTCATTGGTCATAAAGGCGTTCATTGTTGATAAATTTGCAATATCTCTAGTAGTTTTTAATTTATTAGACAAAAAGGTTGCTTGGCAACAGATATTAATGTATTTCCTGTAATTTAAATGAAGGGACTAAGATGTGAGCACAATTGGCATAAGATATTCTGGAGCTGCCGTTTACTCGATTTTTGTATTGTGACCTACTCGCTGAGAACCTCAATGTCGACAGTGTTTTGTTACAGGAAATCTTTGCATATTATATTTTATATATTTGGTCATTAGATTTGTGATAGAACCCTCTCAAATTCATTTTCTTGCAATATTTTAGAATAATTGCAGATTTTTAAGAAGTTAAAAGGTAAAATATTTTAATAGCCACTATTTTGAAAGTATTAAAGATAACATCATAATATATTTTTAGCCGCCATAAAATTTTGACCAAGACTTGGTAGGATTAAACTTTTTAGGTTTTCCTTTCAGATTTTCCAAGATATTCCATTTTTAACAAAAACAATAAAACGCACACTAACCGACAGAGGGTAAATTAAGCAATGTAGATCCATAATACTCAGTATATAAATGTATGTTTTCACCTAAGCAATAACGCTTTTGAAAAAACGGTAGTATTAACATTGGTTTAACATTGTTTTCAACTTTTTTTTAATTATAGTTGAACTAACTGATATGGATATAACTAAATGATATTGATTCTTGTAGATATAGACTAATATTTAAATTGTTTGTCAAGTGTGTTTGAATTATACTATTCAGTTTAAATAGTATTATTCAGTTTATGATGCGTCTTTAAAAATAATTGGCTCTTAGCCGTCGCAAAATTACAATTTCACGGTTCTAAATTTTCCCGCTTTTGATTGGTATTCAAAAAATTAAAATAAATAAATAATTGTTTTTAAAGTGGTTAATAAGTTGATATAATCTATGACCATGTATATTTATTACACATGCCGGATTTACGCAGTATCAGTTCCTCTGCATTGTTCGCACCATGATTTCAAATTAAATTTACTTTAAAATAAACCTGTATTTGAATGCCTAGAACCTAGTTTTTTACTTAAGTATATTTGATGCATACTATTTTCACAATATTGGTAATGAACTGTTTGTTTTTGAAAATATTAAGTAAACCACAACAATGCAGTAAATATACTCATTGCAATATATTTAAATTAAAGCATTCTATAGCGTCGACGAGTTTTTGAATTATAGTTGGGAGACCTCCAATCTAGAAGACTAACACTGGCGTTGGCAGTGGAGAGAATTGGCGAGTAAGTGGTATGGTTGAATGTAACGATTGTATGTCTGAATGTGGTATTGTGAACGAATGTAAAAATTATAGATTTATTCGGTATGACTTTTGCCACATAATTGTAATATTATCAACGGCAATAAAAGACTTGACTTTGACTTTGAAATTGTTATATAATATATATATATATATATATATATATATATATATATATATTATTTTTATTTTATTGAGAAATAAATCACAATATGGTTAAACGTTTATTATTCTATTCTGTTGGGGTAATTATTCATCTCATCAATACGGCGCTGATTTAGCAGCCCCCAGATTCAAGGGGGTGTTAAATCAGCACATGAGCACGGTCAACGCACTGAATTAGGACCCCCCTATTCGAAGGGGGTGCTTATTCAGGGCCTGGACACGGCCACTGTGCTGATTTAGCACCCCCTTTCATGACGTCAAAATGACGTCAGTAGCGAGGGGGTGCTATGTCCAGGGGTGCTAATTCAGGCGCACGCACCGTTTTTAAACGCCAATATAAGGCGTTTTCGGTACAGATAAACGAAAATACAAACATTTAGAATCTCAATCGACATTATCAATAAATATCACTCCAGGTAACTTAAACCATTTGTTTTATCAATTCGGTTAACACCAAATAAAGGGTAGTATCAAAAAGCCTCATGTTAATAGAATTAACTTAATAAGAAATTACCATATTTTGAAAGAAAAAACATTTATCTTTGTAGAAGTCTCAATTGATGAGGTCATTAAAGCTGTCAAAAGAGTTAAAAACTCAGAAAGCAAAGACATTTATAATAAATCTAACAATATATTTTAACGAATTTACCATACGTTTTTGAACCCATTAACTATATGTATATCTGCCCGATTCTTAAGAAAGGGTCTAGGAGTTTTCCCTGAGAGCTATTGCCCAGTATAAATTTTACCTGTCCTGTAATAATAGAAACTGTTTTACATGATGAACCTTTTGCGTATGTGGAAAATAACATCAATCTAAATTTATTACAATAGAAGAGGTAAATACACCATTGATGCAGTTTATTCACTAATTAAGGAGGTCCTAAACACTTTTGAGATTAAAGCCTTTGCTCAGGTAATATATTTTGGCTTGAGCAGGGCCTTAAAACTTAACTATTACGGTATTAATGGGAATCCGGCTTTAAAGAGTTCTTTAAAGACTATTTATCTAACCGCAGGCGAAAAGTTTGTTTCTATTAATGGAAATCGGTCCAACAATTTGGTGATCGGGATTGTTGTACCTAAGGGTCAGTCCTGGGCCTTATTATGTTTTTTATTATATATAAATTAATTTCCTACCGTTGTTAGGTTAAAATCTCTTTTATATGCTAACGACACAACTCTTTAGAATATCCATACAAACTTTGACAAACTACAAGTTCTTGTCATTGAATCAGTTGAGAAAGCCTCAGTGTGGTTTAGATCAAATGGATCTTTACTAAATGAAGTCAAAACTCAAAAAATTTTGTTTACTTTACGACAAACCCCCTACAATTGACACACCAAATTATTTCTTTTCTTGTGCTAAATTTCTAGGAATATTTTGGTAGAGTAATTTTTTTACTTGGACGTATTATTAATTGTGTTACTGAAAAATATTTTAAATCTGCATACTATGCCTATTTTTAATAAATAACAAGGTATGGCCTAATATTATTGGGTAATAGCGCTAAAATTAATGAAATCATTATCCTGAAAAAACAAAGCTATCAGAATAATAACAAAATAACAACCACTAGAACACTGTGAACCACTTTTTATTAAGCTTTGGTGGAAACTTTTATAAATTTATATATTTTTTACTCAGTATTGTATATTACAAAAAACATGTCATCATTAATTTTGACTAGCAACTTGCATAATTATAATAGCAGAAATGAATATAATATTGTTATTGAGCATAGCAGATTAAACAAAAAACAAAATAGGCATGTTATAATTACTCAGAATACAAATTACAATATTTGTTGTATTTTTCACGAGGCACTCCTGCTGCGTGCCTCGTAACTGTGCAGTGTGCCTGATTCAAAGGTCTACACATGTGGTCTTTCTTTGTGCCTTGTGCCAGTGCACTGAGTGCTGAGACACACTGCCTGGTTACCAGGTTAATCTCCAATGCCCGTTATGTAGGCAAGCGAGCCAGGCAATAATTAGAGTTTTATTTCTGATAATTATAAATTTTTATATACAATAAAAAACCGAGATTGAAAGCCTATTTTTGTTCTATATTATAAAATTTTATTTCTTTCCTATGTAATACATCCTGTATAAATAGATTACAATGAAATGGATATGTTATTAATAGTATCATATGGAACATTTTAAGAGGTATTGAGATTGCGTCCTAAACAATTAATAACTTTGATCCTCAAAAATCAGGAAGATTAATTTTAACAACAATCAGTCTACAAGTAGACTGCGGCAAACTTCTTACGACGCAGTGGGAGGACTGAGAGTAGTCGATCTCACTCAGTATATATGTACCATCAACAAAAGTGTTAATATACGTTTTGATGTTGTCGTCTTGCACTGTATGTCATGTTATATGAGTCTTCTGAAGCCTTACTGTATACTTGTTCTCAGTTTTTTTCAAGTAATGTTCTAATAGTCCTCATCCTCTTTTTAAGATTCACGACTTGTTTAACATGGTCTCATACATTCATTTTTAATGTATGAATGTTCAGCTTTGACGATGTAATTTAAACATTAATTTAAATTTGTTATGCAATCATTACTAAGAGAGATATTCGCGCCAATACACCAAAATTCAGAGATAGCAGGCTGATTAATAATTTTTGTAAAGACTCATAACAAGTTTTTATTTTCTTAGAACAGCCAAAACAAGACACGCTCTTATAAGTGCGTTACTGGCGCAATCTGTAATAAGATATATATCCCACTAATATTATAAATGCGAAAGTTTGAATGTTTGGATATTTGGATGTTTGGATGTTTGTATGTTTTAGATGTTTTGTCCACGAATCACGCTGAAACTGCTATACGGATTGTGCTGAAATTTGGAACCGGTATAGCTTTTGGTCTGAATTAACACTTAGAGTAGCTGTTAACACTTATAGCTGAAGTTTATCAAAGAGGCAGAAACATGTGTTTACATTTAGATTTGAGTAAATATTGAATTATTGTAAAGTGCTTAATCAGTAGTGTAATGTAGATTGCAAATACGAAGTTATTTAATTTTAAATTTATATTGCGCCAATGATCAATAATCCATCTAATACAATAGAAATGCTATTTATACGCTGTTATAACAACTACCTTATTGTATAAAGCTGTGAATGTTTTGCACATAACGTAATCTAATCTGGTTAGTTCCTTTAACATTGTGTATGGCCTTTTTACTGTAGTCATTGAAAAGCAAGTGGAGATAATATTGCCCTAATACTTGAAGCATATACCCCTAATACATATTTAGCCATCGGTAAAAATATCAAAATCACTTAATCATCAAAATTTAACCTAAGTTAGATTCCGAAAACCAACATATGAGACCATTGTTTTGGTTAGCGCAACAGCATAAATCAATTGTGGAACTATAAATAGATTAGACCGGGGGTGAATTTAAACGACCAGAACAGACCCATATTGACCGCAGCAATTTTTGAGTTGTACGATACACTTTCGTCATTGGGATAAAAAGGCTAACTCTTATTGTTACTGAAGCCATCGAAGAAAGTCAATAAATTAACATGGAATGTGGGAGGGAAATACTAATCTTATAAAAACTGTTTCACTTTACGACTTCAGGATCCCAAATCTCTGTTCTTTAAACTTAAATCTAAATTGGATCAGGAGATTGGAATAGCTTTGAGTGACTATCGATTATCTCTAGACTGTTTATTATGTTATAGAAAAAGAATACATAGATATATTGTCCAGTTTTTCAACAGAAAATTGCGTGCGAAGCCGCGGGTAACTGCTAGTATATATATATATATATATATATATATATACATATATATATTTTATATATATATATATAAGTATATATATATTTAAGTATATATATATATATAAATTTTGCTGTCTACGTATCTACTGATCAAGCACCGTTCTGAAATTTAATTTGTATTAAAATGTTTCTGCCTGTTTTACGAACATGAACTGAGTGTCAACAACTTTTAAATACTCAGTTAAAATTCGATTATGAAACAATATTAGAATAGTTTTCAAATTGTAAAATATTCCAGGCAACTATTTTGATCCACCTCTTCTTATAAAATTTCTGAACATTTCAACGGATTACTAAAAATTTGTCGAAATAAGAATATGTTGTGATTCATTTTTATGTGTAATATGTAGGTATTATTTGTAATCGTACTATGGATATTATTTCATACAAGCCCATAAGCCAGATTGAAAGAATTTAGACATCTTCACCTTTTTAAAATGTATACTCATGCCATTGATAGACAACAATATGCACTTTTTAATAGAATATTAAAATAATATTCTTAAATCAATTTTTCAAGTTCAAGTTAAAGTTCAATCTTCTTTATTATCTAAAAATACATAATATAAATAAAATTTTCCTCCCAGTGCACCTCAAGCCGCGCGTGCGGGAGTTCAGTTGAATCATAATTACAATTATCTTAGTGTTCATTGTCCAATTCATATTTCCATAACATTGTCTTCACTTAAACTAAATTCATAAACTAGCTAAAAGCAGTGTAAATCTAATAAATGGTATACCACGAGATTATTATAATATTACTTAGAATAAAGCAGCATTAACAATATGTACAAAAAAATGTAATTATAAGCATTACAAATTTATAAGCAATGATAAATAGAAAAAAAATTGTATGGGCTCCTTAAATTCACCCATTTGTTTCTTAAAAGTAATATCATATTTTTCAAATTGAGCCTTAACGGTATCCTCCATTTTGACAAAACTTCTTCTTGCAATTCGGCCAAAATGTCCTTAGTAATTGTTTATTTTTGCTATTTACTCTTACCTGAGCAGCAGTTCTTACACTTCCTTGATTCACGATTCACGGCGTACTTGTCCCATGCGATTCCATGTGCTTTCTAAAATATCAGCACACACGAAGTGTAGATTTGTTTTACATTGAGAACAAACAGCATGTTCACTCACATGAGGGCAGAGGATCGTCGTAAACGGCACAATCACTCATCTTGATAACACGGAGAACAGCATTGAGTTAAATATTAAAAACTAATATAATCCATTTTTGTACAGTTTGATTTGTTTACTATAAAAAGCTCAGGTTAGTTTCGTTATTTTATGGAATGAATTATAGAAATTGCAGTTTGACTTATAAGTTTATATAGTAATTCTAAAATAAATATATTTTTTAATGCAATGTAAAGAA
The DNA here is from genome assembly GCF_021130785.1 of Homalodisca vitripennis. Taxonomy (NCBI): domain Eukaryota; kingdom Metazoa; phylum Arthropoda; class Insecta; order Hemiptera; family Cicadellidae; genus Homalodisca; species Homalodisca vitripennis. Next base: position 19,541,970 of record NC_060214.1, read on the forward strand.
CCGGCTATTTATTAACGCTTTATGAAGAATCGAAAGGCTTTATTGAAATGGTTTGTTGTGCGTCCGTCTGTGCGATAACTCTTATTATAAAGGCCCTAGTGACTTCAAACTTGGTACATATGCTCTTATTGGTCTAAATAAGAACTCTATTGTTTTTAAGATAAAGAAGAATCGTCTGTGCGCTACCACTTATGTTACACTCTGTCGAGTCTTTCAATGCTTCTAACATCGTTCGGGTTATTTTAAGTAATCTCGTATTTGGTTCACAAAAATCATATATGTATAGTACTTGTATTCATTATAACACTTATCTAGCAGTTTGGCATGAAATAGCTAGATTTTTCGGCTGAAAGTATAAAACCTCGTGAGTCAAATTTCACTGTTATAGAACATTGGGAGGTTAAAAAGCTAAACTATAGTTCTTCTAATGGTTGAAATTCCCTATGGATGTTACATTTTAATCCAAATAAATTTGCTTTTTATGTAAGTCATGATACTTACGTGTATAAAATATTTACTTTGTCTGACGTAGGGAAATTGCAGAATAAGTGATGAATGATTTAAGGCTTTGCCTATTTTTATATAGATTTGAATGCAAATTATTACCGGTTTTCAGTGCACGGAATATACGATTTGAACACATTTAATTCCAATGACGATAAAAACTTATATAAAAATGTAAAACACAATGAAATTAGATGAACAAATAATTTACATTATTGGATTATGTGCAAGATTTGCGGTTTGGCCTAAACATTCATTCAAATTCAAGGTAAATAATTTTTGGTGCCATTATTAGTTGTAATCAACAACCGCCGCACGCCATGCGCACGGACCCTTCTCTTGTGCGAGGAGACAATTGTCTATCTCGTGTCACCTCGCCTTGTGCTGTCGACTGCTCGCCCTGCTGTAGAGGACAGTAATGGCGGGTCGTCGGGAGCGGGGTGAGGGGCAAGGTTGGATTCTCCTCCATCCCCTCTGTCCCCACCAAGACCCCTTTGGAACAAAGCGAGAGGTGCTGTGACACTGAAACTTGAAACAGTCTCACGGCACCTAAACGAACCGTGGATCGTTGCACAGTACCTAACCTTATAGCGCCTAATATCACAGCACCTAAATGACGACTTTTTTTCTGTAGGTGGTATGAGATTAGGTGCTAAAAGATTAGGTGCTATGAAGCCGCACCCCGAAACAGTACCGCCGCACCGAGGGCCAACTGGGGCACGGAGTTACGACACTGCCGCTGTCTCTGGTGTCTGTAGACTGAAACTTCTGTACCGTCTACTGTACACAGAATCTCTATAACTGTTCTGTACTAGTAGTGTAAATCACCGAGTTTATCAGATAGATTGCAGGCGGCAGGCACCGAAACAGTACCGCCGCACCGAGGGCCAACTGGGGCACGGAGTTACGACACTGCCGCTGTCTCTGGTGTCTGTAGACTCAAACTTCTGTTACCGGCTACTGTACACAGAATCTCTAATAACTGTTCTGTACTAGTTGTGTAAATCACCGAGTTTATCAGATAGATTGCAGGCGGCAGGCACCGAAACAGTACCGCCGCACCGAGGGCCAACTGGGGCACGGAGTTACGACACTGCCGCTGTCTCTGGTGTCTGTAGACTCAAACTTCTGTACCGGCTACTGTACACAGAATCTCTATAACTGTTCTGTACTAGTTGTGTAAATCACCGAGTTTATCAGATAGATTGCAGGCGGCAGGCACCGAAACAGTACCGCCGCACCGAGGGCCAACTGGGGCACGGAGTTACGACACTGCCGCTGTCTCTGGTGTCTGTAGACTCAAACTTCTGTACCGGCTACTGTACACAGAATCTCTATAACTGTTCTGTACTAGTTGTGTAAATCACCGAGTTTATCAGATAGATTGCAGGCGGCAGGCACCGAAAACAGTACCGCCGCACCGAGGGCCAACTGGGGCACGGAGTTACGACACTGCCGCTGTCTCTGGTGTCTGTAGACTCAAACTTCTGTACCGGCTACTGTACACAGAATCTCTATAACTGTTCTGTACTAGTTGTGTAAATCACCGAGTTTATCAGATAGATTGCAGGCGGCAGGCACCGAAACAGTACCGCCGCACCGAGGGCCAACTGGGGCACGGAGTTACGACACTGCCGCTGTCTCTGGTGTCTGTAGACTCAAACTTCTGTACCGGCTACTGTACACAGAATCTCTATAACTGTTCTGTACTAGTTGTGTAAATCACCGAGTTTATCAGATAGATTGCAGGCGGCAGGCACCGAAACAGTACCGCCGCACCGAGGGCCAACTGGGGCACGGAGTTACGACACTGCCGCTGTCTCTGGTGTCCGTCTGTTGGCTCTACCATCTGCACTTGTCCCAGTATTGTCTACCGTACAACAATCACATTAGAAACATATCTGACTTTAGACATGCCAAGAGTTTATTTATTCACATAGTTATTTTTATATTTCATTTAAAACAAGCTGCACCTGCGAAGTTATTTTACAGAATAAATTTACCTAGAATAGTTTTGGTGATAGTTTTTTCCGTGCAGATCATAATAATACATTATATATTAATAATAATATATTTTTTATTAAAGGACTATATATATATATATATATATATATATATATATATATATATATATGTATTTTTTTATTTTAAATGGTTTAAATGTTCTTTGTTTAAAATGTGTTATTGACGATGGGAGGTTGAAAGCACAATATGAGTTTGGCCATCTGTCATCATTATATTTTACAAAATGTACATTTCGTTCGAGAATTGTTGTAAAGCTGTAGGTAGTAGTACCTAATACAATATTGATGTATGGTATTCCTCAGGGATCATTTCTCGGTCACTACTGTTTCCGATATATGCAAATAACGCTCATCGCTCCATCACTGTTGACTTGTGTGGTCCTCTGACGACACAACTCTCCGGCTCATATTTGATTCAAGATAATAAATGGAAATGGAGCCGTTCAGGGCCTATCCACACAACACTTAAACATTACAAAACCAACTCAAAAAACACACATTATTTTTTATTTAGGCTGCGATAAGAAGATTGGCACATCAGTCTTGGCTGGAGAAATCATTCTCGAAAAAGGTTGAAATTGTTACATTCTTAAGTGCATACCTATTCTAGATTGATGTTTAACCTATGATTATTATGTGAATGCGCCATGCGTCAGAGTATCCTCGTGTTTTAATGTTTTCATGAGATACGAGTATTATAAACTCCGTCCAACCCAGCAAGGGATCATGACATACTATGGGCTTATCTAGCATTACCTCTGTTATGGAACATGAACGTGGAGAAGATATTCAAACTCTGATTTACAAAATCTTTTGATTTAAAAAAATCTGCTCGAATTAAAAATTGCGTTCCAGAGAATTGCACAAACAAGCCTTTATTCGAACCAGGGAGCTCGTTTACAGGATTCAGAATGCTACTGATAGATACAATACTTGCCTATGAAGACATACAAGTATTGATGCCATATTAAGTACCTAGGTGTAGTTTTAGATGAAAAATTTAAATTGAAGCAAACGTGTAAATTTGCTAAGTAATCTTAGAAAGTCAGTCAGGAAATTTTAGCATTTAAAAAACTTTTGCCAATTACTTTTGTTTGAAATGTTATATTATTCTTTTATACATTCAAAACTGCAATACGGAAAAACATGTTGAGTGGGGGGGGGGGTGGTGCTCTTTGCTTACCTTATTAATAAAATCAGCACAAATCCAGATCTAATTATAACAATAATTTTATATTTTAATATTGTATTAAAATTAATATTATTATTTATTATATTATTTAATATTATTTTAATAATAATAAAAGAATGCTGGAAAGTTCATTTCCCCTTTCTTGTTCCTAGAAAATTGTACCCATACAACACTTATACGTTTATAAAGTACTGCGGTTATTTTATTTACGAGGTGGCAATAGGGGTAATATTCCTCATGACATTAGAAGTTTTCGGCAACGGATATTTAGATCACGCTAAGTTAATAAATACAGTTTTAGACATTCCTTTCAGTATGTTGGACCCTAGTATTTCAATAAATTACCCCAGTATCTTAAAATTATTCATAACTTATCAAAGATTTGCAAGAAGCTTAAGATCTGGCTACTTTAGCAAGACAGTTTGGAATTTCTTAAGGAAGTATTGTAAGAGTGCAAATCAATCGGTTTTGATAATTGTTTAAAATCTTTTTAATATAATCTCGTTATTATTGAAAACATGATCAAACAGATTGTCCTAATAGTACTCTTCATTATACTATCTGTATTTGTATTTATCATTTATCCTTCATAGTGCTAGGTTATATTTGTTAAAAATGTAGCTGACGTCTCTGAGTTAAATATTGTAGTTATTATGTTACTGGAATCTCAGTTTGTTGACTATTTTGTTTTGAGCATTTTTGATTTTGATTTTTTTCTAAATAGCTGCCACATAGCTTGATAACGTAGCAATTTCTAAGACGTTATTGCAAGTGCCTTTCTTGTATAAAAAGTGACATAAATCATTATTTTCATTACATAACTTTCGTTGCCACCTGTCTTGTAAGAATAACTAGCTCTTTCTACTAGGAGTTTACATTTGGACATAAAATATATTGTAAATTACCATAAATTAGAGGATAATTTGGTTTTTTTGCATGCGCAATGTGTTGCTTCTTAAATTTGATGTTATTTATTTATACACATCGAGGAAGCGCTAAATCTCTTTTTATTGTCTGAGAATGAAGGAATAACTCCTTTAAAACTTGTCACCATAGAAGATAAAGAAAATGTCCTGAATTGTTAACGGAAGGCAAGTACTCGTCATTAGTCATTATAACAGGAACTAGGAGGAGAACCGCTTCACGTGTGTGACTTCCCCGACTCTAGCACGTCAGTGTAGAGGATACGTGTCGCCACAACTAATCCTACTAGCAGGAGGCGGGGTAAACATTATCATATATCCTACTGAACCGTTTCACCTGTGTGACTTCCCCCACTCTGGCACGTTAGAGTAAAGGATACGTGTCGCCACAACTAATCCTACTAGCAGGAAGCGGGTAAACATCATCATATATCCTACTGAACCGTTTCACCTGTGATTTCCCCACTCTGGCACGTCAGAGTAGAGGATACGTGTCGCAACAACTAATCCTACTAGCAGGAGGCGGGTAAACATCATCATATATCCTACTGAACCGCTTCACCTGTGTGACTTCCCCCACTCTGGCACGTCAGAGTAGAGGATACGTGTCGCCACAACTAATCCTACTAGCAGGAGGCGGGTTAAACATTATCATATATCCTACTGAACCGCTTCACCTGTTTGACTTCCCCAACTCTGGCACGTCAGAGTAGAGGATACGTGTCGCCACAACTAATCCTACTAGCAGGAGGCGGGTAAACATTATCATATATCCTACTGAACCGCTTTCACCTGTGTGACTTCCCCAACTCTGGCACGTCAGAGTAGAGGATACGTGTCGCCACAACTAATCCTACTAGCGGGAGGCGGGTAAACATTATCATATATCCTACTGAACCGCTTCACCTGTGTGACTTACCCAACTCTAGGACGTCAGAGTAGAGGATACGTGTCGCCACAACTAATCCTACTAGCGGGAGGCGGGTAAACATTATCATATATCCTACTGAACCGTTTCACCTGTGTGACTTCCCCAACTCTGGCACGTCAGTGTAGAGGATACGTGTCGCCACAACTAATCCTACTAGCAGGAGGCGGGTAAACATTATCATATATCCTACTGAACCGTTTCACCTGTGTGACTTCCCCCACTCTGGCACGTCAGTGTAGGGGATACGTGTCGCCACAACTAATCCTACTAGCAGGAGGCGGGTAAACATTATCATATATCCTACTCAACCGCTTCACCTGTGTGACTTACCCAACTCTAGCACGTCAGTGTAGATGATACGTGTCGCCACAACTAATCCTACTAGGAGGAGGCGGGTAAACATTATCATATATCCTACTCAACCGCTTCACCTGTGTGACTTACCCAACTCTAGCACGTCAGTGTAGATGATACGTGTCGCCACAACTAATCCTACTAGCAGGAGGCGGGTAAACATTATCATATATCCTACTCAACCGCTTCACCTGTGTGACTTACCCAACTCTAGCACGTCAGTGTAGATGATACGTGTCGCCACAACTAATCCTACTAGGAGGAGGCGGGTAAACATTGTCGCTATAATTAGCGGTAGTGTTGTGATTGATGAGGACGTGGTTGGCGTGCCTTGTCGACCTCTAAACGCTGCCAACCGGGACCTGCACTGATGTCGAGAATCTGGGTCGATGGTAGGACGGACTTCAATTTCTAATACGAGCACTTGATCTACTTGAGGAACAATCATAATGCAACAAATGTTCACCCTTTTTCCATTTTCTTCAAATTTAAAAAAAATTATTGGAAACACTGTTCTCGTATATAATTATGTATGTGTATGTTCATACTGGACAAATATAATTTGATGGAATATGCTAAAGGAATGTTTTTTTACCAGACCTAAGATTTTGCTTTTAAGTTATGATAGGTGAAAAATTGATCAGGTCTTACCCGTCCGTGAGCTGCTCTTCCTTTTAGAAGTGCATGAAGTATATGTATATGAATTGCTTTTCAAAATCATTCATTCAATTGCCATCAAAATTTAGTAATTTAATTGAAAAGACATCTGACAATGATATAGATCAGATAATGCATGGGAATGAAAATTTTCAACCTTTACAAACCGAAAGTGAAACTTAAGAAACTTGTTTTTGGGGAATAGTAAACGAGTCATTCACAGTTAACACATGACACTACTCGTTACAAGTAAATCTTCCACACCACCTACCACATTTACACATTATTCGTCGAGTATTTTTAAAACAATGCTGCGTGGGGATGAGTAAACTTGTGCTATTTCTATAACAGATCGACGTCAGTGATGAAATAGAATAACGTTATCACAAGAGAAGAGCAGAGCCATGACGTCATAACCAGATATAGGAGATTGGCTTCTGTCTATCGTGATGCCTCCGCCAGATTTATGGTTCCTGCACTAAGTATGCCGTGGCATGCGGGATCAGCTCCAGTAGCGTGTCGATCCTAGGCGTTCTTTAGTCTCCATAACGTTTGGCTCCCTGTAAAAAACCTCTCTAGACTTATAAGTCTAAAGGTGTACACAAATTCATCACGAGGAGATAGTCTCTGGAGCTGAGGAGGTTGTGCTCTAGATGTTCCGACCACGTATGTATGTTCTACATACATATTTCCGTAATGTGACTTTCCTAGAGTATGCATGGCAAGATGCAGGATCAATACACTGTCACCTTGGGTTTCTGCAAGAGCAGCGTTTCATTTTGGAATTTAACATTGCTGTGCTAAAACGTTACACATAAAATACAAACATGTTCTCTGTAATCCTCTGTAACCTAATTCATCTCTAACATTCGAGTGAAAACAATACACCAAGGGCAAGAACTAAAAATACCCGAATCCCATCAGTTCACCTTCCTCTTAGTGCAGCGTCTGAAATATGACGCTGTCACAGATCTGACTCCTGGAATCTGGAGTCATGTTTCGTCTGAAGAGATCCGATAATCATCGGTGACAAGGAGCTCAAAAAGAACTCTTTACACCGTTTCGACATCGTAGACTATAAATTACAGTGTAATCGCCTTGACTCGAAGAAGAAGAAGACTAAAGACAGACACAATTTTTTAGTTTAAATAGAAGTGAAACACTTAGAAACAGCAATTAAAGTAGAAAGGAACTCATGTGCAATATTGTTGATAAGGAAATCGTCAAGAAAGCCATTTGTCCCTGATTTTAAATGAGATTGTTGCAGTGAGCCTAAGGATATTAAGATGGATGTATGTAAAGAGACCATAGGACCATACTATATGGAGCAATTACACGTGCAAGGAAATTAAGATAAAGTAACAGCACTGCAGATATTGAATACAGTGCAAAACAAGCATATTTAGTGATTTCAGGAACAACTAAATTGCAACCTTAGAGTCTTGAAGTAACCTCCTGTGACATTCCATCAATTATTTATCTCTTATTGATCATAAATATGATACAAATTGACCGATAAATATAATAAAATAAACCACTTTCGAATAAGTTATTAATAATGTTAAGGTTATTCGATAGTTAAATGTTATTGTTAATTTTGTTTATTTTAAATTAATTTTGTATTCTTCTTCTCATCTTTATTTTAATCAACTTAATTTAAAATTTAGTAATTACTTTAACATAACTTTATTTTCCTCACGATTTTGAAAAGTGGTCAAGCAATATTCATAATTCCTTTTCAACATTTTAGTATCAAAATTATTTTCAATCAATTTATATTCATTAAGCTTGTGTAAATGGCAATAGTTTAATTTATTAAAAAAAAACATTGAATCACAAGAAGTACTTGCTCTGCCGGGACTCGAACGCGGACCTTCCTTTGGAAGGTGAATGTGCTTTATTACTAAATTTAAATCAATTTAGTAATGAGTGTCAAGAAAACTACAAGCAAGAAGACTGTGAACAATAACATTGTTGAGAACTACCACAAGAGTTTCCTGCCACCTCATATTTCTTCTCCATTTTAACGGGCTAATGAATAGACATAAAATTGGGCTCTGACTCAAAATTTGATTTATTTCGCTTGAAACCAGTGCTTGGACACCCACAGTCAAAATTTAATTAGGACCAAAGAGCCGCAAAGTTAGTATTTCCTTTTCTATAAGCCCTTTTGATAATGTCTCTGAGGTGAACAGCATACATTTTTGTGAGGCTCAACCCTTACTAAATCATAATTTCACACCCATAGACTTTCAGCTTTTCCAATTATTATAATTTTTCAAGATGTCTATTAGTGTGTAAGCTAAAATTCACTTCTTTAGAGATATTTTATCAACATTTTGAACATATTCCCATTGTTTAGGAACTGTAAGAAATGTAATACAACAATGGCGAGCACGATGAAACAACTCCCTTAGTGAACCATGTTGTATCGCTTTACCTAAACTTGGAGGGAATCCTTTGATACCGCCCCTTCATGGTTCCTGGAGTAGAGCCATAGCCAAAGAATTTCTGGAAAGTCTCCAACACAATATCCACGAGCCAGCGTTTGCACGCTGGAGGTTTATCTGAATGAAGTTAGAAGGGGGACGTCATATATTTATGATGGCGTCCAGAGAAGCCGATCGCTAAACAATCCGCCTCCTCTCCTCCTCACCTGATTCCCCCTAAACTATAGAGAGGAGGTGGAAAGTTCATGGAAATCCTGATGGTGATGGAAGAAAAGGTCAATGAGAAAAGGAAGAATAGAAGGTTTTGAAAAATGTGACGGTGGACCATCTTCAGGTTCTGGTAAGAGTGGCTGGCATCAAAAGACCTTCCACTACTACAGTACTTGGAATGCGTGGAATACGATGTAGTTCATTCCTTCGGCATATGCAGTTCCGTGTTGGCTCGGAAAAGCTGACAAATAAGGCGAAGAATAACAGAAGAAAATGTTTTAGAGCAGCAGTTAATCCGATAAATTATAGGAAAGAGAAATTAAAATAGAAAAATACCGAACAACAGAAAAGTAGCAAGTCAGTTCATCTGAGCATAGTCAGAAAGAACAAGAAGACAAGAAATAAGCCGGACACTACTCAAGCGGACGTGAAGGAAAAGTGCAGTTTCTTAGAAGGAAAAATAGACAAGCGGTGTGTGTTGCTGGGATGTACTGGCACGTGTGTGGGGCTAAGAAGATCACCAGACTCTCCTCCCGCGGGTCAAAATATGCACCGATGCTCTTATACTTTTGATTTCTACTACATCTCAACTAGCCGTTCACACTCGCCCTAAATTACTTCTGAATAATTAGTTATTCATAGAAATGGTACAAACATAGCTTCAAGTATGTACCATTAATATTGTACCTATTATGTCTTACACCACACCAAAATTAGGCTAACATACTAATGGTACAAGCATGAGTCCAAGTATGTACCAGTAATCTTATTACTATGGTCTTACACCGCACCACAACTAGGCAATCGTACTAATGGCACAACCATGGGTCCAAGTATGTACCAGTAATCTTATACTCTGGTCTTACACCACACCACAAATAGGCAATCATACTAATGATACAACCATGGGTCCAAGTATGTACCAGTAATTTTATTTCCTAGACTTACACAACACCACAACAAACTAGGGAATCGTACTAATGGTACAACCATGGGTCCATGTATGTACCAATAATCTTATACTCTGGTCTTAGACCACACCACAACTAGGCAATCGTACTAATGGTACAATCATGGGTCCAAGTATTTACCAGTAATCTTATACTCTAGACTTAGACCACACCACAACTAGGCAATCATACTAATGGTGCAACCATGGGTCCAAGTATGTACCAATAAGCTTATACTCTGGTCTTACACCACACCACAACTAGGCAGTCATGCCAATGGTGCAACCATGGGTCCAAGTATGTACCAATAATCTTATATTCTAGACTTAGACCACACCACAACTAGGCAATCATACTAATGGTGCAACCATGGGTCCAAGTACGTACCAATAATCATATACTCTAGACTTAGACCACACCACAACTAGGCAGTCATACTAATGGTACAACCATGGGTCCAAGTACGTACCAATAATCCTTATACTCTAGACTTAGACCACACCACAACTAGGCAGTCATACTAATGGTGCAACCATGGGTCCAAGTACGTACCAATAATCATATACTCTAGACTTAGACCACACCACAACTAGGCAGTCATACTAATGGTGCAACCATGGGTCCAAGTACGTACCAATAATCCATATACTCTAGACTTAGACCACACCACAACTAGGCAGTCATACTAATGGTGCAACCATGGGTCCAAGTACGTACCAATAATCATATACTCTAGACTTAGACCACACCACAACTAGGCAGTCATACTAATGGTGCAAACCATGGGTCCAAGTACGTACCAATAATCCATATACTCTAGACTTAGACCACACCACAACTAGGCAGTCATACTAATGGTGCAACCATGGGTCCAAGTACGTACCAATAATCCATATACTCTAGACTTAGACCACACCACAACTAGGCAGTCATACTAATGGTGCAACCATGGGTCCAAGTACGTACCAATAATCATATACTCTAGACTTAGACCACACCACAACTAGGCAGTCATACTAATGGTGCAACCATGGGTCCAAGTACGTACCAATAATCCATATACTCTAGACTTAGACCACACCACAACTAGGCAGTCATACTAATGGTGCAACCATGGGTCCAAGTACGTACCAATAATCATATACTCTAGACTTAGACCACACCACAACTAGGCAGTCATACTAATGGTGCAACCATGGGTCCAAGTACGTACACAATAATCCATATACTCTAGACTTAGACCACACCACAACTAAACAATCATACTAATGGTACAACAACAGATCCATGCATGGATCGAACATTTGACCTCTAACTTTCACCACTCTGACCACGAGGCACACACAATATCTCGGCTATTTCCACGACGTATTAGACCACACACCACAACCAAACAATCATACTATAGGTACAACAACAGATCCATGCATGGATCGAACATTTGACCTCTAACTGCCACCACTCTGACCACATGGCACACACAATATCTCGGCTATTTCCACGACGTATGCACGTCAGCGGGGGACGACATTATCACAACACGCCACCACCGTGACGTCATCCCCGGATATAGGAGACCGTGTCTTTCATCTCCGTCCATCTTGGCTCCTGGACTTTCAAACGCTGCCAATCGCACCACAAACATGTCTCCAACGCTGAGAATACAGGCTTTCATTCAGTTGAATGTCATAGACCCTTCTTGACAGCCGGTGGGAACAGGGAGCACGCTGTCATAGAATGATCTGAGTCGATTGGAATGCTCTATTTGCATTTCCAATCTATTATGAACTTGGAGCTTGAAGTTTATTAAAGTAAAGAAGCTTTTTGTTTATCACAGAAAACTGTGTAATTTCCTGCGTTTTGTAACCATTGCAATGCCATATTAAGGGAACATTTTGAGAAACACGTTTTATTGTGTTTTCTCTTTCTTTTGAATATAAGGAATGCGTTGATATATAATACATATCACCACCTACATACGTCACCAATTATATAACATGCGCAAACATTCTTTAAAACTTAGTTTGCACTCTAATTTTATCTGACTAAATGTCTATCTAACTGTTTAAGAATATACAACTGAATTATGTTTTATTGGTTGGCTAGCCTGTTTATAAAGAGAAACGGGGTGGTTTTTGGTGAACTGTGTTATGTTTCAAAACATAAGATGTTTATATCGTTATTTTTTGTGAAGGTCTTGTGTTACCTTAGAAATGACTAAAAAATGAAAGGGACTTTGAAAGAAAATACGTTTTAGATGTAATCGGTTCGTGTATAGCCATTAGAAGGAATAAGAATGACCTGAATAAAATGAAACGAGAAAGTTTGGACGGATAACATTTTCCACAAAGCTTAAACTGATGACTCAATGAGCAGGTGAGGATAAAATAGCCAATAAGGAAAACAAAACTTACACTCAAAAACAAAATGCCCTGGATTCTGCAGTAGTAGAGGTTATAAAGCCTACCTATAGGCACTTGGATAATCCTCACCTTTAACAATAATGTTTGCTTTGTCACAAGCAGAACGAAAATGAAAGTTTTAACTCTATCCTGTGATAAAGAGTCTCTAAATAAACTTTGTTGGACTTAATACATTCAAAGTTAGAGTTCTTGATTTTATATAATGATGTAAATAAAGGCAGAATAAAAGTGCTTAGACATTGGGTGTAAAACAAGGACTCAACTGCTTCAAAACTCTGCACACCTTTGATCGGCAGAGAATCATAAAAGTTGAAATAGTATGCCAACTTGCTGTTAAAGATTCCAGGAGGCTGTCCAGGATACAAAAGAAGGAATTACGGAATGACGAGGCAAAAGAAGAACAGGGTCGTAATCCTGGAGTGTTTTAGATTGTAAGGAAATCTCCTTGTATTGATTTAAACACTAAAAATTGAGTTTTTCGCTGACAAACGATCCGTTATTTCAGAAACTAATCTCAATTAGTTTCAAAATTGGTGTCAATTAGTTAAAGCTGATATCTCAATATCAGTTTCAAATTTTTACAAAATGTTTATAATATAAGTTTACAACAACCCTACCATTTTGAAAAATATTACTTAAAAATACTTTTAAAAATAGTTTAAAAACTGTCTGCAAAAGTTTAAAAAAATATATAGTTATAAAAAAATGTAGTTAAAAAAATAATAATTTCCCAGTGTTTTTGGGTGGAATGGATTATTGGTGCTTGCGTTTGTTTTGTAATGTGTCAGTAATACATGGTAAAAATTTGCAAAATATAATTATTGTATTAATTTTTTTAGATAATGGGCTTTGTAAAAAAACTTAGTCATTAAGTAATGTTTCAGCTCCTCAAAACTGTTTACTTTTCACCGTAGAATTATCACCACCACTACCCACAGAGGCCTGCGATACTCGTAGCTTACTGTTTTAGAACGCTCTCTTAAAAAACCCATTTCCAGTTTTCTTATAGACATAGACTACTATCTGTTTTGAGATTATGAGCACTTCCATGAAAGAAGCGGTGGGACCTTATGTTGGAACTATAAACTTGGACTATATGTTGGAACTTATGTTGGAAAGTGCCCTGGTATTTTTAAGATTATCCTCAAAATTGAATTTGGTACCGTAATACCAGGATTTCTAAAATACCCTAAAAATTAAGATTGATTGCCGATTGCCAATTACCAAATTCAAATTTTATTATTATTTGTAATGTGCTTTATGCCAGAGTTAAGAGCTTCTGGAATGTAAATAACCATGTACTGTATACAGCTCACACAGGCAAGCAGGTTTGAGGGTGGGCGAGTTGTAGTCTTATTCATTATTATTCGATTTAAATAATTTTTGTGTTATTAGATTTGTAATAATATCCTCTAAAAACTATTATTCATGTTGTTCTTGAGAAAAATTACTGTATTCTTAAGATATTCAAAAGTTTTTTAAAGTTCTTATGGCCGCCATTTTGAAAAAATAAAGATAATTTAATGATATATTTTTCAGTAACTGGTCTTGTTATCATAAATATTTGAGCAAAATTTTGTGTAATTTAATTTATTTGTTTTTGAGATATTAATTGTATAATAAACACACATACAGACAGACATACGGGAAACTAAGCGTCGGAGACCCATGTTCATATGGTGAAATATGTCTGTCTTGACCTGAGCAATAACCTGGTTTACCTTTGTCCAGAGAGTTACAGGAGACCCTGTATATAGACAAATGAGCGAACGTCGTATAGCTTTACTGGGGTCTGAACCACAGAATCCGGACATTGTCAAAGTACAAGTAGTTTAGTGCGTGAATAGATTGAATTTGACATTTTGGAAACACGAAAAGCGACACCTTTACAGTGCAAAGTAATCATCGTGTAAACACGTCCTGGGGTATTAAAGGAGTGTTAGCTACGCTAATTTCAATCTAAGTGCAACCAGATATTCTTAGACTGTTTATTAAACAAGATGACGTCTACTGTTTAATAACCACCTCACGCCACGTGCCCGTGGAATAGTCTTCGCTGAAGCTGCAAGCAGAATTTCAAATCTACAGCTCAGTCCATTCTCGGCATCTTCAGCGGACACGGAGGGACAGACATGAGTAGGAATCAACCATACAACATATACAAAACTTTAGCTAGGCCTATAGCTCAATTCATTTCCCTGAGTCTAAAGCATAGCCTGTACATTTCCCTGAGTCTAAAGCATAGCCTGTACATTTCCCTGAGTCTAAAGCATAGCCTGTACATTTCCCTGAGTCTAAAGCACAGCCTGTACATTTCCCTGAGTCTAAAGCATAGCCAATACATTTAGCCCAATCCCCCGTTGGGAACTTGAAATCCACCATCTTCGAACTTGATCTTGTACATTTGTGGGTTAGGTTTTAGGCGAAATTTAATTTGTATATCGGTCAAATCGGTCTCTATACAGGGTGTTCTGAAAAAACAGGTGCCCATAAGTCAGGGCGTGATTCCTCACATCAAAATAAGAAAAAAGGTCTAATTAACATAGGTCCGAAAATGCTTAGTTACCAAGTTATACAGGGTGAAAGATTTCGTCTAAATTTCAGTTCCCCTGCTGCAACGAAGCCCTACGGGTATTTGTTGGCTGTTAATTAAGATGTACAATTTAGCGTACTTTATGTAAAATGAACTGAAAAATTGAATAAAACCGTTTCCAGAACCTGTAGCTACAGTAATTTTTTAAGATATGTGACGAAATACGCGAAACTTGGTCCCGAAAAACAAGTTACATTTAGGTTTGAAGCAGAATTTTACTATGTTAAATGTACAATAAACACAAAATATTTTTCACGGTACTTGTAGAAAATTTAATTTCGAAGAGAAAGATGTAAAATAAGTCTATAATAGACAAACGCAAACTATAAAAAATAATCCTTAATTACATACAAAACGCATGAAAAATAGACAAAATCTGTTAAGCTCTCTACAAAAATGTAATATTGAAATTAAAACAGCTGTTTTATTAAAATATTTGATTTGAGAAACAAAATAATTTCTATTTAAAACATATGTTTTTAACAATGTAACATTGTTTATAATAATTTAAATAAACATTACAAGCAGCTATTTTTCCATTGCTCATTAAGTGCGTGTGTTGATCTGTACTTTAATACAAGTTAGTGCGAGTGCCGTTGAAGTTAATTTTTGATAGCTAATAATATCTTATTCATCATGGCAGGTAATATGAATATTATGTACACTAACGGTGAAATGGCAGACATGCATTTAATGTACGGTCTTGCACATTGCAACAGTCGTCAGGCTAGACCGACTCTATCAGGAACATTTTCCTCATAGACAGTTTACCGACTCATAAAATGTTTTCTTCCATTCATAGAAGGCTAAGCGAGACGGGAACCTTTAAATCTGGAAAAGTTGGTAGATCAGGACGGCCACGTACAACGTGTACAGCTGAATTGGAGGAGGGCGTGTTGGGACGAATTAAGAGAATCATCCTGGAAGAAGTACTAGAGAACTAGCCTTGGATTTCGGTGTTAGTAATTCAATTGTCTGGAAGATTTTACACGAGCAGCAGTTGCATTCTTATCACTATCAAAGGGTCCAGGCTCTTTTGCCTCGAGATTACTTTCCTCGTGTTCAGCTATGCCAATGGCTTATCCAAAGGTGCAGAAATCCACATTTTTAAATTACATTATCTTTACTGATGAAGCAAAATTTTCAAGAATGGCTATTCTTAACACCCACAATACTCACATGTGAGCAATTGAAAATCCACGTGCTATTTCAGAGAACCGTCACCAATATCAGTTTTTCTATAAACGTATGGGCTGCTATTCTGGGTGATAAAATTTTTATTAGTTTTTTACCTGATACGCTCAATGGGGAAATTATTTACATTTCTTGACGACTAAATCTGAATGAGTTACTCGAAGATGTGCCACTATACACACGCAACAACATGTGGTTCATGCAGGATGGAGCTCCAGCTCATTACACATTACAAGTAAGAGAATTTTTAAATGAAGCATATCCAAACAGATGGATTGGTCGAGGAGCCCCAGTAGCATGGCCTGCAAGGTCACCTGACCTCAATCCTCTAGACTTTTTCTTATGGGGACATTTAAAGACGCTTGTCTACGACTCGCCTGTGGATACCATAGGAAGAATGCGAATAAGGATTGTTAACGGGATTCAAAGGATACGTGAGACACCTGGGATCTTCGAAAGAGTTCGGCAGTCTATGAGAAGACGGCTGGATGCTTGTATTTTGAATGAGGGGAAACATTTTGAACATCTACTGTGACGTGGGTTAGTTTTTTAGGACAAGTGTAACTTTTTTGTTGAATGATAATTCAGATAACTTTTTTATGTATGATAATGTATGATTGTTAAAAATATTTACTTGATAAAAAATAATAGTAACTCATTAATTTTGTTTTAATAAAACAGCTGTTTTAATTTCAATATTACATTTGTAGAGAGCTTAACAGATTTTGTCTATTTTTCATGCGTTTTGTATGTAATTAAGGATTATTTTTTAAAGTTTGCGTTTTGTCTATTATAGACTTATTTTACATCTTTCTCTTCGAAATTAAATTTTCTACAAGTACCGTTAAAAAATATTTTGTGTTTATTGTACATTTAACATAGTAAATCTGCTTCAAACCTAAATGTAACTTGTTTTTTCGGGACCAAGTTTCGCGTATTTCGTCACATATCTTAAAAATTACTGTAGCTACAGGTCTGGAAACGGTTTTATTCAATTTTCAGTTCATTTTACATAAATTACGCTAAATTGTACATCTTAATTAACAGCCAACAAATACCCGTAGGGCTTCGTTTGCAGCAGGGGAACTGAAATTCAGACGAAATCTTTCACCTGTATAACTTGGTAACTAAGCATTTTCGGACCTATGTTAATTAGACCTTTTTTTCTTATTTTGATGATGTGAAGGGAATCACGCCCTGACTTATGGGCACCTTTTTTCAGAACACCCTGTATACTCTGTAGACAGTCAGGCTACGCTAAACGTTCAGCCAAATATGACAGAATATGAAAATTATGTAGAAATGAAAAATACGAGCAAAATGTCGTATATGTTGTTATTACGTCATGTATTCTCAAGATCTCTTGTTGATAACAGATTGACACATAACGATTGGTGCTTGCCCACCTTTACACAAAATACCCTTCCTTGGATAACTCTCCTACAGCTAACAGCAAACACAAGCAACCAGTGCTAAGACTACAGCATTGTTTGATTTACCATGAATCGTCTCATTGTTGATCCCGGAAATATCCTAGGATTGTCAGTGTTCTAGGTAAACATTACCAAATTTCCTTTTCTCGAAAAAAACTTTTCTTAGAACAACAAAACAGGATACTTTCCGAGGTGGAAATTTGTTTTTATAAGTACAGTTTCACTGGTGTTAATGACACAAAATCCAATTTCACTATTGTTGTTAATATTCCGATTCCTTTTCGAAGCAGAACAAAAGTCGTCCTGACACTTGAGACACACTGGAGATATTGCTTTGTTGTTTTATCGTCTACACTCAGCCTATCATGGAAAGAGTGTATTCTATTGAGTTGCCCTCCAAAACATTGACAGATGTCGATTATTTCCGGACTGTATTCTCTCCCCACATCGTCATCTAGCGTCAATTAGAGGAAAGTGTCCCTTCATTTTGACACAGATAAACAGGAAAGCAAAAAATGGTAATTAATAATTCAATAATAATATAAAATATAAAATTACCATTTGCAATAAATTGAAAGAGCCATCTTAAAACCCATCTTAGTTGCCTTTAGTCAGAAGTAGGTTTATCGGTCATGCTTATGTTTATATCTTTTTGATTAGGACAACATAGAAAATTCTATTCTGGCACCAGAGATATCTCATACAGGAAGTAACTACAATGGATGTAGACGCTTTATGGCCGAGTGAGCTTCTCAGGCCTGCTATATGTTTATATATTTTTTGATTAGGACAACATAGAAAACTCTATTCTGGCACCAGAGATATCTCATACAGGAAGTAACTACAATGGATGTAGACGCTTTATGGCCGAGTGAGCTTCTCGGACCTGCTATATGTATATATATTTTTGATTAGGACAACACAGAAAACTCTATTCTGGCACCAGAGATATCTCATACAGGAAGTAACTACAATGGATGTAGACGCTTTATGGCCGAGTGAGCTTCTCGGACCTGCTATATGTTTATATATTTTTGATTAGGACAACACAGAAAACTCTATTCTGGCACCAGAGATATCTCATACAGGAAGTAACTACAATGGATGTAGACGCTTTATGGCCGAGTGAGCTTCTCAGGCCTGCTTATGTATATGTATTTTTGATTAGGACAACACAGAAAACTCTATTCTGGCACCAGAGATATCTCATACAGGAAGTAACTACAATGGATGTAGACGCTTTATGGCCGAGTGAGCTTCTCGGACCTGCTTATGTATATATATTTTTGATTAGGACAACACAGAAAACTCTATTCTGGCACCAGAGATATCTCATACAGGAAGTAACTACAATGTATGTAGACGCTTTATGGCCGAGTGAGCTTCTCAGGCCTGTATTTTTATATGTATTTTCTTGATCGGGGGAACAAGGAAAAATAAACTATGGCACAAAATATACTAAGACTGGAATAAAATTACAGCGGCCGTAAATATAATCTCTTAGCATATATTTTTGGTCGTGGCAACTTAGCATAGTACGACGGAAATATAATATAATAATATAAGTGCTCAACCAGAGCTAACTCTGATATCTAAGTTTCTATAGTAAATTGTGGATTTCCTGTATGTAAAGCAGTTTAAAACTTTGCTCCAGTGTTAGAAGCCGAGACTCAGATGCGGTGTCTGCAGTTAACTAGCTTTCCCTCTTAAGTGTTATTTTAGGTCAAAGCCCTTCTCCCCACTTTCACCCTCGTCACAACTTGTGGACATATTCAATAGATTTTTTTCCATTTTTATTATTTCATTCTTCAGATATTCCTTCACCTTGTACAGTTGTCCACAACTTCACACATTTCTTTACAACTGTCAACGCTCTTAGTGCAGAGGATCATCTGTAGTTAACCTTTTTCTTCCTTTTGAATTTTTCAAATTCTTCTTCTTCATTCCTGTTTCTTACACATCGTAGCCTATTTTTTCATTCAGCTATTGACAGCCCTCTCGTACCACTGGCCAATTTCTCCTGCCTTTCCAACATGACGGTATAAGCTGTGCGACTTACCCTATTGACAGCCCTCTCGTACCCTGGCCAATTTCTCCTGCCTTTTCAACATGACGGTAAGCTGTGCGACTTACCCTCTTGCAGTTCCTAAGGGCTACTTTTATTCTTCTTCTCCTTACATTCCATGTGCTCAAGATCATTCCACAGTGAGAACATAGTCAATCTATGGTATTTGTATCACCTCGCTAGGAAATCGTAATCTTCTGTTCTGCTAGTCAGTTTAATGCCTTTCCTTACTTATCATCATCAAATTCCTGACTTTTACTGAGCATTTCACCATTAGATGCATCTTTTCTACAACGTTTCGTACTCCCACCGTTATGCTTGTGCTTAATTTTAAATTCTTGTTTAAAATCATTTTTACTAATTTTGCTTTCTCGTTGTTTATTTCTCTTTTAGACGTCTTCCTAGTTACATCAGCTCATGTCATACACTACAACTACTGCTTTCTTTCTTTCAGGCTTCATCGCTCTCAATCCAGCTTTAACTTCACTGCTCTAGAAGCACATCTACACCCTTTCCGTCATCGGCATCTAGTATTATCCCGTTTCTGACGTAATTCTCTTAACTTTCTATCCTAGATCTTTAGGAGTTTCTTCTCTCCTTTCCCTCTTGCTGAGATCCTATTCAGCACTTTCAATGCTACTTGATCCTTATAGCGTCCGCATATGACATTTATCTCGGGGCCACATTTTCCTAACTTTTACTAAAATTCTTCCTTACTTCCAGTTTGACTACATCCACCAAATTACTTCTTTCTCTTATCCTGATTTAATTCCGGGCTCTTCCTTCTCTTTCCTTGGTCTTTTCTTTCCTGTTCACTCTCATTAATTTCTCATGGATTCTATCTGAGAGCCTTGGGTACCTTTTCTTATAGGAGGCTCCTTTCAGTGTAGGCTGTTCCGTCCGCTGTGAAAGTAAAATAAACATAGCATCAATATTCTCCAGGGATCCTCTCCCAGTGTCCCGCTTTCCACAAAATATCCTCGGCCCTCCGGTTCTTTCTATATGAGGGAGGACATTCTTTCCATCTTATTGCCCTCTCTCTTTTTCCTTCCGATTCCGACCTGGAATCAGACTGCTCATAGAAACAGAAGCACACCATTGGTTCACTTCATCTCCTCCTCTTCCCAATCTTCGCTTCCTTAGATGTTTCTCCAAAAGCTCTCTTCAACTATTTTCCTCCTCATTCTCTTTTCTTCCTTGATTGGTCAAGGCTTTCTTCAGCCATTACCCGTTTTAAGTTATTATAGTTTCAAACTAGATATAATATACCGTAAACTCTTAACTTTCCCGCCATTATACTATTTTTACCTGATCACCAGAAAGAACACAATCATATTACATGTGAGATTTTGTAGGTTTTCCCGGCTTAAGAGAGCTTTTAGCCAATTGCATCGGTGCCAATTCTTTATTCCCGCCTAGCACAGTTACAAAGGTGGGAATATGGTCATTGTTCCTTAGCTACATTACCTTTGTTTGAAAGTAATTCCATTGCTTTTACGTTGAACTTACTACTTACTAACCCTTGCTGGAGGCACTTCCAGTTGTTCCCTCCAGGCGTCTCCAAGTACTCCGACCACGGTAAAAGGTACCGTCTTGGTATTGGGCTCAACTTGAGGGTATTTTTCATGGACGAGTACTACGGATCCCCATCCAACTCTGTGTTTGATGGACATCTCCACATGTTTGCATCTTTTTAACGGATATTGACTGCCTTCTGAAGCAGGCTTCATAGCGGAACAGACAGTCATATTCATTTTGCCAAAGAAGATCGAACTTCTTTCATGACAGGCAAAGAACTATACGAGTACAGGAGAACATTCTCCTCAACGATGGGTACCAGTAAGTATCACTCAGACCATGGAATCGGCCTTTAAGAAAGTTTTTGAAAATAGGGAGTCATAATCTAATAGAAGGATAGAACCAGAACACTTTTAGACTCATAAGCCACACAGCGAGCATGTCGGGAGTATTCTGACGCCTTCCACCTTCCCGCTCCCACACAGTTATAACATGAAGGGTAACTTTGTGTATTACATTTAAAGATACATTTTTACTATATATATATATAGAGGTGAGTGGTTTTTACCAAAACTTAGTAGATACCAATAAAAAAATTCTTAAATATTAGCACTGGCCTTGAAGATCCAATGGAGTGTGTGTTAACTCATTTTTGGCCAATGTGTCAAACCTATTGAAACTTTTAAAATGTGTGAAAATTGCCACCTTTGAAAAGGACTTGGGCCAAGTGTTAGAACCTTGAACTACCGGTTCAAAGTCACCAAATGGATACGAGTTTATGCCACTTTCTTCGAAAGTCCTTAAGCTCCGTCATTTGGTTAGGTTTAAAAAATAAAGTTACACCAGTTCAATACATCATCGGTAGCCAAGTCGTTGCTCCAAAAGAGGGATTCAGCGCTTAAGACGACCCGAGGTTCCAGCCCCTATCGGGCGTGCAGACAGAGGAGATAATGTTGGTGAAAAGTTGGTCGGGTTTTAAAAGACCATAGTTGGGCTGAGAGCTGAGAATAGAGCCTCTTACAATGGTGGAAAGTGCGCCAACCGCCTTGGCACCGCAACCGCCTCGCTGTTGGCCGGGGCTAAATATAAAACCAAGGCGCGGGCAGTCCAGGCGGTTATCTAACTGTGCCCCGGGGTCGTACAACCCTGCGGAAAACTGCGTCGGCAACAATTTCTCTTTCAGACAGAACAATATTTCCTCATCAAATCTGACGACACTAGTGTCATTATCCAAGCGGAATCACCGAACATCCTCGCAACCGATCTGTCCTTAACTTTAAAAAAGTCTCAGCTCGTGGTTTTCTTCGAATGATTTATTTTTAAACACCGATAAAACTGTCGGCAAAATTTCTGTTTCAAACAGAACAATATTTTCCCATCAAATCAAGATGGGAAAATACAATGGGAAATTACGATGGAAAATGACGGCACTAGTGTCATTATTCAAGCGGAATCACCAAACATCCTCGAAAATGATCTGTCTTCAACTTTAAAAAGTCTCAGTTCATGGGTTTCTTCGATGATTTATTTTAAACACCGAAAAAACCCGAATCATACATTTTAGACCCAAAAAGTAATAGGAGTAGTATAGTAATATAGTATAGTAGTATCTTGTGGATGGTAATCCTGTTCAGGAATCCACATCTGTATTTTAGGACTTTACATGGACTCTTACTTCGATTGGTCAAAGCATATTAATCATGTACTCGTATGTCAAAAACTGCCTGTATATATTCATTGATATATTTGTCCAAATGTGTATTTAGGAAGACGCTTAGGTTGGTTTATTTTGGATAATTTGTTCCTATTCTGACGTATGGGCTGGTCTTTTAGGTTGGTTTATTTTGGATATTTTGTTCCTATTCTGACGTATGGGCTGGTCTTTTAGGTTGGTTTATTTAGGATATTTTGTTCCTATTCTGACGTATGGGCTGGTCTTTTAGGTTGGTTTATTTTGGATATTTTGTTCCTATTCTGACGTATGGGCTGGTCTTTTAGGTTGGTTTATTTTGGATATTTTGTTCCTATTCTGACGTATGGGCTGGTCTTTTAGGTTGGTTTATTTTGGATATTTTGTTCCTATTCTGACGTAAGGGCTGGTCTTTTTAGGTTGGTTTATTTTGGATATTTTGTTCCTATTCTGACGTATGGGCTGGTCTTTTAGGTTGGTTTATTTTGGATATTTTGTTCCTATTCTGACGTATGGGCTGGTCTTTTAGGTTGGTTTATTTTGGATATTTTGTTCCTATTCTGACGTATGGGCTGGTCTTTTAGGTTGGTTTATTTTGGAATATTTTGTTCCTATTCTGACGTATGGGCTGGTCTTTTAGGTTGGTTTATTTTGGATATTTTGTTTCCTATTCTGACGTATGGGCTGGTTTTTTGGGGAACGGCCCCAGTTAACTCTGTTGGGAGAGTTTTTAAATTGCAAAAAAGCTGTTAGAGTGATGTGTGGCCTGGGTAGTCGTGACAGTTGGCGGGCAGTGTTTCACTAATGACAGCGACCGTAACTAGGTTATTCAGCACCCGGGGCAAACACCTATTTTGGCGCCCCTCCCCCCCACCAATTGAACTGAAACTAATTCCTTATAACTCCTCTTAAAAAGTGTGGTGTGTCCATCGGTACCGGGTACGCTACATTAATACTATCTTGAATCTTGATCTTAAAATACTCAACCTCAAGTTCAAAGTATATAGGCCTAAATATAATTTGGTAAATTAATAGAATACGTATTTTCAAAAACAAATAGTTTATTTCAAAACAACACCATTTATACTAAAACACTTATGATAGTAAATTATGTAAAATATTGATTTAAACATTTAATTGTTCTTAGAATTTAACTTTTCGGGCTTTTCTTGCAGCAAATGTACTGACAATCTCACTGAAGCATAGTTTTGAGGCTACCTGGTGCTCAATGGAAATAATCCCTAGGTTTGTCCAGCCTCTGTTGCCCTGTCAAATTCCGTAAATAATTTTTTTATTATTTTAAGTTTACTAAAACTTTCTTTCATTCGAAGCCACTGAAACCGGAATTGTCAAGAAGATCCGTAAGGCAGTCATTATGTTTGGATATACATCCTCCATTTTGTTCACACACAAAAATTTCAGAAGATCAATCGAATTGGCTGTTTGGATATTTGGTACTAAATCCAAACCATGGTATTTGAAACTTTTCCACTTCAGTTTGCCAATTCGTCTTTGTCCAAGTCTTCTTTATATTTGGAGGCTAATTCAATTCAATTGCTTTAGCCTTTAGGTCATCCCCACTCATTGTTCCAAAGCTAGCTCCGTTGAGAAAACCAAACAAATGATTTATGTTTTGAATAGAGTTGAATCTTTCTCTGAGTTCACAAAGAATGCGATCGACGATTTCTAATAGCTGCTGTTGAAATTTCTTCTCTTCTGAGAATTCAGGTGCTTCATCTTCGGCATTCTCATCAAACATGCGCTTTTTTCTTCTCTTTCGAACTACTTTGAAATGAGGATCAAGGCCAAGATTTGTTGCCATTTCTTTGGCTTCTTTCATTGCAGCGTTTGAATAGTTTGCCCTTTCCGAGTCTAGTTCAGAGATCAATCGACTGATGTGTTTGGCCGATCTATGTATGGTGATATTCTCCACTTGTAGGAGCTTGTTCACAATGTCAATGCGGGTCAATTGCTTGTACCAAAAACAGGAGAGAACTATAAACTCAAACTGCTTGACATTTTTTCAAAGATTAGCTGCTTCAGTTTTTGTTTCATCTGAGGTAGTTTAGGCTGGTTCTGAGGTCATTTAAAGCATTTATAATTTTTACCTAGATGCTTGTATATAACTTGTACAGCTTCCCTCTTAGTCGACCATCTGGTGTTACTTTGTAGTTTTAGAGATAGAGGGACATGTTTTAATAAAACCTCCCATCTATTGGTCGAGGAAGCAAAAAAATTGTACAAGCAGTTAAGAGTTCCAAAGTATGACTGTACCTCCCCTGACATACTAGCAGCATTTGCACCTACTAAATTTAAGGAATGAGCCGCGCAAGGCACAAAATAAGCCAGGTTGTTTTCGGCAAGAATCCTAGATTGGACGCCTTTGTATTTGCCAGCCATATTCGAACCATTGTCATAGCACTGGCCCCGGCAGTTCTTCAAATCTAAGCCATCTTTTTTGATTTTCTCTGAAATTTCTTGCGAAAGACCCAATCCAGTTTTTTCACCAACTTTTTTACAAAATCAATAAAACTCTCCACTACCTCCGGACCCTGTTCGGTGATTTTCACATAACGAAGGACTTGAGACATTTGCTCCAAATGACTTACGTCGGGAGTACAGTCAAACATAATTGAAAAGTATTTTGAAGCCTTGATGTCACAAAATATGTTTTCTCTGACTTTTCCTGCAATAATGTCTAAAAATTCATTCTGGATGAGCGGCGAAAAGTAACTGACTTGGCCTTTTTATGGCGAAGAATGTGCTCTTTCAGAGGTGCATGGTAATGAGATACTAGTTCAATAGTGTTCAAAAACCTACCGCATCTAGGGTCACTGAAATCCAGGTTTTCATTGGAGCCTCGTAAATGGGCTGCCATCTTTTGCTAGGTGTAAGATTACATCAATGATAGCATACAAAACACCCTTCCAGTGTGCCTCTTCAAGTGCAATCATGTCTTGTAGTTCTTTGTCAATGCCAGAACGTTTACTTAAACTAGATTCTAAATTTTTCCAAGCACAAAAAGCACTGTTTGTGATTTAAGGAGTTCTCATGCTCAGGAATCCGTTCACTCAATTTCTTTCTTCCACTGAGTGAACCCTTCATCCTTTGGCTAAAGCAGAAATCTTATGTGGATGTTGATGTTCAGTGTGCGAAAAAAAGTTTGCATGGGATACAATACAAGGAATTGTTTGATTTGCTATAGACTAGCCCATGTTCGATGTACTTTTAAGCCATTAGGCATAATTTTTTGTAAACCACTTCTTTAGTCAACTGTCTCCCATCTCTTAAAGTATTGTTAAGATCAGGTTCTATTTTCCCTTCATTCAATAATCTCGATACGAGAAAACATCTGTCTGCATCCGAAATGGTATTAGGCCACTTTCCCCGGATCTTTTAGATCAATAGATTTAGTAGACTCACCATGGGTTGGATCAGTTGTCAAACTCGTAGACGTACCATTATTATACTTTTGCTCCGGTTGAAACATCTCGATCTCTTCACCCTCGACGTCATCCTGGGTGACCGTTGGTACAACTGGAAGTTCTTCCAGCTGAAGATTTTCCGTACCAAGATTAGCATTAGTTGAAAACACGTCCTTGGACTGCATCAGCTGATGACCCTCCATCTTCAAAAGTCGTACTTGTACTACAGCTGATTTCATCTGAAAAAAATAAAAAATTCGAGTTACCTTCATTCGATAAAATAATATTATTGGTATATTTGTCAATTTGTGGTAGAACTTAGCTGTTTAATAATTGTGCCGTATTTATCTAAAAGCATAGTTTAACGCTAAATTAAACAATACTGCCGACAAAGCATCTCCTACTATACTATTTTTTTTTTAAATAAATTATGACGTTCTTAGTTCTTGGTTAAAGCGTAAATGTCGTCTTCAAGTGTGACGATGAACTAGATTTGCTGCTTGTTAGCGTTTCTAAGAAATAGCTTAAGAAGAAGAAAGCTTAAACCCTGTGTTCAATTATATATTTTTTAAACACAGATTCATATCAATAGTACGCTGCTACAGTTACAGAAAAGTTAATTATGATATATTTTTTAAGGTTTCAATAAGTTAATCATTAATCTGTATTAGTTAATAAATACAAAGTAACAAAGTACTGTATAATCTATCTTACCTAACCTTTACTGTTTGTTTCATTTAGCCATGATGATAGAAGAGACGAGGATTGATGTGCTTCTTTTTTTCTCTCTTTAGCTCTTTTGCGATTTTCCGCACCAGACAGTTTTTTCGACATGACTAATATTCACAAACACGAAAATAATATTGCTAGTAACACTCAAAGAAACAGCTCCGCAACCACTTTACGTGAACCGAACCACTGATGATGTATATAATGAAGTAGAAGTATGAACTATTGTCAACAATAGTAGTGCACAACTGCACAACATACGCAGTTAGTCTGTTAGTCAAGGTCAGGCCAGCGAGCATCGATGTGTTGTGTTTGTGGCAATGTGGCATGTGTGGTGCGGTGAGAGGGATGGGGGAGCTGCGGGTGGGGAGCCGGGAGGGGAAGGAAGTGTCTGACGCCGCGCCGTCCTAGTGAGTCATTCCACAGATAACACAGTGTGCCCATACTCGTTCTGTACAAGTTCATGCAGACCGTAAACATGATTCGTAAATAGTCAGATAGCATTCATCATTTCACTTTGCATTTTCTTAGACTTAAATCAAAAAAAAATAATAAATATAATGATTTTCTTTTGCAACACACCTCGCATTAAAAAATATTTTCAACAATTTTTATTAGAAAAATCTGTGGCCGTGTTGGCGCCCCCCCCAACAACTTGCGCCCGGGGCACATGCCCCGCGTGCCCCCCCCTAGTTACGTCGCTGACTAATGAAAACCTTTTGACTTTGTCTTCACTGTTTATATTTTATGTCTCAATGTTTACAATTCAAAAACCTACAATATGTCCATACATTACGAGTATAATCATCGGTATTCCACCAGAAACAGAGATCCATTCATCATTCCGCATCACCACAGCAACATCTTCATACTGGTGAAAACTTCTTCAACTGAGGCATCCTTTAAAAAGAATTTAAAGCAGGACTTTGATAAAACACGAGCTGTTGGACGGAGCTCCTTAGCCTGGACTATTAACAGATGCGTGATTGTCTATCACTTTAGTTTCAACGATATTGGTTGTATAATAACAATTAATATTTTAGGCTATGGTATTTATAACATATACTAACTACTATATAACACATAGTTCTGATATTATATAGTAAAATCTATTTTAATGACTATGTTCTATGCATGTATATGTCAGAACAATAAATATTTTGATTTGATTTGACTTTATAGATATTAAACCTTTTGGCGCGAGATCATTATTTGAATTCTATAAATATATGAATCTTCTTTTATCTGAGGTAAGGAGTAGTCCTACACCAAACAACAAAATTGCTTGCCAAATGTCAAGTCTTATAGCGCACTTCATCCGCGAAATGTGCGGACAGACACACAACCTTGATGAAATGAAATTTTTACAGCCTCACACATACAGAAGAGAAATTTCACCAGCCTGACTTTAACGACGCTCAGTCAAACCGCGTGTATAGTCATGCACCCATGTAGGAAGAAGTTTCATGCAAAAGTCTTCTGATACAATCGTTCTCGATTATCATTCGCTTCGTAAAGGCTCAGAAATATTCCACAGAGAGATGTGCCTCTCACGACGTTGCCTAAGTAGAAATGACGTTCATGCAGAATTCTTCTGATACAATCGTTTCTCGATTATCATTCGCTTCGTAAAGGCTCAGAAATATTCCACAGAGAGATGTGCCTCTCACGACGTTGCCTAAGTAGAAATGACGTTTCATGCAGAATTCTTCTGATACAATCGTTCTCGATTATCATTCGCTTCGTAAAGGCTCAGAAATATTCCACAGAGAGATGTGCCTCTCACGGACGTTGCCTAAGTAGAAATGACGTTTCATGCAGAATTCAAAGTTCGAAGCCCACCCAATTCATTCTCGAGATACCCCCCCTAGATTATAAGCTTTGCCATGGAGGAGCAAGCACCGTCATCCAATTATATCGTGTCTCTTATTAGAAAAACTAATAAGACCCTTGAAAGTTCCGATAAAATGTAACTTACCGACCAATCCCACAAATATCACATGTTAAAATGTCGTATGATGAAACCCAGTCTCTTTAAAAAATATTTTCTACGATTCTTTCGTTGCGTTCCATAAGAGCATTGTGAAAATGTTCGCTAACGTTAAGCCAATCCTACAAGCATAATTTGAAATCTTTAGTTCTGTTCGTTCTCGAGATATCGTGCGGACAAACATAAATAAAATAGAAATAGGCTTCGCTGACGCTCAGTCAATAATTAAACTGAATATTGTATTATATTTTAATGCTACTTATTATGTGATTCATACCATGTTATTTTGGATCACCAGTTAGATCCACCTTGGAGAACTTATGATTTGGAGGTCTATAGCAAATCGAAGAAATACATCTAAAAGCAATGTCTTGAACTTTACTTTCCAGTCTTTTGGCTCAGATTGAGGTTCTGCTGTCATGCTGACATCCTGAAAGAGGTCGGCAGTTCAAAATTCCTTGGACCTTGATCGAGAGTTGGCATGGAATGATCACATTGACCGATTTTGTGCAAAGTTATCCTCAGGCATTTATATTTTGGCGCCCTTAGCCAAATACTGTCGTACCCTTGATTGTGCTCTGGCATTGGTCGTCATCACATTGGTACCGCCTATGGAGATGTATACACCACAAAGTGTGCCTACGCAAATAACCAAATGTCGAGAGTGTTCAAAATTTTTTTTATCGTGCAATTCATATGAATTGTGATTATATAATCACTCACGTAAATTTCAGAGTCCAGCAGAGAAACTAAAAAAATCCAGTTTTTTACTCTGCCGGGTCTCTCGAAATGCGCTGTGATAGTGGCCGAGATACACATGTGTATGAGGGTGGGACAATTCATATAATCGCTCACGTAAATTTCAGAGTCCAGCAGAGAAACTAAAAAATCCAGTTTTTTACTCTGCCGGGTCTCTCGAAATGCGCTGTGATTAGTGGCCGAGTGGTGTGTTGTGATGTATAATGAGGGTGGACAATTCATATAATCGCTCACGTAAATTTCAGAGTCCAGCAGAGAAACTAAAAAAATACAGTTTTTTACTCTGCCGGGTCTCTCGAAATGCGCTGTGATTAGTGGCCGAGTGGTGTGTGATGTGTATGAGGGTGGACAATTCATATAATCGCTCACGTAAATTTCAGAGTCCAGCAGAGAAACTAAAAAAATCCAGTTTTTACCCCCCCCCCCCCCCACCCCCCCCCCCCCCCACCCCCCCCCCCCCCCACCCCCCCCCCCCCCCACCCCCCCCCCCCCCCACCCCCCCCCCCCCCCACCAATTTATAATATTCTGTTACCCAGTTTTTTCTCAAACTATGATATTAAATATTACACTAAGTAAGACGTTTTTTCAAACAATTTATGTCCAGATATTGTTAACAGCATAGGACATTTTATTATTTGCTATAGTACTAACTATGTAACATATTCTTTTAAGATAATCATATTAGTTATTAGTTTATAATTATTTCAATGGGGTTTTGTATAGAGTGTTTTGAATTTATAACACTTTGTCATCTAGTTTTCATCAGAATATTCTTAAAAAACATCATCTTGACTATTGTCATTTGAGAGTATATGTTATAGATTATAAACATATAAAACTCACTGCGTGCTTTTTCTTACTCCTTATCATTAGAATTCGTTCTGTCACTTTGATTATACAAATCGGTAACCTCGCGACAACTCGGTAACGGCTGCTACAAATCGGTGACGGCTGCTACAAGTCGGTGACGGCTGCTACAAGTCGGTGACGCTCGTGAAATCGGCAATATTGAGGTTATTTTTATCTCTTAATTTTTTTATCCTATAAATTGTTTAGTGTTAAGAACTTATCCTTTCACATATAACAAGCTAGTTAAAGTACTTAAAGAATTTCGGGTTTTATTTGCAAAGTTTGCAATGTAAATGACTAGACAGCTTACAATTTCCACTTAAAAGGCATTAAAAATGGTAAAAATTATTACAAACTTTGTGACAGTAACTGTTTTCATAGTTTTAGGACTTCAAATCTTAAAACAATGATTAATTATTGGTAATAATTAATATTAATACAATTTTATCGTGGATTTTTAAACGTTACCGATTTGTAAAAATATGGTGTCTTGAACTTTGTAAAAATTGAAAAAAAATAGAAATGATTCAAATTTAGCTCTGCTACTCACAAATAACTATTCCTTACAATACGTGCTAACAGTTACACCAATAATAACAAACTTCTGATTTAATTGTTTTTATTTCTTTTACATAATCATTTTCTCCTATTTTGTGAGATTCACCCATAGATTTTCTAGTAGTCAATTCTTTCAAGTCTTACACATAGAGAGGTAATTGGTAACTGATGACTGGGATATTGGCAACTTATAACTGGGATATTGGCAACTTATAAGTGAGGTATTTATAACTGGGATATTGGCAACTGATAACTGGGATTTGGCAACTGGTAATTGGGATATTGACAACTGTAACTGGGATATTGACAACTGTAACTGGGATATTGGCAACTGATAACTGTGATATTGGCAACTGATAACTGGGATTTGGCAACTGGTAATTGGGATATTGACAACTGTAACTGGGATATTGACAACTGTAACTGAGATATTGGCAACTGATAACTGTGATATTGATAGCTGATAACTGGGATATTGATAACTGATAAAACCTGGATCCTGATGCCAAAGAATGAGAACAGGAGAGATAAAAATTCCTGTGAAAAATTGTGTGAATGTGAAGGAGAGGATAATGTACCATATTTATAATACACTTGCTATACACTAATGTTTGTGATAACAGCAATAAAGATATTATTATTATTAATTAGAAAAAGAAACCATTTTTCTTTTGACTTCTGTACGAACTAACATAGCAGTCTATGGCACAATTTGAATTGCTAATACTAGTTATTGATATATTACTTTAAGTTTAACTAAATTGATTCTCATTCTATGTTTAATCAATACATCTTTTTTTAAATAAAGGTTTAATGAAAGAAAAAATTCTTTAAACATCGTTTTCACACTAAGGAAACAGAGTTTTGACGTATTAAAAGGAGAAAACTAGTTTTAATGCTGGTGTAGTGACTGACCTTGAGACAGACATCTGGTTGGTGGTGAGTGTGCCAGTCTTGTCAGAGCAGATAACAGATGTGCAACCCAGGGTCTCCACAGAGGGCAGAGACCTCACAATAGCGTTCTTCTTGGCCATCCTTCTGGTTCCCAGGGCCAAGCAGGTGGTGATGACAGCAGGCAGACCCTCAGGGATAGCAGCCACAGCCAGAGCCACAGCAATCTTGAAGTAGTAGACAGCACCCTGTACCACACCAACAAACAATGAATGAGATTCACCAACATCCAACTAAATGGTGGAAATGAATAAAACACACACAATTCCAACAGCAATATGCTAAGGACATTTGTATTGTAGAGTTTTGTACATATACTTTAAATCTGTTTTATACATAGAGGAACATAATATATCATTTGCAAGTTTTTGGGTTAAAAAGCTAAAGATGATTTTGTGTGTAAACAGTTTTAAGTTTTCGATACTTGGTTCATATTTCAAGTTCAGAAAGTTGGCAATAGTGACAATGACAAATAACACTTCCAATTTAATTGAATTTCACCTTTTGAAACATTGAACTAAACCTGCAACAGAAATGTGAGTTGGCCTAAAGGACACACCTTAATCCAGGAACCGCCATGAGCGGGATCATTAAAGTGACCGATGTTGATGGCCCAGACAGCAACGCAGATGACGGAGATGACCTTGGACAGTTGCTCACCGAACTCGTCCAGCTTCTGCTGCAGGGGTGTCTTGATCTCCTCAGTTTCACTCATCTCAGTACGGATCTTGCCGATGGCAGTGTTAAGACCGGTGCCCATGACGACTCCACGAGCCTTGCCAGCCGCAACGTTGGTGCCAGAGAACAGGATGTTCTTCTTGTCCTGGGAACAGAAGAGAAAGGACATCAGGATTTTGATCTAAATGTGATTTTAGTTTAACCGTCTCTCCGACAATTGTCTTGGATCGCCATGACAAGGACTCTGGAGCTAAAAGTCCATACGCCTCCGATCACCACTACCTGCTTTATCAATGCTCTCTGCTTTGTGCTGCTATCATATGGTTTTTATGAAACTACTACTGCAAATATCTATTGACAGTACTGTCTTCCTTGTCCTAGGGACAGGAATGCTTAGGTATGTTATCTAGATGTAATATAAGAAGCGTTTTATTGATCTCTTAATTGACGGTGATTTAGTTTTTCATTAAAATTACTCCTCCTCTTTTCCTAACTTGTGTTAATATCCTATTTTTGGAACTGTTTGTGTCTATCTGCAACTGCTATTTTATTGACATCATATTCATATGTTATTTTCACAATTTTGCCATTAGTGTATTAGTTTTTTACAACTAAGATGATAGGTCCAAATCGGCATTCAAATGGTACTAAATAAGCTTTCAAAGACCACCATATTATAGATAATTTGTTAATCTTTTAAAAAAGTGTACAATGTGTAACAGTTTTGTTCAAATAATAAATGTGAAATTGTTCTCTTGCAGCATAGCTCTGGTAATTCGACCGGGAGAGGGTTAAACATACAGTTTACACAGAACATACCTTAACTGAAGAGTGATGAGTTATATACAGCTGGATATGTACATTGCTAACTAGTCTATAAAAGTGCTTATGGGTCAAAAATTGGAGACATATTATTCAAAAACTCATCTACAATTTTGCCTGGAGTCAGTAGCAAATCTCTCACATTACTATGGATAACCACTGAACATTCGTGCTCTATGCTCAGTTGACGGAGCATAATTAAAGCAACGGAATGTTCTGACCGATTTGTAATTTCACATGTAAAATTATAAATTTAAGCTCAATGAGCTATTATTTCAATACAAGTTATAACCTACGGCGACAGAAGTGTATTGTACCTGGTTGACAGCCCTGGGGTCAGGGATAGCATCAGTGTGCTTGATGACTGAGACAGACTCTCCAGTAAGAATGGACTGGTCAATCCTCAGAGTGGTGGAGAAGATCTTGATCAGCCTGATGTCGGCTGGGATCTTGTCACCCACTGAAACAAACAAATTAAATGTTTATTCCCAAAAAGCAAAACCCTTGACATTGGATTTAGCTCTACAGTTAAAATGAGTTAAATAAATAAAAAAATAAATCGAAAACAAAAAATGACAAGTTTTTCCATCGTTATTGAACATAAACTATACTGAGAATTTACTATAAAACATTGCATAAATTGCTAAATAAAGGTAGGCTATAGAATTAGTACTCTAGGGAAGTTATAGCATGACCGGTGGGATGCGCGTGAGGAGTGGAGGAGTTGAGCGCGTGGGGGCACAATCTAAAGTAGGGGAGTGAATACGGTGCTACTAACCCTACTGAGAGTTTTCGGCTCCCGGCTCATAGTGGTGGCGGGAGCCGAATATTGTAATGTTTGCCAACATTTCTAGACCCTTATGTTCTTACCACGGTGGTCTTTTATGATGAGCAATTTAGTATAGGAGACCTTGAGAATATTTGAACATTTCTAGACTCTTTTGAAGTTACGGCGACGGATTTTTATGATGGGGAATTCAATACAGGAAATGTTGGAAATATTGGGACCGGATGTACGTGATCTTAACAATGACTATGTTCTGCCGAAATTCACCCTGCTGCTGCTGTTGTTCATAGCTCACCCTTCTTAATAAGTTCGCAGTAGAGATACCTGGTGGTAAGAAAGGGTTCTCATAAATTGGGAAAGGGTAGGAATTTATATTATTCTTGATCTCCAACGACGACAACAGTTCAGAATTGTAATTTTTACGCTTTGTTAGCCATTAAAATTCAATTTATCATATACTAACCGTGTAAGCTTCAGGATTTACGATAGTAGATACAATTATACACTACAAAATTTTCAACTGACATAGCCTAGCTGCTAAATTAAAAATTAATATAAAACTGGTTAAACTAATTTGTCAATATACACAGTAGAATAAGAAAAAACTCAGTTTTATCTACCAACTTGTATCAAGTTAATTTAATGATGAATACTTAAAATAACAATAACGCCAAAGATCCACACGCAATAGTTAACATAACAAAACCCCGTTGTCGATGAAAATTATTTATTGTTCTTCGAACTACACCCAAATCAAAATTGTCCAGATTACTTTTAGTATGTTTGCGTTTTCTTACTTTGTTAGGCGTACTAAAAGAATTGCCAATTGGACTTATTTTTTTCCTCCTTCAAAATTCGTCTCAGCGTACTTCCAGAAATTCCAGTTGCCTCTACGACACGCTGTTGAACTTTCTTCAAATTTATAAGTGTGTTGGTTTCTGCTTCCCGTTTCATAAAATGGGAAGCACTTCTCTTGCTTGGCCGTGTATAACCTTTCTACCTCCAATTTTACTTTTTACATTATGATCCATCTCAAACTCTTTACTTAAAACGTAATGAGCACAACGCAATTAATTCACAAATTGTATTACAACTCGTGAATTGGCACAAGCGAATGTTTTTAGGGCGGCACGTATAGAAGACTGGAGACCGAAGTTCACAAGGCTGAATACGGCAACAGACTGAGCAGCTCCACCCCCCACCACTTTAGTTCCGTCTTTGCCTACGGCGCATCTCGAAGTCACCGGTCATGCTATAAATTCTCTACTATACACTGGCCATACCCTAATTGTAAAGTTTTATTTGCTGATCCTGTTTGTTCATCTAGAAACTTAAAAACTATTAAATAAATGTAAAGAGAACGAAAAATATACAACTTTACTACTACCGTGGTTAGGAAAGTAAAGTAATTTTACACACTGGTAAAATTTATTGGTGGATAATGTAAAAAACATTAAACTCTTATAAGCCACAGCTAATTTGTAATATTTTCTGAAAATTTGCACAAAATGGCCGTATTCTTTGAAAAATGAATTAACATCCTAACCTGTACATTCCAAAATTCGGCTTAATGTGGAAACAGTTAAATAGAATGTCAGGTACTTAGTCTCTACCATATTTCGAGACTAATTATTTTTTTTTTAGTTTTATTTTCTTATTTTACTATAGCATTATATTTGCATCCGATATAAAATCAAAACTACTTTGATAAAATCCATTTCACAATCTAGATGAAATATCAATTGTCTTGGACTTGCTGGCAAGATTAAATCAAATTTTGAGTGAAATAAAACTTAAAGAGTTGATTGGTAGGACTGTCGTCACTTACCAGACACCTCAACGATGTCTCCGGGGACGATCTCCTTGGCTCTGACTTTTTGTACTCCAGCCTTGTCACCACGCACTACCTTGCCCATCTCCGGCTCGTACTCCTTGAGCGCTTCAATGGCTGACTCTGCATTTCTTTCCTATAACACACCAAAGCCATAGTTAAATATTCATTTTCTACAACAATGTTGAGTTGAATTTTCTGACGGGAACGCCTGTTGTGATAGATCTCAAAGTGGTCAATGGAAGGAAAATATAAACTAGGCATTTTGGCAGAAACCAGATACATTTACCATTGCTTATATTGTAGCCATTCAAGATAACAATTGCAATTTAAGACAAAATACAATTTTACAAGTACTATTTTAACGTTTGGAAAAGACAAACTATAAGTGAAATATTCTCAATGTTATACAATATTTTAAGGTAAATATACCACACAAATCAAAAATTCAAAGATCAATGAGAATTGCTGAAAGTGCTGGCTGTACTAAAACGACCTTCAAACCTTGTTTCCCCCCATAAGAACAATGTCAAACCTCATACAGTTGGTCGCAACGCTATGTGAGATGTAAAACGACCTTCAAACCTTGTTTCCCCCATAAGAACAATGCCAAACCTCATACAGTTGGTCGCAACGCTATGTGAGATGTAAAACGACCTTCAAACCTTGTTTCCCCCATAAGAACAATGACAAACCTCATACAGTTGGTCGCAACGCTATGTGAGATGTAAAACGACCTTCAAACCTTGTTTCCCCCATAAGAACAATGACAAACCTCATACAGTTGGTCGCAACGCTATGTGAGATGTAAAACGACCTTCAAACCTTGTTTCCCCCCATAAGAACAATGACAAAACCTCATACAGTTGGTCGCAACGCTATGTGAGATGTAAAACGACCTTCAAACCTTGTTTCCCCCATAAGAACAATGCCAAACCTCATACAGTTGGTCGCAACGCTATGTGAGATGTAAAACGACCTTCAAACCTTGTTTCCCCCATAAGAACAATGTCAAACCTCATACAGTTGGTCGCAACGCTATGTGAGATGTAAAACGACCTTCAAACCTTGTTTCCCCCATAAGAACAATGCCAAACCTCATACAGTTGGTCGCAACGCTATGTGAGATGTAAAACGACCTTCAAACCTTGTTTCCCCCATAAGAACAATGCCAAACCTCATACAGTTGGTCGCAACGCTATGTGAGATGTAAAACGACCTTCAAACCTTGTTTCCCCCATAAGAACAATGTCAAACCTCATACAGTTGGTCGCAACGCTATGTGAGATGTAAAACGACCTTCAAACCTTGTTTCCCCCATAAGAACAATGACAAACCTCATACAGTTGGTCGCAACGCTATGTGAGATGTAAAACGACCTTCAAACCTTGTTTCCCCCATAAGAACAATGACAAACCTCATACAGTTGGTCGCAACGCTATGTGAGATGTAAAACGACCTTCAAACCTTGTTTCCCCCATAAGAACAATGTCAAACCTCATACAGTTGGTCGCAACGCTATGTGAGATGTAAAACGACCTTCAAACCTTGTTTCCCCCATAAGAACAATGTCAAACCTCATACAGTTGGTCGCAACGCTATGTGAGATGTAAAACGACCTTCAAACCTTGTTTCCCCCATAAGAACAATGACAAACCTCATACAGTTGGTCGCAACGCTATGTGAGATGATGTCTTATTTTAAATATTTAATTAATATGCATCCAAACGCTTTTTAGTTTTTTTTTTTTTGTAAAGTGTATACTTTTTGAATATATAACCAATGAAGTTTGAGATTTTGTTCTGAATAACCTATAATAATATCGATAAAAACTAAAAGCGTATTAATTATATCTTTAAAATGAGACGATTCCCATAAAGAATTATATGTAAAAACAATTAAAAATACGGTTGTAAAAGTGCATCAGGTTTAAAAATTGTTCTCTAGGATGTTATAATCAAGATAGAGAGTACAGCTGACTCTTAAGACTTTGAATGCCTCAATTTTCATCACAATAATTTATTTTTGTTCCATTTCCAATGAAATACCACAAAAAGGCATTTGGCATTGGAACATTTTCAGTTGATATCCTCTCTTCCCCTTTTAGGGACCAGAGGAAAACATGCGTTTTGAAACATGCTATATGTTAGATTTTTTGACTGGAAAGTATTTCTCATTGTTTTTATGTGTTATCATTTAAAAACTGATGATACCCCAAGTTCTAGCTTCCCAATTATTAGCACAAATGTTTGAAATCAAATCAAAGAATTCTTGTTGGGTTTGCTCCACATTAACCCTGTTGTAACTTACTCCTCTCACTACGTCACTCAAAGATTGCAACACAACGTCTTACTTTGCTAAGTTATAAATGGATACTGCCAATTTATTTAAATTATATTATTTGACAGGATGATGAGTTGTGGGAGCATTAACGAGTATGCGAGGTGATGGGTAATTCAATTAGGCAGCCAATTTATTACTGCATTACTACAGCACGTCTATGTATGCATTAGTTGTGAACACACACCACTTCTGAGCTAGCATAGCTGTGATTACCCAATGAACTAAATAACTCTCTTCACAGTAAAGTAATATATATGTACCAAGAAACTCATTTAATATGCATCATTAATGTAATACCAATCTAGTAATAAAAATGTTTACATGGTGTCTACTATTTACTTATCAAACAAAAACTAAACTTCCCCAAACTCAATGAAGAAAATATTAATATAAAATTAAGCAATAACTCTGTTCATCTTACCGTAATTACAATAGACTAAGGAAAGCAAACTGTTATACGGGATAAATTTGGTATAGATGAAATTAAGTTACTATATACTCTTGCTGTGAACTAAATTTATACTCTTTACTAAAATCTGAAGTCTGTGTCTGTACGGAAAGATAAAAAAAAGTTGGTGATAAAGATGTTTAAAATGAACTCTGCATTAACCCTTCCTACCATAGCTACGCTATTAATAGAAAACAGTATTTACATACAACAGTAAAATGTAGACAAATGCCACCAAGATATTGTTACTGACCTGCCACACTCCCACAATGGCGTTGGCGATGAGGATAAGCAAGATGACGAAAGGCTCAACGAACGCTGTGATCTGGTCATCGTGTTCCTCAAATAAAGCGAGTACCTGCAACATTCCAGACTCGGATTAGCGACGATACTGAGGTAACAATGATACCTCTTACATATTGAAACTGGTATTCCCTAAGGTTCAAATCTGGGTCACTTTTCATTTCATTCTGAAAATCTGACCATCTTTGTAATTACTATAACTGAAACAATATATTGACGGTTATTTTATCATGTACACGAGTGACACCTCAACAAACTGTTCATTGAATATGAAAAAAAGAACATTAATTATGTTAACAATTAACACCTTGCACAAGAAAAATTATTTAAAATTATTCATTAAAAATAATATGAGCTGCAAACTATCTTCAATTAATAAAAATTACAAGGTTTCCGGAAGTGTAAGTCATGACCCAGATTGGAATAGTTACAAAATATTCTTCAGAATATACCTAATATGTTCAAATCAACTTACAACAGGGTGGAAAAAAAGTATGGAAACGCTTTCACTAATTTTGTATGGCTTCACTTATACAAATTAAATTTTGTACATCACCACTTGTATTAAGAAACTTAGTTTTTGAGACCAGTGGGGACATTTTATCTTTTCAGGGGGACGGCTCGTGAGGAGTCGGACGAAAATCTTAAATGTAAAGCATAGGCCGAGTTTGGTATCAAATTAAAGGTCTAGTAAAGAGAAACTCATTACCGCAAACCCGCACTTAAAATGGTTTTGAACCCTATCCAGAGTATACGGACCGTATGAATTTCATGACAAAGAAATTGAGTAATTTTTGTCTTGTGAAGTAAACTAATTTACTTTCAGTAGTATGTTTTATGTCGGTTATGTAAATTTGAAAAACAATTTCCAACAAAAAATATTTTTTTTTTACCTCTACATTTGTTGGATAACACTAAATAGGGGTTTTTCCCTGTCTTGTCTTCAAGAAACTGAGAGTATTCAATAATACCACCGTAACTCCTTATCAACATGAGGTCAAGGTCCCAGTCCCTCCAGCCCCTTTATCTCAGGCAAACATAAACTGGTTTAGGCAATACAAACAGTACTGTCACATCAAAACTCCACAGTTTTGTATTTTTAATATCAACTTGGTTTTTTAGTCTACGTTATAATTTCGTCCACGTAAGTTAAAGTTTAAAAGTCTTCACTAGAAGGTACTGCGATAGTTACAAATTTTTTTACTTAAGTGTTTACATTTTATTCTACTAGTTTTAAAAGCAATGTCACTTAGTGAGTTTGAGAGAATCACGCTGCTTATGATGCGTGGGTATGGAAATCTAGTTCGTCCCTATGAAGAAACAGCGCATTTGTTTAATGACACTTTTTCTTGACAGACCCCCCAATTAGTAAGTCAACAGTGTTTAAGACAGTAAAAAGATTTGAAGAAACTAGAACAGTCAAAGATCGCGAAAGAAGTGGCAAGGCCTAAATCGGCAACAACAATGAACAAAAATCTTTGGATGTACTCCAAACATTTGTTTGAAAATCCCAGCACCTCGGCCAGAGTGGCTGCAGAAGATCTTGATATGAGCCATAGCTCAGTGTTGAATGTTTTACACAAAAAACAAGTATCACCCCTTTTAAAGTAACCCTAACCCAAGAACTTGCAGAGGATGATTTTGATCGAAGGACTGAATTTTGCGAAATAATGATGAGAAAGTGTGACGAAATTCAAAATTTTTTAAGTTCGATATTGTTTTCAGATGAAAGCTACATTCTTTGTTAATGGACAAGTTAATAGGCATAATTGCCGTTTACTGGGCCGACCATAATCCACACTGGATGATAGAAGGCCACACACAAAGGCCTCAGAAAGTGAATATGTGGGCTGGAATAATAAACAATAACATTGTAGGACCGTTTGTGATAGATGGAAATCTAACAGGCGAAATTTATTTCAATATGTTGACAAATAACATTTTGCCAGCAGTGCGTGCTCTTCTTGGGGCAAATTTTAATGCAGTATGGTTTCAGCAAGATGGAGCACTGCCCCATTACTATTTGCGGTGTGCGCAATCTGTTAGATGAAGTGTTTCCTAACCGTTGGATTGGTTCGCAGGGGTACCGTTGAGTGGCCGGCTAGGTCACCGGATCTTAAATCCACTAGATTTCTTTTTGTGGGGCTTCTTAAAAGATAATGTGTATAAAACTAAACCAGCCA
The DNA here is from genome assembly GCF_021130785.1 of Homalodisca vitripennis. Lineage (NCBI taxonomy): Eukaryota > Metazoa > Arthropoda > Insecta > Hemiptera > Cicadellidae > Homalodisca > Homalodisca vitripennis. Next base: position 19,583,738 of record NC_060214.1, read on the forward strand.
ACATTGAGGAAACTGACAAATCGTTTATTAGAAGAAGCAAGAAGAATTACACCCGAGATGCTTCAAAATGTGACTGCAGTAGGTTTTTATAATAGACTAGCTCATTGCCAACAAGTGTTCGGAGAGCAGTTTGAGCACCTCATTTAAAAGGTATGGTTATTTTTTGTAATACATAGATAATTTTTAATTTAATTCTTTTGGATAATTGTGTTCCATAAAGTGTCATTTTCAGTCAGAACAGTTCACTTGAGACTGTGAAATTGCGGAAAAAAATAATTATTAATCAATACGTTACTTCTGAAATTCAAACGGCCCGTACTCTGGATAGGGTCAACCATTTTAAGTGCGGTTTGCGGTAATGAGTTTCTCTTTACTAGACCTTTAATTTGATATCAAACTCGGCCTATGCTTACATTTAAGATTTTCGTCCGACTCCTCAACGGGCCGTCCCCCTGAAAAGATAAAATGTCCCCACTGGTCTCAAAAACTAGGTTCTTAATACAAGTGGTGATGTACAAAATTTAATTTGTATAAGTGAAAGCCATACAAAATTAGTGAAAGCGTTTCCATACTTTTTTTCCACCCTGTATAACTCTTTTGAGGATTTTAAATAACTGCTTGAATAATCGTACAATGATGTGATAATATATCAAAGATTTTTGTACTCTTTTAAAGTATTTAATGAATTGTTCAAATAATTGTACAACAATATGATAATATAGTATATAAAAAAAAACTTGTGACCTATTATTAAATGGTGCTCGGAAAAGTAATAAATGTACAAAATTCACTATAGTAGAAACATATCATTGTAACCTTGGTTGTGGCAAATAAACCATTGTTTAATGCACTTAGGCCTGAGATATATTGTTTAAACTTTGCAAGAGTATATAAGATCATTTTCTGGCAATAACACTAACTAGTATTATAATTATAGAGGATACATTATATTATTAATAAATATTACAGCCAAACGGCCAGGCTTGTAATGATATATCATATGCTACATGCGGTCAAACTTAGCTACATCATTGTTCTTTTTATACAGCCCTTACTCGCAGTGGGTCGCATTGTAGTTCCAATCAGTAAAACTTAACACTCACCTACATACTCCTTACTTACCTAGCATATCTTTTAATAATACTGCTTTTATAATAGGAAAACCTGCGAGTTATGACTTGTAATGAATATTTTACAAACAGTTTATCGTACAAAATATATATTACAAGTTTTTAGACTAAATGAATAAAAAACAATATACAAAAATAACTTTGAAATTTACTTTTATATATGTTAACTAACAGGCCCACAGTCTTAAAATTGATGCACTTTACGGACATTCTTGATTTTGTCTGTAACATTATTTAGTACTTGACATTCTAGAACTGAATTCTGGACGCCTAATGCTTAAGATTTTAACCGAATCAACTCGGCACTTGACAGAGATGACACAATACAGTGCCCTGCACTAATTACGGAAGGTCATCTATTCCTGCCGGCAGCCTGGATATTGTGCAGGTATCCTGTAAAAATAGAGACAAGCAGTACTAAACATAGCTCGACGAACGACCGGGCATCGCGTCGCGCTGTCAATCAGATGTTGGCTCACGCTGCGCGCCAGCCGTAACCGTTCATACGCCCTCACCCTGCTCCACTTATTTCTGGACCGAAATATTAAACGCTTGTATCGCCCTAATTTTAGTCCGAGTAAATTAACGCAAATATTTGTCAAAGTGTATTCTGGCCTCTGTCGAAGTGAAATGCCAAACACATTCCCCTATCAAACTGCAGTCTCAATTGAGATTTTTGTTTATCTAAAGAGTGCAGTATGTTGGAAATATAACGCAAAGTTTACTGCAATGGAGAATAGAACTATTGAAATTATTTATACTGTAGTGGTGTAATGTAGTTTGGGCAGTTTTTAAATTTACTAAAAAGAGTAAATTTAACTTGATAAATACATCCCTATGACAATTAAATCAATATTCTGGCCATATCATGTAATGATTATAAGTTCATAATTGAACTAAGTTTCTCACAAATTATTCTTATTCAACCAAAACCACGAAAAATTATTACTATATAAACATTTTAAATAAAATCACACTTCTTGTATAATAGTTGGGTAATATTTTGATAATTATTTAAAAAGATATATAACAAAAATAAAATATATAATTTTATCTTTAGTATGTACTAAAGAATTTTTTTAAACTCAATAAGAAAAATTTGAAGTTGTATTGTAGTATTAACATGTTCACTGTGTTACTGGGATTTCATGAACATTATTTGGGTGCACAATAAGTAACCCGTTACTCACTGAGCAACAATCATTCTTGATTGTTGTTCAATAAAAAAAGTTATCTAACAAAAACAGCTTAACATTTTTATTGCTGAGTGTTAAAAGTTTATTATAGACTTTTAATAACAAAAATGGAAACACAAAATTCATACCCAAAGTTTTTTCGAGAACAACTTGTTGAGAAGTAGTCAATATTCTCACATAGAGAGTGCAGTACAGTACAAATGATTTAAACGGCTAATCATTGTTAAATAACATCTTCTACCATACAAAAAATGTAACAATATCGTGAAAACTCTAAATTGTAATGGTAACATTACCATAAAAATACTACAGAATAAATTGTCAATCCAGTTGTAATAACGTACTTCTCGATTTTACTAATGATAACAGATGTGACACTATTTGTTTGTACAGTTGTATCCACTATTTCCCAAACTGTACAAAATTATTTAACAACACATTAACGTATTTTAGAGTACAAAATCATCGAACATACTTATAACAATAGTGAGACATAATACTTACAAAAGATATGATAGCAGCTAACAATAGGATCTTAACTAAGAGGTCATCAAACTGTTCCAGGACTAGTTGCCATATTGACTTTCCTGCAACAGACAAATAAAGTGGGGCGTAAATTAATGCTGCCAATAAAGTACTAAAACTAAAGTAAAACAATGTATATACAGTACAGCTGAATGTATATGTTTTATATATATATATATATATATATATATATATATATATATATATATATATATATAAAACATTACAATTACAGTACCACAGAACACATGTAATACTGGCTTGATTGTACAGGGCAGAGTTGCGAGAGAGTAGAGAATATAGTACATGCACGCTCCCGTCTTCATAGACACTATTAGTCAATAGTCTGTAGTAAATCAGTCAATTAGTTGTCAATCGTATTGCAAATTGACATTGAGCTACAGTCTCTTGTGTTGTATTGTTGCACCTTAGTCCTTTACAGACTATACATTTTTTTACAGTGACTTCTTTATCTGTAAAAACATTGACTTGCCCAGCCCAGCCCGGACCGGGCCGGGCCGCTTTAAGAGTACCACAGTAACTGATGATGGTAACACACGTATGTTGCAATAATTGTATTACAGTAACGTTTCATGCCATACATTTAAAACTAGCATTTTGTTTTTTGTTTAAAGTTTGTTTATGAAAATCGAAGGATTGTGAAGGGAACAGGATCTGTCCAGACATTTTCCATTGTTTAGGTATACATGAGATCAGTAACATTATATTTCAAGATTTGCAATCTGACCTCTTCCTCAGGTACAAGAAAGAGAATCATGTTCTACAGAAGTGTTACTTTCGTATGTCACATTAGATTTGCATGACATATTGCATTTTTGTATAAAATTTATTTTTGATGCCTTTTTTTAATTTTAATAATATTTTTACGGTTATCAGAAATGTTCCCTCCACTAAATGAAGTGTATGGATTTTACTGCATTTTCTGAGCGGTGCATTAAAATTGCCAATAAAGACTAGAAGTATTTGGACAAAGAATAGTGAAAAGATCAGTTGCAGGCTCCTGTATATGGGACACAGTGTGAACTAATCTGCCAACATAGAGGTTACACAATGGGACAGGGTGGAAGTGAGAGCTGATCTGTGTGCTGTGACTGAACCTGCTCTTATCAGTAAATGTGATAACATGTGGTTTTGTCAGGCACAACCTTGCAATCAGACCTGATATTACACTGATATGTGGATTAAACAAAGAGAGTATACATTATAAAAACTACAGGAAATTAAAACAAAAGTCACGACTTTAAAATTGAAATTACTTAATGTCCAGAAGTTTATAATTTAAATAAAAAAACTTGAGAGACTAACCAAGGTATTATTATTAAAACATTCGATGGCAGACAATCATAAAGACATTAACGCTATTGAGTTAGCGATTACACTCGAGCTGCCATCTCGACATCTCACTCAGCTCTCAACTGCAATATAACGTCTGTGTTGTAAATTTCTCAAAACTATTTTGACCTTAGGAAATCATTGTAATTTCATTTATTTGTTTTCAGTAATTATGATCAAGCATGTCAACAAATTTATTGTATTTTTTTTTAATTGTTAACTTCACTGGAGAATATTAACTATCTTCTGTGTTAATTTTGTATATATGACCATAACCAAAATATTTTGTATTTAAAAAAAAATGTTCTGACATGTTCTGTATTTCTATAAACATAACCACATTTTATTTGAATTTATTCACAAGGGTGTTTTATGTGCAAAGTTGCATGTAATTGTTATATACGACACAGATAAATTTTTATGTAAAATATGAGATTATTCTACTGTATTAGATTCAATGAAGGTGCTCTATTAGAGAACATTAAGTTTAACAAAATAAATATTTTTTTTATGATAGCTTTCAATTTTTTCAAAATTCAGTCACATTATTGAAGAATACAAGCAAATCATTCAAAGAAGAAAAGAAAGTAGCCTAAATTAAAACAATAATAACTGTATGTTGTAACATTGCCCTACATAACTCACCAATTAGCACAATATGGAAAGGAGTGATTAGCAGTTGTGTTGTATGTGTGACCTACTTCAGAACTGTAACACTGACAGTTGTTTGACAGACTGTAATGGCCCACTTCCTAGTCCTCCAGTGTGGTGTCCCAGACCAGACAGTTGGCTGAATCTTTATGATTATTGTACACTATACTGTCATGGTAGAACATCTGACCCTGTATCTAACCCTCACGCTCTCGTGCATATGTTCTTCTACTCAGTCTCCAATGTGGTGTTAACTAAACTGCGTACCAGACCAGACAGTTGTGTTGTATGTGTGACCTACTTCAGAACTGTAACACTGACAGTTGTTTGACAGACTGTAATGGCCCGCTTCCTAGTCCTCCAATGTGGTGTCCCAGACCAGACAGTTGGCTGAATCTTTATGATTATTGTACACTATACTGTCATGGTAGAACATCTGACCCTGTATCTAACCCTCACGCTCTCGTGCATATGTTCTTCTACTCAGTCTCCAATGTGGTGTTAACTAAACTGCGTACCAGACCAGACAGTTGTGTTGTATGTGTGACCTACTTCAGAACTGTAACACTGACAGTTGTTTGACAGACTGTAATGGCCCGCTTCCTAGTCCTCCAATGTGGTGTCCCAGACCAGACAGTTGGCTGAATCTTTATGATTATTGTACACTATACTGTCATGGTAGAACATCTGACCCTGTATCTAACCCTCACGCTCTCGTGCATATGTTCTTCTACTCAGTCTCCAATGTGGTGTTAACTAAACTGCGTACCAGACCAGACAGTTGTGTTGTATGTGTGACCTACTTCAGAACTGTAACACTGACAGTTGTTTGACAGACTGTAATGGCCCGCTTCCTAGTCCTCCAATGTGGTGTCCCAGACCAGACAGTTGGCTGAATCTTTATGATTATTGTACACTATACTGTCATGGTAGAACATCTGACCCTGTATCTAACCCTCACGCTCTCGTGCATATGTTCTTCTACTCAGTCTCCAATGTGGTGTTAACTAAACTGCGTACCAGACCAGACAGTTGTGTTGTATGTGTGACCTACTTCAGAACTGTAACACTGACAGTTGTTTGACAGACTGTAATGGCCCACTTCCTAGTCCTCCAATGTGGTGTCCCAGACCAGACAGTTGGCTGAATCTTTATGATTATTGTACACTATACTGTCATGGTAGAACATCTGACCCTGTATCTAACCCTCATGCTCTCATGCATATGTTCTTCTACTCAGTCTCCAATGTGGTGTTAACTAAACTGCGTACCAGACCAGACAGTTGTGTTGTATGTGTGACCTACTTCAGAACTGTAACACTGACAGTTGTTTGACAGACTGTAATGGCCCGCTTCCTAGTCCTCCAATGTGGTGACCAGACAGTTGGCTGAATCTTTATGATTATTGTACACTATACTGTCATGGTAGAACATCTGACCCTGTATCTAACCCTCACGTTCTCGTGCATATGTTCTTCTACTCAGTCTCCAATGTGGTGTTAACTAAACTGCGTACCAGACCAGACAGTTGTGTTGTATGTGTGACCTACTTCAGAACTGTAACACTGACAGTTGTTAGACAGACTGTAATGGCCCGCTTCCTAGTCCTCCAATGTGGTGTTAACTAAACTGCGTACCGGACCAGACAGTTGTGTTGTATGTGTGACCTACTTCAGAACTGTAACACTGACAGTTTGACAGACTGTAATGGCCCGCTTCCCAGTCCTCCAATGTAGTGTTAACTAAACTGCGTACCGGACCAGACAGTTGTGTTGTATGTGTGACCTACTTCAGAACTGTAACACTGACAGTTGTTTGACAGACTGTAATGGCCCGCTTCCTAGTCCTCCAATGTGGTGTTAACAAAACTGCGTACCAGACCAGACAGTTGTGTTGTATGTGTGACCTACTTCAGAACTGTAACACTGACAGTTGTTTGACAGACTGTAATGGCCCACTTCCTAGTCCTCCAATGTGGTGTCCCAGACCAGACAGTTGGCTGAATCTTTATGATTATTGTACACTATACTGTCATGGTAGAACATCTGACCCTGTATCTAACCCTCACGCTCTCGTGCATATGTTCTTCTACTCAGTCTCCAATGTGGTGTTAACTAAACTGCGTACCAGACCAGACAGTTGTGTTGTATGTGTGACCTACTTCAGAACTGTAACACTGACAGTTGTTTGACAGACTGTAATGGCCCGCTTCCTAGTCCTCCAATGTGGTGTCCCAGACCAGACAGTTGGCTGAATCTTTATGATTATTGTACACTATACTGTCATGGTAGAACATCTGACCCTGTATCTAACCCTCATGCTCTCATGCATATGTTCTTCTATTCAGTCCCCAATGCAGCCATGGTTGCCTTTATAAAATTTTTTTAATCAATACAAAACCAGAGGCATCAGGGAATGTTTATTGGACATTTAAAGTTTGTTTTCAAATATTGTTTTATTTCACCCCTCTTTTTTCAAAATATTGAGGGGGTAGGAGATAACCCCTATCTTATGATACTTGAAAGAATAAAAGAACAACAGAAACTAACCCCACATCATTAAAGAAAACTCTCTCCCTGTGTTCAAATTATGCCTAACTTATTTTTAAACTGCTTTCTTCTTGATAAAATATTTTAAAACCCAATGAAATAAAACAATCTTTAGGATATCTTCATCAAACAAATTAAAAGTTTTGTTTTAAGTACATTATGATTTTAAAATTTTCCGGAAATAAAAGAGTTGTCTTATTGTTGTTGTCTTATTGAAGAAACTAAACTTTCAAAGACTATTTGAATATAACCAATAATTTTAAACAGAATTAACACTAAAGGATACCAGTACGTTGTACATTACAAAGAGGCAATTAAACAACAAGACTGAACTGTTTAGCAAGTACTGTATAACAATTTCATTACTACATAGTAGTGTGGATACCAGTACGTTGTACATTACAAAGAGGCAATTAAACAACAAGACTGAACTGTTTAGCAAGTATAACAATTTCATTACTACATAGTAGTGTGGATACCAGTACGTTGTACATTACAAAGAGGCAATTAAACAACAGGACTGAACTGTTTAGCAAGTATAACAATTTCATTACTACATAGTAGTGTGGATACCAGTACGTTGTACATTACAAAGAGGCAATTAAACAACAAGACTGAACTGTTTAGCAAGTACTGTATAACAATTTCATTACTACATAGTAGTGTGGATACCAGTACGTTGTACATTACAAAGAGGCAATTAAACAACTGGACTGAACTGTTTAGCAAGTATAACAATTTCATTACTACATAGTAGTGTGGATACCAGTACGTTGTACATTACAAAGAGGCAATTAAACAACAGGACTGAACTGTTTAGCAAGTATAACAATTTCATTACTACATAGTAGTGTGGATACCAGTACGTTGTACATTACAAAGAGGCAATTAAACAACAGGACTGAACTGTTTAGCAAGTATAACAATTTCATTACTACATAGTAGTGTGGATACCAGTACGTTGTACATTACAAAGAGGCAATTAAACAACAGGACTGAACTGTTTAGCAAGTATAACAATTTCATTACTACATAGTAGTGTGGATACCAGTACGTTGTACATTACAAAGAGGCAATTAAACAACAGGACTGAACTGTTTAGCAAGTATAACAGTTTCACTGCTACATAGTAGTGTGTGGATACCAGTACGTTGTACATTACAAAACTTCCAATTAGTATAGATCATGATTGCCCTACCATTATCTACCGGCTAATGGACGACCAATTATCATAATCGCCCTGTCTATGTTGAGCTGGAAACAATTCAACGCTACAAACTTACTGACTGAATAGTTTCATTCTATTGATTATTGGTAATAAAACACTACAATGAGTATTTTGAAGATACATGAACAGAAGTTGGAGGAGAACAATCGAAGCAAAATGTGTGGAAAATAAATGGATGGAAAGTGACCACAGGGTCGTAACGCACAACAGACGATAAATTATCCGACTCACTGATGAACGGAGATAATACACAAGAGAGCCGGGAGTGAGAGGGAAGAGAAATACTTGACCTCGGCCCCTCTTGGCAGAGAAGAGGGAGACAACCACCCTCGCTGAAAATTACTGTTCTTCACCCAGAGCTACAGTAAAACAATTACTGCATCTTTTAAGATTTTGTGCACCAATATTACTTCACAATTCATTTAAAAACAAATACCCCAATAATAATTAAATTTTTTAGTTTGTATTTTAAAAACACAAATAAAATTAATTATTATTCGAGAGTATTTGTTTTCAAATTAATTAATAAAATCCAATAAGAAAAAAGTTTCTACAATTTATTACTTTACATGTTCCGAAAGTTTGCTAATAAATCTTATTTAATTATAATTAATTGAATACGTTTATGCATTAACAAATTAATAGAATAAGTCTGAGATGCCAAATATGCATGGCAAAGGAAAGCAGTGAGAATTTAAGCCAATTTGGGTTATCAAGATGATTGTAAACAGTGTTTTATTAATTATTATAATATGACAGTTTCCAGTATTTTTTGTTGAAAAATTAAAGATATGTAAGGGAAAACCTGAATTAATTCCAACTGCTTTGAAAACATCCATGATTATGATACTAAACGAGCTCTTAATATTATTGCACCTTCTTTTAGTCTAATACAAATGTTAGTAAGCCATATTTATTTACACATTAAGTGTTGCAATAAATTACCTCAAACATTTAGAAGTTTTTAATTGCAACCAAGTTGTCTAGCTAGCTTACAAGTAAGGCATTTTATTCCCTTCATGAATTTTTTTCTACAAATTTTAACGTTGTTGATACCATTACCTAAGTAGTTATTAATCCTTTTATAGTTTAATTTTTTGTTCTTATTTATACTGTTATATTTTTATTTATTGTGTTAAATTTTTAAACTCACTCGTTTATTGTGTAGCAATAACAATAATTAAACTCATATTAAATTTTGTAAATGACAAGTGTACATCTGTAATGACTTAATGGTGCATGATCTTATGTAATATTAGTTTTATTGACATTGCCTATTGCAATGTACATTGCTGAAAGACAATAAAGACATTCTATTCTACTTTTGGCCATCAACTCCTACATCTAGTTTTTATCAATACTGTTATTGATCGGTTTCAATTCAACATTCGGCCATTTCATCTCATACTCAATAAATAAAAGCTACTAAGAAAATCAATCTTACTAATACCCTAATACATTTCTCACAGCATGTTTAATTTATAGTGTTACTTTAAAATCATAAAATTACTTAATTAGTTAATACAAATTATAAATCCCTGGAAATTAATTTGTTTGGAAAGGTCTATATAATCCAGTTCTCAAATGATCAATTAGTTGATTAAACTACAATATTGAAACTAGGAGAGAACATTATCTCAAGAAGTAATTCCTCTTTATTAAGAGGCAGGCTTAAGTCACGTCTTGCATAAGTAAATGAATGAATATAATAATTATTTCTCCTTTAATCAATTCATATCTGAGTAGCACTAATCCATGAGAGAGATACCAGGTGCCTTCTGGGTAAATAGTTAAAAATATCTCCCATGATAACCAAGTTGTGGTTAAAACTGGATTATGTGGGTACTTGAACTTCTTCATATGTGATGTTAAAGTTCTCTAGTAAATGTGTTCCGATATTTCATTAGCATTCTCTAAGTAATTATTTTTATACTAACACAAATATACAAACACATTTTGTTTTAAACTAATTAATCCTAATTTTACAGGAACCAAGAGAAAATACCTACAACTACAGATTGTTAAATAGATCACATTAATAGTTTAATTATTATTTATGAGTAAGCTTGCTAAAATGTAATCTAACCCTTACCAAAAATGTTAAGTGGCCAAAATTATACATTAGTAGAGAGCCTTTATATAGGATGTCCCGTAACTCTCTGGACAAAGGTATACCAGGTTATTGTTCAGGTCAAGACAAACATATATCACTACAAGAAAATAGGTCTCTGATGCTTAGTTTCCCATCCGTCGGTCTGTATGTGTTTTATTTAAAAAATTAATATCTTAAAATCTAATAATAAGTTCAATTATACTTAATTTGGTTCAAATGTTTGTGATACAAGACATGGCCCAAATTGAGAGCTGCTGCTTGTTTAGTTTTGTATGCTATCTATTCGCTGAGAGCCTCAATGTGGGCCATGTCTTGTCGCAGTAAATTGAGAGCTGCTGCTTGTTTAGTTTTGTATGCTATCTATTCGCTGAGAGCCTCAATGAGGGCCATGTCTTGTTGTCACAGTAAATTTGTTCTAAATCAGTTATTTATTATTCGATTTAAATAATTTTGGTGTCATTAGATTTGTGATAATATCCTAAAAAACTGTTATCCATGTAATTCTTGAGAAAAAAACTGCTGGTTTTTAAGATATTCAAAGTTTAAAAGTTTTAATTGCCGCCATTTTGAAAATACTAAAGATTATTTCATCATATATTTTTCAGTAACTGGTCAAGTTATCAAAAACATTTGAGCCAAATTTGGTATAATTTAATTTATTAGTTTTTAAGATATTAATTTTTTTATAAAAACACATACAGACAGACAGATAGAAAACTAAGCATCAGACACCCACGTTCATATGGTGAAATATGTCTGTCTTGGCCTGAGCAATACAATGGAATACCTTTGTCCAGAGAGTCACAGGACACCCTGTATATCCAATCATTTAGTCCTCTTAAACTTGTAATTTATTTACTACAGAATCATTTTTATTCTTGTATCAGGGTCACATAATAAACTCAACACACTTCATAGCTTCAAAGGCTACAGTCAGCCATCTTGTTACTGCCTCATAACAATGCTAAAGCTTAAACGGTTCTACTACCTGTAACCATAATATACCATTGTATATTCTGGTTATTGAAGTTTGTGGGAGGATTGTGGGAACATTTTAAAACAGTAAATATTTTATATTGTTCCGAACTAAATCCTTTATAATTTGTGTTATATTATTTATTGGTTATTCAGTAATAATTCAAACTGTTTTACCAACACTAAAAAATAACAATAAATAAAACTGGACGTTTGACAAGATCGAATTTAAAACAGGAAACATCTCTTAACACACTGTGACCAAAACTAGTGCATACAATTGGTTTAAGATTTAGCATAGTTCTTATGAAACAGAACTTAATACCGTGTTAGTAGGATAAATTGACAAAAATACTAATTGCATGTGTGTAAGTAAATTGCTTCCCTGTTATTTGAACTTTAATAGGTACTTAACTAAGTGAAGACAAAATAGTGCCGGTACTTACCCTCTTCTGTGGGCAATTCTGTAACATAAAACAAACAACAATAATTAGTTTTATTGGTCAAATCAAAATTAACAATCAACAAATCAAAAGAGCAATTTGTTTTTAACAATAATCTTATTTTACAGGGTTGGCCTTTACGCCTGTTGTGACAGTATTACGGTTGAGTTATCGTGGACAACAAAATCAATTCATATAATAGCCTACGTTTGAATTAGTGAAAAATTAGCTTTAGTATAAATAATATAGTATGAACAAATGACATGGATTTATAAAACCCATATACAGTTGATGACCGTCTCTATGATCAATGTGTCAAAACAAAGCCGCTAAGTTAAAAGCGTACATAAAGAGTTCAAATATTTAAGTTTTATTTGTTATGAAACAGTGGATTTAAATATTCAAATTGATATGAAAACTGAAAATGGTATACGAGTTTGAATGATATTTGATGTGTATTCACTCAAGCCATAAGTAATATATGAGTATAAAACAGTAATAAAAACTTTTACTCAGAGTTTTTGTTTGGGAGAATTTCATACAAATGATTAGCCAATGGTGACACAAAATTGTCACAAATGATTAGTGACAATTTTTTTAAACTAACAAGATGATTCTTTCTTATATGTATATATATATATATATATTATATATATATATATTTATAAACAAATGGAACCCATTCAGAATATGCACTAAATGTTTCCACTATCACTTGTTTATTCTGTTCCTGATAACAGTTATTCTATGGAATACTAGTTTACGAAAACACCATCCAACACTGTTGCTGGCATTGCATTTTACAGAGGCTTCACACACCAGAGATGACCAATGCTGTATTGTGTGGGATTTTGTAAGTTTATATTAGCAAGGGGGTGGGGAGGGGTGCCAAATAGGATCTGAAACGATCCCAATAACGGGATCAGATCAACGACTGGACACAGGTCTAAAACAACAGCCTGATCTCACCAACGCCTGTCTAGTTATTCAATTATTCTCATAGAATTATTCATCTGTAGTACTGACTTACAAGTTCTAGTTTTAATAACCTCACATCGTTTTGTTGTTTAACAATGTAAACAATTAACTGCGTTGTTTAACAATGTAAACAATTAACTGCTTTGTTTAATACTGTACATTCTTAGAGAACAATATATTTAATGTGATAAAACTGTGTATTCCTTCAAACTATCCAAACCTACACAATGAAGGCTTTGCTTATAACATAACAACCGCTACCAAAGTTTTAATTAATCACAAACTCAGTTGGCTCTTATCAGACACATAAATAAAAACTACCAATCAGCCTTAATCACGTGTTTAATTAATACGTAAAACCAGAGTATACAGTCATTATCAGGAATTTACAAGCTCATGTATATCTTAAGTGGTTACAACAATTATGTCTCTTACGAACATCAGAGCAACACTGAACTTTGTACTCTCGTACAGCTTAATAAAAACTACCAATCAGCCTTAATCACGTGTTTAATTAATACGTAAAACCAGAGTATACAGTCATTATCAGGAATTTACAAGCTCATGTATATCTTAAGTGGTTACAACAATTATGTCTGTTTACAACATGAGAACACTTACCGCACTACGTACAGCTTAAAAACTACCAATCAGCCTTAATCACGTGTTTAATTAATACGTAAAACCAGAGTATACAGTCATTATCAGGAATTTACAAGCTCATGTATATCTTAAGTGGTTACAACAATTATGTCTGTTACGTACATCAGAGCAACACTGAACTTGGTACTTTCATACAGCTTTCCACTATTGACGTAATGAAGCAGTGGCTCATTTTTCAGATAATAAGTCCTTAATTCTTTTACTTTGTAGTTCAATTGGCCATTGGGGAACTAAAAATTGAATCTGATGCAAACTAGTATGACATAGTAAGCAAGGTGTATGACATATAGATAACACAGTTATAATTAATTTATTTTGATTTTATTACTGATCATTTATTACTGAGCGATTTTTCAATATAATAATAATGCACAAAAATTATTTTAAGTGAACTACTCTTTGTTATAGATATTATTTTATCAGCATATATATACGTTGTAACGTATATAATATTACAATAACGTATTACGTAAAACAGTGATTTGGAGTAATGCGTGTCAGATAACGTTAAACGTTAAATTTCAAGTTAATTCGTATTAGCTTTCGATTTTATTACACTATAAATGTGCCAATAGAATTGTCACACATGTGCTATAATGTGCAATCACATATGAACTAGAAATTAGTAACAAAAATAATCTTGACAATAGTGAAACCAGGACTGAATGAGTAAAGCACAAAACAAACGGAACATTAGTTACATTAGTTTTCACCAAAGACTGAATTCACAGAGGGTCTGGCAAAGAAGGTTAATTATAAACACAGAGATAGATAAGTTAAGAGGAAGCCAAGTGCAGGCTGAGGACTGAGTGGGAGTCCTTGTGCTGTCTCTACTGTCACATTTATACAGTACAGTTACAGTGCAGGACTCTTACACAACTGTGATATTGATTAACTATGTACAGTTGAAGAATCAATCCCAGGCTAACCAGATTTTTGTTTAAAACGCATTAAATAAATATGAAGGGTTCTGTATATGTTATGAAAAGAATCATTACAATTGTGAAAACATTTAAATACAATATACCTTATTAATACATGCAGTTTTTAGTATAAATAGAGACAATAAAATATGTACGTTATGTTATTCAGAGTGTGGACTACAGAATGATAGAAGTTTGTTGAAAAAGATAATCTGTTACATAGAAACTATGCATTCAATATTAGACATGTTGCTATGTATTAGTTATTCCATTTTAAACAGAAGATTTCTAATGATGAAAAAAGACAGGCTGTTCCATAAACAACTGTCATAAGCAAGTAGAGCCGATCCTCTAAACCTTCTTGAGAAACTCATTTTATATAACCGGCCATTAATAAATCCCTTTACCACTTAATAATACTGTAATTTTGAAGTATTATTTTAAAGAATATTTATTGTATATTTAATAGAAATGTGTAATTTTGTTTAATTTTTGTTGCATGTGTTTCTTGTAATTAAGTTACTGTAGTAATGTTTTATTTACTTCAATTTCTTAACAGTCTGTTTATATTTTACTTCCAATAATTTTCTTTAAATTTTAATTTTACTAGCAAGTATTAATTACACTGACTGGATGCATCTTGGACATTTTTTTCTTAATTTTTTTAGTTAACCCTCGAACTGGCAATAATCTTTTCCTAAGATATTTTGAATGTTTTGTACCCGCACTTCCAACAATTTGTAAAAAAATATGTTTTTACTATAAGCCTATATGTATAATCATTATTTTTTCAGAAAAATCTGGAGATAGTTATGGTATAAAAACATTATGCATAAACCATAGAAAAAAACTGCACTAAATATTTGTTTAGTGATGGGATATAACCTTGTAATGGATAGTCTTCAAAGCCTGTCCTATGGTTCCAAAGCATCACCATGAATTTTGAAAAAAAAAATCAACCACATATCTTGGGCCAAAATATGTTAATGCTCTGTATCAAAGTGTGATAATATTATAAATATTAGAATCTGAGATATATTCTCTATTTTATCTGTTTCAGAAAATATTTGGTATTCAGGTTCTCCCTAGAAGAAAAATTATATATACGGTAATGTAAAAAACACAAATAGTATATAAAAGGCTAAGTTTAAGAACGTTATTTTCAAAAATTGACCAAAATATAACTCTTACTAAATGTTTTAAAATATGCAAACATTTAGAGAATTATTTACACTACAAAACGATAGATAAATTAATAACCAATATTTTTGTAATGGAAGTATTTCCTACTAAGTTAGTGTGCTTGGCAAATATGTGATGCATTCTAATTCACACTACTTCTTGAAAGTAGAGTATCAGCCATTACGTAGAACACCATCTTCCGACTGTTGTGTTAACCTAATTGTTAGGTACTGATCAGTTTGTCAGTCAGTATTGACCAACCTCCTCAGTCCACGTGTGCTGACTGAGGTGTGTCAGTCCACGTAAACAAAAGCAACAGTTACGATATTGGATTGGTTGAGAACTTGGTTATCAGTTACGCAATTGTTTTTGCAACTTCCTGGTGTAAGTTACAAATTAAAATGCATTTACTCTGGAGGTACATGTCGTAAAGATTTTGAGAACTAATAATATAAAAAATCTAAATAATTACAAATACAAAGTGAAATTATACCTAACAAATCTAGCTATGTACACTATTGACGATAAAAACGTAATTAGTTTCAATCTTTCTTAAACCAACTAGTTTGAAAGTTTAAAATTTATATTAGCATGTAGTTATATAGTATTGATATTCTCGTTGATGCTATTCACTGTACACATTGTATAATTTGTGAATAAAGGAATTGGAATTGAATTGAATGTTTGAATCGCATTGGAATCTTGCCAATCTCCAATACTTGCCAATTGTCGATCGCCATTATTATCAAAGCTGTATACTAATCCAGCCCTCAACAATTAGAATTAGTTTGGCATAAGCAACATACACCATTGTGCAAGTTGAGGTCGAATCACAACCGCGACCTCGCCAGAATCTTGCCGCCCGTCATATTTGCAACCTGTAACTTAGTAGCAGTGCCAACGCTAGACCGCTATTATTGCCAGAACTGTAACATCTGTTCTCAGACCTGAACAATTCGGTTGCCAGAGATAATTTGGCAATCAGATACGCAATTTACGCCACTGTGCAGTTTGAGGTCAGATCACTACCGCGACCTCGCCGGACTATTGCCAACTGCTTAATACTTGGTAGTACCAATTGTGGAAAGCAGACATTTAGTATTTGTACTGTAAACCAAACATCCCAACAATTTGATGCTAACGCAGTTTGAGGTTAGATCGCTACCGTGACTCGTCGGAATCATGCAAACCGTCAATATTTGACGCTTATGACTCAGTAATGCCAACTGTTGGCAGCTGGTAGAAACAATTTGCAAATTGAATTATTAGTCTACTACACATTACGCAGTGTGAGCTTGGATCGCTATCTCTACCTCGTCGGAATCATGCAAACAGTTAATATTTACCTCTTGTTAATCAGTAATGCCAACTATTGTCAATTGGTATTATTCATACAGTAGTAAACCACTCAGCCATAAAACTCGCTGGCAGAGACAAGTTGCAAATTTGATAATTAGTATGCACATTACGGTTTGAGGTTAGATCGCTATCGCGACCTCGTCGGAATCATGCTAACCATCAATATTTGCCGCTTATAAATCAGTAATGCCAAATTTTGATAGATGATAGAAACAATTTACAAATTGAATAATTAGTCTACTACGGCTATTAGTCTACCCCTCGGGGTATTAGAAAAATAAGGTTCCCTATGCCGCCGAGACAGAATGCGATATGTTGGGACAAATCTGGCAACACTGTCTTACTCATCAGCTGTCCCCCTCTCTACATCCATACCACTCTCGCCTCGCTACGTCCAACAGTGCCGGCCTAGCTGCTTTCGAAGATGGAGCTCCCTATCGTTGTTACCGCCAGATGCGAAATTCGTGCTGTGATACGTTTTTTAAATGCAAAACAGATTTCACCTGTCGAAATTCATCGTCAGTTAATCGAAGTTTATGGGGAAAACTGCATATCTGTTCAACACGTTCGGAAATGGTGTAGAGAATTCAGTGAAGGCCGCATGGAAATTCACGATGAAAACCGAAGTGGACGGCCTTCAGTTTCAGATGGAGTTGTTCAAAAAGTTGAGACAATATTGCTTGAAGATCGGAGAATCACCATTCACAGGAACCACAGTAAACTCTGACAGATATTGCGACACAGTAAGAAAACTGAGACGCGCGATCCAGAACCGCCGCAGAGGAAAATTGTCCAGTGGTGTGAGGCTTCTCCATGACAACGCTCGACCTCATGTCTCACGTGAAACTCAAGAACTGCTGACAAATATTGGCTGGACTGTTGTGCCCCATCCCCCCTACAGCCCAGACCTAGCCCCAAGAGATTATCACTTATTCCCAAAATTAAAGGAACAATAGGGTGGCCAACGCTTCAGTACCGATGATGAAGTCAAGGAAGAGGTTACTCGATTCCTTAAAGGATTGGCGACAGAATTCTACAACATGGGGATAGAAAAGTTGGAGCATCGTCTACAAAAGTGTTTGGACTGAAACGGTGATTATGTGTAAAAATAGCTTAACTTTTAAGTTTTAAATTGATGTATACTAAGTAGAAATATAGAGCTGTCTATTTGAAAAAATCATGGGAACCTTATTTTTCTAATACCCCTCGTACACATTAAGCAGTTTGAGGTTAGATCGCTATCGCGACCTCGTCGGAATCATGCGCATCGTCAATATTTGCCGCTTGTGACTCAGTAATGCCAACTGCTGGTATTATTGTAACTGTTAACCACTCAGCCTTACAATTCGTTGGCAGATACAATCCAAAATCGAATAAATAACAGTCTACGCGATGTGTACATAAGTACAAAATTTGACGTGAGTTTGTCAATCACACGGCGGTCTACTTTATTACAGTTAAGGTCCTCACCACGACCGCCCCAGAGTTGCTGCCAACCATCAATATTTATCGCCTGTCATTCAGTAGTGCCAACTACCCGGCCGTTGTTGTTGTTCACACTGTAAACCACTTAGCTATGCAATACGGTTGCCAAAGAGACTTTGACATTCGTATAAATAGAAGTAAACACCCCCTCGGGCTTTCTAACACTGCTCGTAGAAGTTGTTTATTTTATGTTCTCAAATCACAAGACGTGATATTTCAGCCGGTGTCAACTGTAGATAAAACCGTGCATGTGTGTTTGTGTGGGGGGTTTTATAGCCGAGAGTCGTATATTACATTTATACATACACACGTCAACTATATTTTATGTACGTGTTATTGGTTCAGGCTATAATGTTGGCCTGTAAACAATTCTTAAATATCAAATGGTCAGTACACTCGTCTAGTAAGTGAAGATTCCGGCGAAGCAGGTATTTTTCATAATCAATTTTTCTAGATATTAAAATTAGTCTATAGAAATGTAATGGTCATTAAATCGCGTGACATGTTTTTAGTGTTCCGACCCACGTATGTTGTGCTTTTTAATCACACGTGTATAAAAAGTTTATCCAAACACACAAATTCGTTTGGGCATTCTCGCCCGGCAAACGAGAGTCCCGGGTTCGAGCCCCGGCAGAGCGAGTACTTTTTAATCTTGAAATTGTTATTATACGCACGAAAAAACATTTTATTTTTTTAAGGCTACAGCACTGAAATTTTTTGTACATTTTAAAGTAAAATGGTACGGTATTACACAACAATATTAATATGCCATTTATGTAACAAAACGGCCCAGTTTCATATTTAAATGCCAAATTATAGGGAGAATATTACGCTACTGAAATATCTATATCAACTACGTCATTATTTAGATCACATCCTGCACAAAGCGATCTAGTCTAAGTTACAAGAGAGCTCTGGACGAGGCAGATGCAGGACAAGAACATCAGGGCGAGGCAAGGAGATGTTGAGAAAACAGAGCCGTCCGCCCGGAGAAGAGGGACGCAAAGGGCAATCAACATAAGCAGATTCACCCTTTGACATAGCGCCTCATCAACAGTTTGACTGTAATTTATATACCATTGTACGTCCATATCTGTGATACCACTAATCTACGAGTAGTTTCCGTTAGGATTGGAACGGCAGGCACTTTACCTTAAATTACATTTTAGTTTGCTTTTTATATAAATTAGAAATCACTTAAAAAAAGAAAGTAGGCTCAGGAACAAAAAAGGACATTTATTTTTTAAGGTTTCAATATGTGCTATGATTGTTAACGCTCCGAGCGACATCATATTTTGTTGAATGCACAAAATGTTTTGTGGGTATTTACAGGCTCTTCTTGTAAAATAAAAAAAAATATAATCATTATATAAAAAGTGTTGTATACAATTGTTTGCATAGAACTGTAGAAGCAGACTGTGTCAGTGTGAACAATAACCTTTTTTTACATCAGCTGCAAAAAAAGGTTTTATTTGAAAAAAAAAAAAAAAACTTAGTACATAATATTGTAAGAAATGTACAACGTTTTAATGTTTACAGAAGCAAATTAATTATTTTCGCCTGCCTTTTATGTGCTTGGAACTGCTATCACAATTTAAAAAAATCACTTATATAAATTAAAAAAAGAATATCCCTTGATAGGTGACTAGATCTTAGCACCGGTAAAGTTAAGTTTAAGGAGCGAATGTTTATCGACGCGTGTTTCGTCTATTGCACGCTCGGAGGGTTAGTAGTTTACGATGCAGAAACACCCAATACTGTGTTTTTACAGCAAGTCCTCAAGGTTTCGTCTATTGCACGCTCGGAGGGTTAGTAGTTTACGATGCAGAAACACCCAATACTGTGTTTTTACAGCAAGTCCTCAAGGTTTCGTCTATTGCACGCTCGGAGGGTTAGTAGTTTACGATGCAGTGATTGCACGCTCGGAGGGTTAGTAGTTTACGATGCAGAAACACCCATTACTGTGTTTTTACAGCAAGTCCTCAAGGTTTCGAACACAACGTAAGCGAAATTAACACGAAACACGATAACGTGTGATAAGTTTATCGAAGGAAACAGGGGACGCATTAAAACGTTGTGCGCCAGCTAGAGGACTAGAGGACGCTCACAATACGTGTCGTCAAGTCGTTCATCTTTCATCAGCTGTTCTATTCAGACCCACGTTGCTCTTTGAGCACGGTCTCATTTTTGTCTCTTACAATTTCTTATTGTTCCTGCTCTGCTTATCATTGTTATTATTTGCTAATAATGATGATGATGATGATGCTTCGCCCTCTCTTTGTTGTCTGAAATATTTCGGAAGATAATACCTAGTAGTTTTCTGTTACCTGGAATATATGGGGTCATTTCATAAAACAAAGTTGTACTACTTCACTTTAACTAATCAATAGAGAATAGTGTGACGTAATTTCATATGTTCCAGTCTCTTGCTACGCGGTAGTTATTGTGTTTTAAAACAGTTACAGTTCAGTCTGGATTAGTAACGGTATGTATCGCTATAAATCCGACAAACCACACAAATACTGCATATATTATTTTTAATTCCCAACTACAGTTACAGTTCAGTCTGGATTAGTAACGGTATGTATCGCTATAAATCCGACAAACCACACAAATACTGCATATATTATTTTTAATTCCCAACTACAGTTAGTACAGTTCAGTCTGGATTAGTAACGGTATGTATCGCTATAAATCCGACAAACCACACAAATACTGCATATATTATTTTTAATTCCCAACTACAGTTAGTACAGTTCAGTCTGGATTAGTAACGGTATGTATCGCTATAAATCCGACAAACCACACAAATACTGCATATATTATTTTTAATTCCCAACTACAGTTACAGTTCAGTCTGGATTAGTAACGGTATGTATCGCTATAAATCCGACAAACCACACAAATACTGCATATATTATTTTTAATTCCCAACTACAGTTACAGTTCAGTCTGGATTAGTAACGGTATGTATCGCTATAAATCCGACAAACCACACAAATACTGCATATATTATTTTTAATTCCCAACTACAGTTACAGTTCAGTCTGGATTAGTAACGGTATGTAGGCTATCGCTATAAATCCGACAAACCACACAAATACTGCATATATTATTTTTAATTCCCAACTACAGTTACGGACAGTAATAATTTTTAACACGATTAAAAAGTATAAACATTAATACAAATTTATTAAATTGGTAACAATACATTTTTTTTAAAATCTGTTCCTCGAAAATAGTGTTTTATTTAGTTTAAAAACATTAGTTACGTGTACGTTTTAAACATTGAACAAAAAAGTACATATTGATTATGTAAATTAATAGCACCTCTTTACCGAAAAAAAAAAAAACATTCCTGACACAATCATTACCACTCTCAAACGATCTTCAAACCCGAAGACAACACATTGGAAAATACCGCACCGTTTGTGGGACAATCATTAAACATTTACCACACAAAAGTGTAAACTATTGCCGCTGAAGTTTACCCGATACCGAACTATAGCGGCGGTCGAATAGCTTTGCTGGTGTACACAAAGGCGAGCTGACGACCTCAGGCCTTCCACTGTTTTCACCCGCTTCGCCCGACAGTTTGCTCGGAATGATAAATCCACGAGCGAGTACTTGTCTGTATAACATCCATCATTTATTATTCGAACAATTCTTGTACCACTACTAATGGTAAATCCACGAGCGAGTACTTGTCTGTATAACATCCATCATTTATTATTCGAACAATTCTTGTACCACTACTAATGGTAAATCCACGAGCGAGTACTTGTCTGTATAACATCCATCATTTATTATTCGAACAATTCTTGTACCACTACTAATGGTAAATCCACGAGCGAGTACTTGTCTGTATAACATCCATCATTTATTATTCGAACAATTCTTGTACCTTGTACCACTACTAATGGTAAATCCACGAGCGAGTACTTGTCTGTATAACATCCATCATTTATTATTCGAACAATTCTTGTACCACTACTAATGGTAAGATGTCCTTCCGAAGTCTCAAAGGAAGAAACTGATTTATCAACAATATTGTAGCTTTAAATATATTAGCGTTTACGATAACGTTGGGAGGCATTCTGTCACTGAAACGCTATACACAAGACACTTGTCTGCGCACTAAAATAAGATTACAATCTTGTTTTCGAAGTACATACATGATAAGAATTCTAATCTGAAAATTCACCGAGATATAGCGTTCGTGAGTAAAGGCAATTCTGAGAACTAAACCACTGTAGGAGAATTTACAAACTTATCCGAGACACTAGTTTTATTTTAATTCAAATGCATTTCAATGATAAATCATGAAAATAAACTATAGGGAATAGTTTTTTTATTCGTTGTTCTGATAACGTTTCTGAGAATCCGTTAGTGTTCCCGAAAGAAGGCAAGCATTAGCGGCGGAGTTAAAAATGTCCGCTAATATTCGTAAACTACAACTTAAAAAAAAGTAAGAGGTTTCTTACAAAGAAGATTCGCAATTAAAATGCATTATTGATACTACACAACCGCCTTGGACTGAGAAATACAATCTAAGGAAAATGTGAACATTCCCTGAAGCACGATCGGTATTGATATGACTGACGAGTGACTTGTAGGTTATGAGCACCTCAGTCAGCTGTGTCGCGTGCGTCATGATGACGTCAACAGCTCAGCTGTTACATCACAGTGTACGACTTGGCTGCACGATTCACGATTGTGACCGCCGCGACCACAAGGTCTGCAAGCCACTGCCTCCAAGATTTTGCCCGCCAATCGGTCACTAGCCACAGCTGCTTTCTAACTGCGTATTAGTAGCTCATGTGTCCACATCTAAAGATTGTGTAGTTTTCTCACTTTCTAGGAGCAAGCCCTAACTCTATTCGAAAAAATAGTAGTTATATAATAACGTACACGTTTCGTTAAACCGTACTGCCTTCTAGATAGTCGGAAGGAAGGAAGGAACGCCCAAGCATTACGGACTTCCCCATTGGTGGAGTCTTTCCTTGACGGAGCATTCCCGGTACGTAATATGCGTGTTGCATAACGCATGAAGAAGACGATAAAGAAAGAGACAAATAAAAAATATTCATATTTACATAAAAAATGTTTCAATATATTCGCACACTAGACTACAAGTTGTAGTATGCACTAAAATAAAAGTGACACGATACGCAAAACTGCACGAATCAGTAAACAACAACGAACAGGCGTCTATGCGTTGTAAATGGAAGCGTACTGTCGCTGGCCTATTCTAAAAAGAACTGCGACATTGTTCCCTGCTCTGTCAGCCTAGCGTCTACTTCGACCCTTCATACAGTGGGTGGGATGTCACACTGTAGACAGTGTATAACCAGTAAACAACAATATTACCGCGACAACAGATCAGAGCGTCTGTCTGCGAGTTAGTTCCGAGTTTCAAGTGGAAATGTAGCGGATCATCGTAAAACCGTGTGTCATTGTTTCCCGCTCTGTCAGTCTAGCGTCTACTTCGACCCTTCATACAGTGGGTGGGATGTCACACTGTAGACAGTGTATAACCAGTAAACAACAATATTACCGCGACAACAGATCAGAGCGTCTGTCTGCGAGTTAGTTCCGAGTTTCAAGTGGAAATGTAGCGGATCATCGTAAAACCGTGTGTCATTGTTTCCCGCTCTGTCAGCCTAGCGTCTACTTCGACCCTTCATACAGTGGGTGGGATGTCACACTGTAGACAGTGTATAACCAGTAAACAACAATATTACCGCGACAACAGATCAGAGCGTCTGTCTGCGAGTTAGTTCCGAGTTTCAAGTGGAAATGTAGCGGATCATCGTAAAACCGTGTGTCATTGTTTCCCGCTCTGTCAGTCTAGCGTCTACTTCGACCCTTCATACAGTGGGTGGGATGTCACACTGTAGACAGTGTATAACCAGTAAACAACAATATTACCGCGACAACAGATCAGAGCGTCTGTCTGCGAGTTAGTTCCGAGTTTCAAGTGGAAATGTAGCGGATCATCGTAAAACCGTGTGTCATTGTTTCCCGCTCTGTCAGTCTAGCGTCTACTTCGACCCTTCATACAGTGGGTGGGATGTCACACTGTAGACAGTGTATAACCAGTAAACAACAATATTACCGCGACAACAGATCAGAGCGTCTGTCTGCGAGTTAGTTCCGAGTTTCAAGTGGAAATGTAGCGGATCATCGTAAAACCGTGTGTCATTGTTTCCCGCTCTGTCAGTCTAGCGTCTACTTCGACCCTTCATACAGTGGGTGGGATGTCACACTGTAGACAGTGTATAACCAGTAAACAACAATATTACCGCGACAACAGATCAGAGCGTCTGTCTGCGAGTTAGTTCCGAGTTTCAAGTGGAAATGTAGCGGATCATCGTAAAACCGTGTGTCATTGTTTCCCGCTCTGTCAGTCTTGCGTCTACTTCGACCCTTCATACAGTGGGTGGGATGTCACACTGTAGACAGTGTATAACCAGTAAACAACAATATTACCGCGACAAACAGATCAGAGCGTCTGTCTGCGAGTTAGTTCCGAGTTTCAAGTGGAAATGTAGCGGATCATCGTAAAACCGTGTGTCATTGTTTCCCGCTCTGTCAGTCTAGCGTCTACTTCGACCCTTCATACAGTGGGTGGGATGTCACACTGTAGACAGTGTATAACCAGTAAACAACAATATTACCGCGACAACAGATCAGAGCGTCTGTCTGCGAGTTAGTTCCGAGTTTCAAGTGGAAATGTAGCGGATCATCGTAAAACAGTGTGTCATTGTTTCACGTCTGTATAACCTCTGTTCTGTTGCCGCCGTTGTCTGATATAAGATAAAAAGTACGATAAGACAAATTAAATATTACCCACAAATTGGAGTTGGATAGTTTCTGAAGAGGTGTACTTTACTGAACTAACAAAGGTGATAGTTTAATAAGTAAACTAGTTAAACGGGCTAAACATATTTCAAATAGAAATGAGCATGACATCATCTGTCCATTAATTAAATCTTGAGCTTGACGTCACTACACTAGTCAACACTGCCTTTGTTATATCTTCTATCTTCTAACTACCTTTGATAAATTACAATTACATAACTATACATGGATTACTGAATTAATAATTAATCTTCATGTTATTTTTTTAAACCAAGGCGTTGAAAAATATGTATCTAATTAACAAGATTTTTTTAGCACAAAAAATAAAAAAACTATCCACAACCCTCTGGGAAATTATTCCTTAGATCATAAAAAACATAAAATTATCTCAACATAGGCCTATTCTGATTTGTTGAGCATCTGTCTGTCTGTGTGTTATATTTACAATAAAATTAACCCAAATAGTTTTGAAACAACTTTTCTGAATTAAATGAAATTTTGAAATGTTACCTTGTTACGGTTTATTTCTGTAATACACAATATCAAAACTACTTTCATTTCAAAATGGCAGTGGTTCAAAGATTTTCACATTAAGTATATAAAACAACAATCAATTTTATATAAAAAATGTAAAAAACAACTCTTAAGGAATAATTTTAGTAGTAAATCACGTCTATAATTGTTTACTTTTTTATATATAAAAATAATAATTTTGATCCAATATATATATTTTTTGTAGATGTATGTAGTTATTGTATCTCTCTCAGGTAGAAGTTGAACTAAAATGGAATATACAGGTATACTTAAATTTAAGCACTAAATACAATTCTTATATTTATTTTTGGTAGTGTATTCTGTTTATAAAAAACTCCTACGTTGCCTAACTAAATGGTAAATTTTTACTACTGGACTATAACTAATAAAATAAATTAGCCAATTGGTTTCAAATAAAAACCAATTATACAGATACAAATTAAACATATATATTTTTAAATCGGATTAACATTGTTTTGCTTAGCCAGAAATGCAGTTATAAACAATTTAAATCCTTTCTTTAATAAAATAAACAGATAATGTTGATTAAAAAAAATTAAATGTTATTTTAAACATGTATTTTTCAAATGGTAAAAATGTTATGACACAAGGAACAATTCCCTAAAACGTTGCTGACACATTCTGTAAATTGCAAATTAAATGATAAACAAAGTGTGAATGTAAAGATTCTTCCTCCGTTTACGATGTTTCTTACACACTGTGACGTAATGTGGAAAACTTTAGCAGCTACTTAATGACATTGTACAGTATCAGTATAGACCAAAGTACAATGTGATTGGGAGCCAAAGGCCACTTACAATAATCAGGACAAAAGCGTAGAAACACTGATATCTGCAATTCTTGTTCTACACACAAACAAAGTGTAACATTCTGACCAGTGTTGTTCTTGTACACATCTTTACAATCGGTTGTAAAGGGCTTACTGCTTTAACCGGCATGCCTGTTATGTTTGACTATTAATTTTCAATTTGTCACAGTACGATTATGCAGGCAGAGCCATCAATGAAGGTGACTCATGTGTCGTCTTATCACTAGGCCTGATGATATACCACGGATTATGTTTTCATAGCACTCATAGAACATAAATTTATTGAAAGTATGATTTAGGAGTTTTTAATGGTTTAAATCACAAAAGTGAATGTCAACATCTCCTCAACTGATGATTACACTGAGGCTTATCAGTACAGTACGGTGGTTTGAAAAAGATGATTTTTAGATGGGAAATTCCACTACCATTTAAAACTTGCCATTCTAAAACTGTGCCGTAAAATTCTTGGTGGATGTCTTAAAATAATATTGTTGAATTACAACTAATTAGTGAGTATAAGGGGGTCGAATACTTTTCACACAAACCTTGTAAATTGTGCTTTATATTACGGTCTCTTATAAAATACAATGATATCTAAATTAATATTTATAATAATGCAATAAAGGATTATATTATAAACACAATTGTTCTTTGATGAATCTAACCTAAAGAGTATAATATTATATCGTAATATGAAATGTAAATAAAACAAGTTTTTATCAAACATTTAAATCCCATTTTTTTAGTGTTATTAGCCTAATTTGTAACTTAGGCACGAACACCAAAGACGATATATGTAAATAATATAGATCTTTTTTGTATGCACGAAACAATTTTCTAATTTAGAAAATATTTGTTTTAGACATACTTTTTCATATTTTACCAAGAGTTTTCTGTTACCGTGCTCAACCTTATAAAGTACATCAAGTAAAACCATGCTTTTTTATAGGCCTTTACATGAGAAAACTAAAAATTGAATAATTTCTCAGCAGATATTCTTTTGCATTTACGATCGTTTGTATTCACTAGTAGTGCTTTCTCAGGGTTAAAACTAACATAATGGTGCCTGACACACAAGGACAACACATCACTTGTCACAGTTTAACGTATTGCTACTTATAGTAGACTAATATGTGAAAAGTAAGACAAACACACATAAAATATTTATTATACTTATTTTTCAGATTACATGCGGTTAAAAAAAATATCTAATGTGAATCAAATCACTCTCACTGACATGTTTTCTATCCATATTAATATTATATTCAGGGAATTGAAAACTGGTATTCATTTTGATTACACAGGTTAAGTTTTTTTTTGGTGTAGCAATTTTGAACAGTTCTAGCAGCCTATTTTGCGCTTTATAAAAACTGTCACTTAAGAAGTTCAATGAGTATTCAGGCATATTTATCTGCAGATAACTGCAATTATTCACATTATGAAGTTAAACGTGTAGTAGAATAAACAAGTTTCACCTTCTAAGTGTTTCTCGGTTAAGTCCTTACATTAGGTAAATTTTATTTATAACCTTACAAAAGTTGTTATTACACCCCTTTTAATAGGTCTTCAAACATTGTGATTTATTTAATTATTTACAACTATCAGGAAATAAAGTACCTAGATAACTCAGATATTTGGTACCCCCGCGTTAACCATTTAAGTAATTGTATAGCAATCCTGTACAAAATGGATTGAGGGAAATACTTCTTTAACATTTACAAAAAGATCAAAATGTTCCTGTTAGTTTAATCTCTGGTTAATCACTTAATGCAACATTATTAAAACACACTCTGTGTAGCTGCAGAAGTAAAAAAAATCAAGTGACAATGATATTGATTATCCAAGAGAAATAGAGATAGGAACATCCTTGATTGACAAGGGTACCAGTATAAATGTATATAATACGTTTTGTAGAATGTTGAATAATTCCCTCATTTAGAAAATAATATATTAACAAAGCACATTAACATAAGTAGTTAAGTCCCAAAACAAATGTTTATTCAAATTAGCAATTTTAATTCATATCCAGAAAAAGATAACTGCACGAACATTCTGTATCGGCGAATAACAATAAATTCTTCAGCAAGATTCCTCCTACAATACTGAAGCAGACTGTTTACTTTCTCCAACTTTGGAAAATTAAAACGTTTGCAATAAATACAATGATCTATTTTTATATTACTAATTACAAATGCCCAACTACTGAAAAAAAAACATCCTGCCTCACTTTGTCCAGACTTGGACAGTGTTGCTCTAACAGAGAACAGAGGATGTTGTGTGAGGTCAACACTTTTCGCTACAGCAGCCAACAATGTTTATTGTGGGAGCGTGAGAGCCTGGTGTCTGGCGTTTGGTTTATCCCACTCTGACGCCAGCGCAGAGCTGAAAATAGTTACTATGTAGCTTTACTGTGGCTGAGATATGCACACAAACAATCTACCCACAGAAACAATAAAAATCTACACGGATCTGTTCCCATTTTTTTTTTTACTTTGGACGTAAATCTTGACCGATGTTTGCACTACTAAACACTGTTATTTTATGAATGAGAGAATCAATTTTTTAAACAGGCATTCTACAAATGTTGGTTATTAAATGTAGAAAGTCAAAAACCCATGTTCCTTATAGCTTTAAAAAAAAAACATCACTGCTTAGTCTGTGTTTGTGTTTCAAAATACAAATTTCAAAAGCCAGTAACAGATATGTTTGTCCTCATGCTGTAATCAGCAGACTTACCGATAAACCACACATAACAGGACTAGAATTAACACAAACGTTATTACGACTAGGTACAAAAACTCATTAAGTCTGAATCCACACATATTTTTTGCATTATATTACTCAGCACTGTACAGCGCTTTTTTAGTGAAACCTGATTAAAAATGACACATATAATAATCGGAAAGTAATCTAAGTGGCTCGCATCACCATCACCAGTTATCAAGGCGTAAAGAAATATTATTTGTAGTTTTCCAGTTTCAAAAGAAAGCAGTTGCTGATAATAGGTGCCTTGAATGCAAAATGTTTGATCTATACAGATTAGTACCACTAAATGTGCAACACTTATAGACCTACACAGGTGTTACGCATTTCAAATATGTTAGTTTAATTACATAGTTAACATTACATTTAACATTTATGTCTTCTTCTTGTGCCAAAAGTAAAATGACATTAAAATATTTTTAGTAGCTATTTCATATTTTTTTTATACTCATGTATACCATATATTGTACAATTGAACATTTTTCTAGTTTGTACTGACTAATCCAAACAAAACTAGAAAACTTAACTACTATGACTATAATGCCTATAATGACTTAATGTATGATTTTTTAAAATTAATTATCAAAAGTGTACAGACTGCCATATTAACTCGAAGAAATAAACCATGTCAGTTTCTAAGTAAAAAAACATATCTATATATAACAAAAATTAAAAAAAAAAGTTCATAACTCAAATTATGAAATTATAGTTTGTGATTTTATTACAAATATGTATGTATTATTATATTTTTTTATCACTTCAGTTTCATCTGTAGCAATGTTTAAAGTTTAAATAATTTTATAATGATTTAAAAATTTCTGGTATCTTTAGAAATTAATCTAAATATTTGAAGGGTTTTCCTTTCCAATTGCAACTGCCAATATTAAAGAAAACTGTTAAAATTATACGACACATATTTGATAAAATTAGACATTTTGTGGTTGGCGTGTGGAAGAATGAAACCTAGATACATACATACATGTATAATGTAATATATAACACACAGTGATAACTGATCTATCAATTTTGTGGTTGGCACAGACACAGGTGTGTGGAAGAATGAAACCTAGATATATACATACATGTATAATGTAATATATAACACACAGTGATAACTGATCTATCAATTTTGTGGTTGGCACAGACACAGGTGTGTGGAAGAATGAAACCTAGATATATACATACATGTATAATGTAATATATAACACACAGTGATAACTGATCTATCAATTTTGTGGTTGGCACAGACACAGGTGTGTGGAAGAATGAAACCTAGATATATACATACATGTATAATGTAATATATAACACACAGTGATAACTGATCTATCAATTTTGTGGTTGGCACAGACACAGGTGTGTGGAAGAATGAAACCTAGATATATACATACATGTATAATGTAATATATAACACACAGTGATAACTGATCTATCAATTTTGTGGTTGGCACAGACACAGGTGTGTGGAAGAATGAAACCTAGATATATACATACATGTATAATGTAATATATAACACACAGTGATAACTGATCTATCAATTTTGTGGTTGGCACAGACACAGGTGTGTGGAAGAATGAAACCTAGATATATACATACATGTATAATGTAATATATAACACACAGTGATAACTGATCTATCAATTTTGTGGTTGGCACAGACACAGGTGTGTGGAAGAATGAAACCTAGATATATACATACATGTATAATGTAATATATAACACACAGTGATAACTGATCTATCAATTTTGTGGTTGGCACAGACACAGGTGTGTGGAAGAATGAAACCTAGATATATACATACATGTATAATGTAATATATAACACACAGTGATAACTGATCTATCA
This sequence comes from Homalodisca vitripennis, assembly GCF_021130785.1. NCBI lineage: Eukaryota > Metazoa > Arthropoda > Insecta > Hemiptera > Cicadellidae > Homalodisca > Homalodisca vitripennis. Next base: position 19,615,328 of record NC_060214.1, read on the forward strand.
ATTTTGTGGTTGGCACAGACACAGGTGTGTGGAAGAATGAAACCTAGATATATACATACATGTATAATGTAATATATAACACACAGTGATAACTGATCTATCAATTTTGTGGTTGGCACAGACACAGGTGTGTGGAAGAATGAAACCTAGATATATACATACATGTATAATGTAATATATAACACACAGTGATAACTGATCTATCAATTTTGTGGTTGGCACAGACACAGGTGTGTGGAAGAATGAAACCTAGATATATACATACATGTATAATGTAATATATAACACACAGTGATAACTGATCTATCAATTTTGTGGTTGGCACAGACACAGGTGTGTGGAAGAATGAAACCTAGATATATACATACATGTATAATGTAATATATAACACACAGTGATAACTGATCTATCAATTTTGTGGTTGGCACAGACACAGGTGTGTGGAAGAATGAAACCTAGATATATACATACATGTATAATGTAATATATAACACACAGTGATAACTGATCTATCAATTTTGTGGTTGGCACAGACACAGGTGTGTGGAAGAATGAAACCTAGATATATACATACATGTATAATGTAATATATAACACACAGTGATAACTGATCTATCAATTTTGTGGTTGGCACAGACACAGGTGTGTGGAAGAATGAAACCTAGATATATACATACATGTATAATGTAATATATAACACACAGTGATAACTGATCTATCAATTTTGTGGTTGGCACAGACACAGGTGTGTGGAAGAATGAAACCTAGATATATACATACATGTATAATGTAATATATAACACACAGTGATAACTGATCTATCAATTTTGTGGTTGGCACAGACACAGGTGTGTGGAAGAATGAAACCTAGATATATACATACATGTATAATGTAATATATAACACACAGTGATAACTGATCTATCAATTTTGTGGTTGGCACAGACACAGGTGTGTGGAAGAATGAAACCTAGATATATACATACATGTATAATGTAATATATAACACACAGTGATAACTGATCTATCAATTTTGTGGTTGGCACAGACACAGGTGTGTGGAAGAATGAAACCTAGATATATACATACATGTATAATGTAATATATAACACACAGTGATAACTGATCTATCAATTTTGTGGTTGGCACAGACACAGGTGTGTGGAAGAATGAAACCTAGATATATACATACATGTATAATGTAATATATAACACACAGTGATAACTGATCTATCAATTTTGTGGTTGGCACAGACACAGGTGTGTGGAAGAATGAAACAGATATATACATACATGTATAATGTAATATATAACACACAGTGATAACTGATCTATCAATTTTGTGGTTGGCACAGACACAGGTGTGTGGAAGAATGAAACCTAGATATATACATACATGTATAATGTAATATATAACACACAGTGATAACTGATCTATCAATTTTGTGGTTGGCACAGACACAGGTGTGTGGAAGAATGAAACAGATATATACATACATGTATAATGTAATATATAACACACAGTGATAACTGATCTATCAATTTTGTGGTTGGCACAGACACAGGTGTGTGGAAGAATGAAACAGATATATACATACATGTATAATGTAATATATAACACACAGTGATAACTGATCTATCAATTTTGTGGTTGGCACAGACACAGGTGTGTGGAAGAATGAAACCTAGATATATACATACATGTATAATGTAATATATAACACACAGTGATAACTGATCTATCAATTTTGTGGTTGGCACAGACACAGGTGTGTGGAAGAATGAAACAGATATATACATACATGTATAATGTAATATATAACACACAGTGATAACTGATCTATCAATTTTGGACCACAATTATTTGAAGCCAATCTTTAAAATAAATAGTGAGAGTGTAAACATAGTGCTGCTTTGTTTATATAAGATAAACAAAGTTAACTGACAGGTTGGACATGACAAAGACAGTTGGAGGTAGGCAGGCCTCTGTTAATTTAAGTCAAGGTTAGGCCTTATCTTAACTGCCATTTGGCACTTGCCATCAATGTCTGATAGCCTACAGTCTACCTAGGCTTCTGTCTTCCACACACCTGTGTCTATGCCAAACACAAAATCTAATTTTTTCAAACATGAGTGCTGTAATTTTTACAATTTTCTTTGACATTGGCTATTGGAAAGGAAAAGAAAGGAAACCCTTGTAAATGAAATAAAATTTTAACTGATTTCTACAGATGCTGTAAATTTAATTTGTTTTAAACGTTAGAAAACTATTTAAACTTTAAAACATGTTAAGAAATGAAGCTGAAGTTAATAGATTTTAAAAATCAATTGTTTGTTAGAAAAAGAACACACCAGTATTTTTTTTATTTTTTAATAGTTAATAACAATATATTTAACAATTCTTTTATTTTATATCACAATCAAACTGTAAAATCAACAAATTATTCTATCGTCTAAGTTGTCTATTAGTGTAGACTTAAATTTTTTTGTAATAAAATCACAACTTTTTGTATTTTACTAATTTTGTATATTCAGTTACAGAGATTCATAACCGGGTGTACCAGAGTCACAATTTGTGATAACAATATTATAGTTAAACACTATCGGTTTAGCAGCCAGTTTTGCAAGCCTCATTAGAAAGAAGATAATACTAATGAAAGGTCCAGTATAATTACTAGATTACGGCTACAAGACCTGTCTTCAAATCTTCTATCACGATTAACTGCAAACACATGTCTACGCGGTATTCTTAGCGTTTCTGAGAAGTACCTACAATTTTACGAGACAGGCTCCAGATGAGATTATTTACCTGGAGACTGAAAAGGTTACTGTGGCCACGAGCCAGGTATCTCTGAGAATAGCTTGGCACAGACAATGCGATGCTGTGGACTGGATCATTCCACAGGGTTTGAGAAATACATTTAGTGTTGGACTAAATTCATCGGAAGTATAAATATTGACACAGACAAAAGCAGTAATGGAACATGGGCCAGAACTCGTCAAATCAATCATAAACCTTGATAACTGACTCAAATCAATCATAAACCTTGATAACTGACTCAAATCAATCATAAACCTTGATAATTGACTCAGAAACTGTCTTAAAATATAAAAACAGATTTCCTTCCATTCCCCACTCTCTCCCCGCTCTGACATGTTAAAAATGTTATAAAAGATTTCACAATAACCAAAATAAAGACAAAAAATGTTCATAAGAACAAAAATAGAGAAAGAGGCCAAAAGTTTAGTACCATATCTATAAATATTAACTATGAAAATTAATTTTTATTCTTGATATTAATGTTGTTTCCTTAACGTGGTTGGATACCATTAATACAAATGCAATATACTCATATATTTATTATCTGACCACAATAAACATGGCTACTAGACATGTTGCCTTTGAAATTAAGTTCTATGGCACTTTCCTATACAGGATTTCTTTTCTTGTCTTGTCAATGAAACAGTATCAAATATATGTAGATTTATAGTAAACAAAGATAGTCTCCCAATTAGAGAAAAATTAACTGCCGGTTAGAAGGTAGTATACTCTACTTTATCCAAGCATAGCAAACTCCTTTTTTGAGGGCTGATGTGCGAAAAAGGCACATTACATTTTTTTAATTTTCTATCAGAAATTAAGTATTTTACACCTACTTCATTAAAAATAGGCTTCAAAGTTAAGAATAAATAGTGGGAGTAAAAATCTTATTCTGTTTTTTAAGTTTGATCTATTATAATACAAATTTAATATTGCCTTAAAGAATTTTTACATACATAGTAAAAAATTCTGTAAATAAAAATACTTTTTTAACAGATCAACCTATAACTTGAATTGTATACTACTTGGTTTGTTTAAAAGCAAATAATAAATAAACTAAATAATAAAATTTAAATGTTTGAAGCTAATGAACTGTAATTTATTTGAGAGTTTAATTCAAATCTCAGCAATTTAAAAAGACCCAAGGTCAAAAATTGATATTTGAATTCGAGTAGAAATGACGTACATGGTAAGCACCACGTGTTACCACAGAACTCAGCTGGCCACTATGTGGGCCCGGCAAGTGAAAGGACTTGCTAAGTTGGCCACAGTTGTCCTCCAAGCTGAAAGGACAACTATCTGAGACTAAATCCGAGCCGAGCAAGAAATAAGTTGAGGCCACATTTGGAGTCTCCTGATTGCAAAGGGTTAATCAAATGAAACAAATTTGAAGTTCCTAATTTTGATGATGGGACGCAATGACAACTGAAGAGAAAGTTACATTACTCATAGCTTATTAACAACATGAAATTACATAGGCTAGAGGTTGAAATAACTCCCAATGTCTCATGAAACTTTTGTTTTATTACTTTTAGATTAATAATAACCTAATAATAAATATATCTGACAGGTGTCTATTACGGAAGATGGCCAATGGTCTAATAGTGCCATTTGCCATAAAAGGGTTAAATTATATTAAATTGGAAAAACCAAAATTAGGATCTTTAACAATATCTGATTACATTAAATTAATTTTTGTAAATGTGTATAATTTACTGCATATTTAATCGCTGCATTATGTTAATATGTTAAAATTCAATAAATAGGCTAAATCTATATCCTAGAACAATAAAACTTTGCAAGCGTTCTAAAGGTTGTAAGTATATAAGCTTAAGCAAATGTGTATAATATTAAAATTCACTTTATTAACTCCTGATGCGTTTAATATTTCGCGTTTATTTTTATAAACAGGCTAATAATGACATTTCTAAAGCGTCAGTAAAACAGTAAACCATTAATAATTTAAAAAATTGGATTAGAGAACGTATATATTAAAACAATAAAACTTAAATGTACGTGTTTCTTAGTAATAATTAATCAGTTTCACAAAAAACAAGTGACTGAAATTGTCTGGGTGATTTACTTGGAATGTCAGGCACTTAATTTTATTAGCAAAACATTTTACTATTTTACGAGCTTTCATAAAATATACTTCATAATCAGTACCTAATTTTTTCTAATTAATAGATACAATAATTAAAATCAAAACATTTGGTCTACTCACCGTTGGGACCATATTTTTCTTGGTTTCTTTTAATTTGGTCGGGCGTTAACCCTCTCTCTGGGTCGACTCCGAAATAATTTAAAACTTCGTCCACCGACTTGCAGTGGGCGTCCTCCATGGTAATGTGTGACTGTCCTCACCGGTGCATGAACTGGTTAATCTGAAACATATGCCTTCTAATGTAATTCCACCAATCTAGCATCTACACAATGTGTTAACATACTAAAAGTAATCTAAAAGATTAGCTAAAAAAGTATCTGATGGCATAATTTCATTCTAAGTAAGCTAAGGTATGCTACCTTTCAAGGTTTTGAGACAACCTAGTGAGTGATGTACTCGCTATTCACTCACCAAGTGAGTATTTCTGAGGAATAACAATTATTTGTTTATGAGTGTTGAATACATAGGCTATTAGCCTATAAGTTAATGGTAATAATAAAGAAATTCAGCATTCTGGTTATGTAGTTGTAAATATGTGTAAATCTGGTGTTTCATAGAAAGCATACTAAAACATACAAAATAACTAACACAAAGAACAAAGAATGAAAAACCAACAACTTAGGTTTTGTGTTAAATGTGGCTTTTTTAAGAGAATGGTTTAATAATAGCTTGTTAATATTTTTTTATCAAAATGCCATCAAATTGAGTAATACTTTATTGTCCGATCCTCTGGGTTTCTCTTTAATCAATTTTTTTATGACCAAGCACTTTCTGTGAGGCTTGGCAGCTTACTGTAGTACAATGTTTGTTCCAACAACCCTTACAAAAGAGAAAATTATGGTGGAAATTAGTTAAAGGAGCAAGATGCTATATAATAAGTGGCAACCACCACCATAAAATCATGAATATTCATGATTCCAAAACTAAAATGTTAAACCCAATTAGGTTATAAGGATTTCAAATTACAGTACTAGTTCAGCTGTTTTTATTTCTAAAAAGGTAATAATTGAATGATGAATAACAAACTAACTAAGCTATATGTGTATTTATAAAATTTAAAGCTTTACCCTCTGAGGTAAAATAGGCTAATTCTAGGTCTTGCGATGTTGTCACGTGTTCATTAAAAGATGTAGTGTAGGGCTATACAAGAAGCCTTGTTTTATTATATAGAGTTGGAGATCCGCATAGACATGATATCCTCTAATAATAATGATGTAAGTAAGTTAGCTAAGAACAGTCAAATGTCTTTCAGTAAAATAGTTAGTTTCAAAGCAAAGTGTATGTAGATTGATCTGAAACATCAAGAAAGTTTGGTATTTAATTTGACCAAATATGGAAGTCAAAAATTCATGCTAAAATATCTCAAATGCTGTTTCGAAAATGTATAGGCTAATTAACATTTTATAGAACAGTTTTTTTGTGGAATCTAGGCCTGGACAAATGTAATTAATTTAATACTAACTTAAATGGCCGAAGGAACCAGTCGGAATACTATTCTACACAGTAAATTAATAATTTAACAAGTAGCCTATTTTATAATGTAAATTAACATTACAATTTCCATTTCTGAGAAATCCACCAACAATATTCAGCATGGTCTTGTGTTCTAACCTATAAACTGAAAACATAACCTTCATAAAATAAAAATAAAAGATTGCATCATACAAAAATACTTTGAGGCTTACCCAATTGAAATCCAAATTTTCAATAGCCGATATTTAATAACACGCACTAACCTAGACAAGACCTATTTTCGCAATACAGCAGAAGGTTGTGTTTAGCAGAAAGTCCTGTTAATCGGGTGAGATAACCTAGCTAACACGAGTTACGTTAAACTATCGGAAAAAACGTTTACAGAACGATAATAAGTATTTAACTATCATAAAATCGAGATATTTTTAGCTGTTGATGAAACATATAAACTTATTAAAAACGACATTTTTATTATTTCACAGGCCAACTTGCAAAATACAGTTTATGAACACGGCTCACTTGATTATGTTCAACTGCATTGTTAATGTTAAAACTGTTTCGATTAAACACAAAATATTTCGCATACAACAATCGAGCAAGATTAAACACACAGATGGAGAAATAGAAACAAGCACAATAACGACTTTAACACACGTAACTAAAATAAAACCCAGCCGACTAAGTTCTACTACGACAAGCTACGCACGAAAGAAGCCACAGCCATACTAACGTTCACTGATGTTCCTCTCTTAGAAGCCTCTTCATGTGGAATTGTCTGATTGGTTCAAAAGAGTCCACGTTATGACGTAGTTTAACGCTATTTGCCCGCGAAACTTAAACCTAACTTTCGAGTGGTCTTAACACAAGAAGTTACTAATCCCTCATGATTTGTAGTTTGTTGATTAAAATTAATATTGTAGCCAACATACACATGCCACCATATAATGAATCCGTATGGCTTACAAATTAAGATAAATAGGGAAGTAACTAATTAACTAGACTGTTAAAAACTCAAATTAATATAAGATATTAAATAAAACACTTAGGTATTGTTATCTCGATTTGAAATAGAAATGTGTTGAATCTAATTAGAAAACTTCTATCCCTATCACGAAAGTACAACAATAAAAAACGTAGGTCTTATAAATAAACAAGTACACGTTGAAAAATGTAAAAAAGAACAAACGAAAATACAATCTAAACAGTACTTACGAACGAGTGCGTACAGGGTGGCCGCTCTGGTACGGCGCAGTTTGGGAATTGGCAACACGTTTTTTATATAAATTGTCCCAAAATACAGTTGAGGGTCAGGTGGAGGGGGATAAACCGACGACAATCAAAGGCCCGGGCACCCCTGAGGACACTTTTAGCAGCGCGAAGAACCCTCAATTATTTTGGCAGAAGATCTCAAGAAGAGATGGTGGGAGAGTGAGCCCGGGCCTGTCTATAAAGGGACGAGAATACCTGGATAAGCGTCAACGTTTAATCTTGTACTCTAGGCAGCTGTGGATTCAGCCAGCCTACTTATATCAAATAACCGCTGTACCGCATGCCATGTTCTTACATAACTGTAGGGCCTGGTGGCAACAAAGTTATGGCGACGTAACGGAGTTGGGCTCGTACACGTGACGTCATATAGACGTACACGTACCTTACTTTGGCAAACGTCCTGCTGCAGTTGACTTTTGTTCGATGTATTGACAGTATATTGACAGTATGTATTGTCAATACAGTTTTGGTGTCTTAACATAATCGTCACGCTGTCTCTTGAGAGAAGGGTTTCCAAGGCCATAAATGATTGTATGCTGTAGACCTAAAATAATGTGTAGAAGAGATAGAAAATTGTTTTACCACAACATTTATTCTTTTCCTTAACCTTCTTCACAAGTAATGATACAACTTGGTTAAAATATTGGTATTTGTAACATTTGTTTAAACTTAAGATACTAACACTTTGGATGTAACGTTTAAACCAAAGAACAAACAAAACAGATGATTCACCGGAAAGACTTTTTACAGCGCTATCCGACGGTTACGCCTAGTACTACAATTGACTTAGCAAAATACTAGCGAATTATTATGGCTGGTACTAATCACTAACCTTAGTAAGACCTCTAACCCTAGTTTGGATCGTCTTTAGTTTAACCCTTACAGTGCTAGATTCTCGTGTAGATTGTGAGGAACATATAGACAGTGTTAAGTTGCGTAATGTTAGTACTCAAGGCGTGAACTATTATTACATTTATTCGAATATGTACACAGTATTGACACCCTACTATAGATTAATGTGCTTTTACTGACAATTATTTTAAACATGGCTTCTAACAGCTGACTTTTCTGTTTAAAATATACCTGTTGTGTATTATTGCAGTACATGTACTGATGGTGAGTACACAATCGTAGTTAGAAACGAATGAGAGTTTGCTAAAAAGGTCTGATAATTCAATTAGGACACCAGCTGTCTGTTCGATTCAAATGGATTGCATGCCAGTTCTAGAGTTAATATGAACCGTTCAACATTATACATTTCTGTCTTCAGGACAACATTTCCTATAGTTTGGCTATTCTGAGTTTTGAATATGTGTACTATTTCAAATACTGTGCAACTTTTTTGGTAACATTTATTTTTTTAAATTTATAAAGTAAGAAATTTGTTTTTTTTACTTTGTAGGGACACAGTCTGAAAGCACAGTTCTTTGAGAAAACTGCTAAATAAAACTTTATATTAGAGTTATTATTTAGATTTATCATAACTTTTATAAGGAGAGCCTGCAACACCTCACAAAACCGATGTGTATTTCACAAAATATGATGAACGCTCGGAGGGTTAATAGGGGACCGGCCTCCCATTTAAAAACTATTTGAACCTGTGTGCCTGTAGTTCAGGCGGAGATTCCGACGCCTTACACCGCCCGGAACCGGCTCTCCAGGTACTAGTCCCGGTCCTAATTGGTTAATGCAAAACACAAACATGGCGAAATAGCGAAGAATGGATGTGATTCCCTGTGTAATACTGTCGTGGTTTCATAGCGCTTTTCAGCAAAGACGTAGCTAGCGAGAGAGCAAACGGGTCCGGACCTCTCCCACAAATTTGATTTTTTTCAATTTCTTTTTTTAGCAAATGATCGTTATTATAAATTACAATAAATCAGTACTACTGACATGTACTGCTGAAAGATCGTTCTCAACATTGAAACGGTTCAAGGAACAAAATGAGGAATGAGCGGTTGAATGCACTCGCGTTACTTTCTGTCCTCTACGGAGAATATCAGCTTCTCCAGAGCAAGTAGTAGGCCTACTACGTACAATGTCTAAGAAGTCAAGAAGAATTTTATTTTTCTGAAAACTACTTTACATATTATAATTTCTCAATGTGGATTGGTATAATATGCACTGTGTTTTGAAGAAAATAAAAACACAATATTTTGTAATTACATTACTGCATTAGTTAAGTCTAATCGGTTTCGATTATTAATCCTCCACAGACCACTAAAACAGTTATGAATATCAATCGTCAGTACAACTTATTGAAAGACGTAAAAATTTTGTGCAAAAATTCACTATTTTGCTTCTTAAATGTGAGAGTTACGAACATTTCAAACCCACCCCCCCCCAATTTTGTCTTGACCCCCCAAAATTATTTTTTCATACGTCTTACTCTTCAGTCATTTAAAAATCCGTAATTCATGGAGAAGGTGTAATGGAGAAAACAATGAAGGTACAAAACAGAAGGTAACACAAAGAAATTGAGATGCTGTAATCAGATTGATTGTAATCTCATTGCTAGTAGTCTACAGATACCTTCCCCCTCCCTCCTCCCCTCCCGCGTTCTCTCCTCACCACAGACCGCCGAGTTATTGGGATCTTAATACCAGTATTATTGGTCCCTGAGCTCCTCGCTTTTGTTCATTCTCTTCCATATTAAACCGACCTCGGTCTCTCTGCTAGTTGCACGTTCTGTTAAACCCTTCATTACCATTACTCAAGGGAATGAATTTGGCTCATGTTTATAAACAATTAGGAATATTACACTGTGTCTAACAATTAATGAAACGTTGAAACTATATTGGTAGTTTACATTGCATCTATTTCGATAAGCTCAATAAATACAATAGTAATAACGAATATAGACTATCACATAGAAATAAGTTTATGTTAAGTTCGTTTATGGATATTTATAACCAATCAGATTATATCGATTAGTGGATTAACAATAATGGCATGAGCAAACATGTGTTTTAATAATCAGCTGTTTTAAACTAACCTGCTACATTTTTCTTACCTCAAAACTGGAACTTTCGAAGGCCATAGGGCAAAGCCCAATTATACTCTGTAGTCGGATGTATTTCAAATCCACAAAGGCACATCCAGAATACAAGAGATATTTAATATTTAAAATTACCGTACACGATAATACAAAAATAAATTAAAACCAAAATAAAACACTCGTATAACACCGTGCATTTAAAAACTTTTTGTATTCGGTTAGACAATTATTGTTTAACTTTTGTACAATTTGAATCAGCTGATAACGGAATTCTTTATAACTGGAGTAATATGGAACCATTAGTATTTTCCTTATTCGTATAAATTATTTTTGTAAAAAATATGAAACATGCACGCGCATACACTTTTATATTTTTTAGATGTAGCTAGTAGTTTATATAAAATAAGAGTTTGATATCATTACTGTAGTTATTTTTTAATTACAATATGGATATCGTTTGCTCGTGATCCATAATTAAATGTTTTGTTATTATTAATCATTTACATTTTTATAATACACAAGGAAGTGAACATTCATTACTAAAACAACAAACTCCAAACGATGTCTAGAGCAGCCGGGACCAAAATAGTTCGATGACATTTAAGGCAGTTACCATGTCTCTGTTGACTGCTATGGTCATTACTGTCCGTTTGATTTATATGTTGTTTGAAAATCAGACGGATAAAATAAAACTTATGTATATTTCTTTATGGTAGCAACTAATTTCGTTTATTTGTTGCAACAGATGTTGAGAGGGGTTAGTAAATTTACATGAACGTAAAACTTGCAACAGATTTAGGCGCGGGGTGTAAGGGAGAGGGGGTTGAAATGAAACAGCCACCACAGTGATGGCAAAGTAACAGGTCTTTGTCTTTGCGCATTGTTTACTCTATTGGCAAATTGTTTATGTTTTACTTTGTTTATTCATAATAGTGACATGCTTACGTGTGGATTGTACAATTTTGCGACATTATCGATACTTTTTCTGTCATGCTTGTCATGTTTCAAGTCATGCGTGAATACCAATGAACTAAGCATAGTATTGATAATGTCTTAGATCGGCATTTGGCAACAAAAGTATTCTTAGGCTAATCTACAACAGTTGTTAGCAGGGTGTTCAATTATTAAAATTGGGAGGTGCTATGTTTACTTCTTACATAAACTACAGTTTTAGAATAAGTCATCACTTTTTGCCCCAAAATATGACTAAAGTCTGAAATCCAATTAAAGTAATACACAGTTCGTTGGTAGCAATTAATTTAAAACTGGATTTTATGAAATACCAACGTTGCCAACCACGAACTGAGCAGTGCTGGAAACCGAACTTCCCAGCAACACCGAGATGGCAAACTTTGCAACAGTCTGTGACAACTTCGCTTTTCAAACATCATTAATATTTATCGGGAAGAGATGTCAGTATTTGTCTTGTTTGTGTTATGAAACGCACCGGAAACGTTGGTAGCGGCAAAGCTCATATCGTTCCTCCACTAATACTTGTTTAAATAGGAACACTCTCTTGATTACACCATCTGTCGTAAACACGTACGGTAAGCGTGTTTGTTGTATGACAGCAATACTGTAAAATGTGAAATATTACTTTGTATTTAGGACGAGTCCGACAGTTGTGAAATCCTAGGATATGCCGATTCGTTTTACAGATAAATTAATGGATACATGGGCGGATCAAGTACTGATTTTCAGGGGAGGAGGGGCATCTCGGTTTTATGTAATTATCTTTACTAACAGATGGTTTAGAATTTCGATATAACAAAATCTCGTTTTTTATGGTTACAGGAGTGATTAAGTATTTTCCTACAAAAACGCTTCGGCTATAGCCCTCCCTTTGATCCGCCACTGAGTTGAATCTAGACAAGAACGTAGCCAAATTTTGGGGTGGGAGGACCCAGACAACTGATATTTTCCTTTAGTGGACAGAGAGTAAGGCCCCATTTTGTTCCTTAATAAGTCCTTGACCCGTTTCTTTGTTTCGTACGATCTTTCAGCAGTAGATGCCAGTAGTAGGCCTACTGATTTATTTGAATAATAATAATAATAATTTATTCAAACTTTAATGAAAATTGGGGAGGGTCCGGACCCCTTTGACCCCTCGCTGGCTACGTCCTTGAATCCGGACAATGACCGGAACTCCAGCAGTTCTGTCCCTCTAGATTGTACCGATCCAGGTCGCTGGAGAATGAGGAGAGGAAGGCTCTAAAAAGGAACGACCTCGCCATTAAGAAGTTGTAATTACCATGAACTAACCTAATTTTATTTACATATTCAGTTTGGAACAGTGGCGTAACTAGGAGTTGCTGGGGGGGGGAGGGTCTGATTGAAAACGACACCACACCGTAGGGGAGGATGGAATATTTCCTTAGTTGTATACTTTTAGGGGGGTTCTACCCCCCCCCCTCATCCTCTTATAGTTACATCCCTGGTTTGTAATATTTTACATTCAGATTTAAATGAATGATATTACACACGCTGTATAAGGAGTTCTGAAATGTATAACTCTAAGGACGCGCTATTAGATTTTATCTATTTTATCTTGAATCTAGGGAAGGATATTTTACGATTTAAAAATACTTAACCGAAGCTAATTATACTTGTATGTAATAACTTATTTGCTTGTATGTCTTTGTACAACGATTTATAACTCACAGTTTAGAAGTTAAGGGGTGTTTTTTCAAGAAGAAATTCCTTTATTGACAACTAATCTAATAAAAATAAAACTAGCTTTCTTTCGTCTTTTAAAATAAAAATGTAAACACTGTTAGGTCAAATTGTACAAAAACAAACTTAAAGAATAAACATTTCTACGATCAGGTGATGAATAGTTCAAAAGTCGATCCCGGCTGTTTAAGAAACATACATATTTAAATAATTTATTTAATTGCGATTTTGTAACAGAACATAAAAAATTTATTAATTCTCACATAAATTAGAATAGCCAAAAAATAATTTTGCTACTTTATGAGTTTTTTAACAAAGCTTATTTTTTTAAATTGTTTTATTGTTTTAACTTGACGTTATACTATGGAATTAATTGTCATATGTTGAAACTAATACAAAATATAGTCTCATTTCAGTTTCAGTTGTAAGTTATGTGATAATGACAACTGTCGACCTAACCTACACCAGCTGTATGTACAGTTTCAATAGACGAATTCAATCGGCCGAACCATTTTCTGATATTATTATTCCATAGTTTGCTTTCAAATTTATGCATAAATTACAATGTTTATGATTAATTCTAAATAAATAGAATTGGTCTGGGAAAAAGTAACAGATAACGTTTAATGTGTGCAGTATTTTAAAGTACTTTATTTGTCTGTAATAAATCTTAAGTTGCAAATATTATTGTGTTTTCAGCGTAAAACAAAATATCAGAGTAATAATAATTGGTCAGACACATATTTTGTTGGATGTGAAAAACAATTTAGCGGTAAATTAATCGATGTAAACCTAACATAGTTTATCATGAATACCATTTCAAAGCTAAAGCTAAACTACAAATTACTTCTCTACTTTTACATTTTATGTATTAAACGTTTTCGAATTTCTCTATATTATTGGTTAAGTTTACTTGTATGTACTAATAAATTTGTAGTTTACATTTAAAAGGCTTTCCCATTGAAGAATTAGTAATTTGTACACAATAAACAAGAACGTGCGTACAATGTAAAATGATTCCTATAATCATTAAGAGTAGGCTATCCTTTGGTAGTAATTAAAAGAATGAAAAATAATTTACAAAAGAAAAGGACCTCCGTCTGCTTTTCTTTTTACATAATGATACAATATTATTATCATACGTATTATTTTATTTTGGTCCTGGACAAGGATCGTTTTATAAATTAAGTCTGTAGAAAAAGTTAGAACCTGTGACGTATACATGACTAGTAATTTTTAATAAAAAGATACTTATTTTCCCCCTCGGCAATACTTACATCCCTAAGAGACGTAGCCTACCTTTTTAACTAAGTGAAAAATATTAAACTGGATTTTCAAATTGAATTATAAGCTTGTTCAAGTTGCTTAAGTAATTCCAGAGTCAAAATTTATAATGACCCAACAGAAAGAAATTTGAACAATTGTGAAAACAGCCATTAAAAGCTTTTACACATTAGATACCAAACATGTTTATAATTTTGAATACAACTTCTACAGAATTTAACTAAAAATGAAAAAATCTCCAATTTTTAACAGAATTTTGGGATGCAATATATTTTATATGTGAATTTTAAAGCAAAATATGGTATAATAATAACTAAAAAATCAGGCTCGGTCGCTTGAAAGTTCGACCAGTTGAATGCATCCTCAGTGAATAATGTTTTGTTCAAATTAAAAATATCTGAGTAGAAATTGGCCTAAATTACATAAAACAATTTTCTAAAATTCTCCAATTTTAATGCACTAAATTTTAAATGTGCATTTTAAATCAAAATATGGAATAATATATTTTTTTAACAAGCTTGGTCGCTAGAAAGTTCAACCGGTTGAATGAATACACAGAAAAACCTTATCTGGAGATTAGTTTGTTTATTTCAAAAACGACAGTTCCGAAATTAATGTAAGTAACCTATGTTATAAAACACAGTGATAACAACAGTGTGTGGCGGAATATTGGTGTAGGCAGCGCATGCTGCTTTCAGACTGTGAAAGACTTTTTACCTGTTCAATGTACCTACTTGTACTTCAGGAACACAAGGAAGAACGTATGGCAGTGTGTTCTAACTGAAATTCTGATGCAACACACACTCAGTTTCCCGCCTTCCGCATTGATCAATGCCTTATTTCAACTGTTAGTATGAAGATATGTCAAATAATTTGTCACTGCACGTAGTACTAAACACATTACAAGTTATTAAAATCATCGTTAACTTTCCATTCAATGTGTTATCAACACCCCACTCAATATTATTTATTCAATCTAAACATTTGTAAGTGTATAATTGTTATACCTATATCACTTTTACACTGACAACATAAAAAAACAAAAATACCAATCACTTTCAGTATGAGAAGAGAAAGCACGTTATTATCGCGTTATTGTTCCCAATAAATCAGCTGTTGTCGATCAGCTGATATTTACGACCAGCTGATCCTTTGGTTCGTTACAATCAACGTTTCACGTGCAATTAATTATTTTATGTCCCTGCTACGGCGCTTTATACATTACTGCGTGTAACTAGTAATTGTGACCGACCCGAGGAGAGAAAGTTTTATCGAATTGAACATTCGGTTTGTAATAGTGACGACGCACAGCGTTAAAAACGATCTTTTTAATGAAACCGAATAGATTAGTAAGATAGATAAACCGCGCACACCGCATGCGCGTTTGTGAGTTGTGGTCGAAACTTGATAACTTACTCAGTCGCATGTTGTAGAAGTAGTTGAACAGCTAAATGAAATGAATACATTAAGCTATACAATATTATTAAATAACAATAATTTAACTATTAATTATTATTTAATTAAATGTCGACAGTATGGATGACTATGTGGATGTTGTTGCAAAAGTTGAATTCTCTAGAATAATCCGTTCAAAACCGTATTACAAAGAAAACAATATTTATATGGAGTCCCACAAGGATCAATCCTCAGTCCACTGATGTTTTTATTTATGTCCACGGCGTGGACTAATTACTACAATACGGAAAATTGCAGTCATCTCTGTTTGCCAAATGTCCCAGAATTTCCGGGATGTAAGTAAATATTGAACGAGTTGACTGATGTGTCTATTATTTCAAACAGATCTATTTGAAAACGAGCTTACTTCGACTAGAACTTTAAAAGCTTAATTTCAATTACATCGTTAAATACCAACACAACTAAAGTCTTACTGTGTTGTTATGCACTAACAATGGGTATGTGGGAATGATGTTCAAACAACTTAACCTAATATTTAATTAGGTTCTAGGCCTAAGGTAGTACTAACCAACCTCGGTTGAATAACTAACTATATGGGAGGAATTTTCAAATAACTTTATAGAATATTGAATAGGTTATAAAAATAATGGTATTAAGAATTAAAATAGTTTAGTGATTGTCTATTTCCGCACTTTGCAGGTTTTAAGTACTTTGTATGTATTACATTTTTTTACACGTGACGACGAGGGTAGATTTCAATCCTCGAAACGTAGTTTTAAACATCTTGTAATATGTAACGATGGCAAATTTCCGAAATACTGTTATCCTTTCATTATAAATTTTGACTTTGAAGTTACACGCAACTTGAACAAGCTGATAATTCAATTTAATACTTTTCATTTAGTTAAAAGGTACTCTCTTGGGGATGTAATCAATTTCCGAGGGTAAAAATAAATACATTTTATAAAAAATTACTAAGCCGTTTTTTAAAATCAAGAATAGGTCATAAGATCATGCTAGCTAGTTTAATTAACTACATGGGAAGGTTTTTCAAACAACTTTACATAATATCAGGTATCAAGATTAATTAACCCACATCGTTGTATTGTAGGCCTATCTAACTGAATATAAAATTGTAAATGTGCGTATGGTTGTTACACCAGACGAAAACTGTGCCAAAGTGCAAGTAGACTCTGATATAGCCAGACGACTACAATATATAATGCTCGAAAGAATAGAATAAGTTGCCAAGAAAAATATAGACATTTTTAACCACGCTAAGATAGTAATGTTATTATAAGCAATTATTTATAAAATCTATATATTCTGGAAAGTACTTTATTGAGTATTTTATTCTGTAACTCGTACCGTTAGGGCAGATGTTTGTTTATCGAGGCGTGGATCTGAGCCCTCAGATCTTCGTTCAGCTATCTGCCTTCTCCCATATGAATATACTTATTTATATTATATTTGATTCTGTTGAAATTTACGTCAGACACTATACACAAAATCAGGAAACCCAACATTCTAATTTTACAATCCGTCGTATTTAGGGAATGTTTTAATAAATTTTACCGACTTCATTAATTTTTCATAATTTGTTATATCATTAATTTGAGTTAACCATTCCATTTGCATTTAAAAATCATATATATATATATATATAATTGTTGTGTTATATCATATATATATATATATATATGTAAAACACAACAATTAAAAAAGGTATTCTTTGTTAGCAGCAACTTATATTGTGCACAAAGGTGAACGTGTTTAATACAATTTCTACACATGTTATATGTATAAAATGGATTTAACAAACCTCCACATATTATGTCCAAAATATGTTTAATTCGCTACATGAATAATTCGCTTTCTAATTAGTTATAAGTGCATTATTGGAGCCGAAGGACTACAATTTGAAGGTGAATCAGTTTTTTAATCTTATATTACCATACCGTATTTTTTAATACTTATAATTTATAAGACTGCATTCATCAAGTAAGAATCAAATTATTTAAGCTTTAATGACTCCAATATTGCGAAGTAAAATATCTATAACCTTGTGTACTAATATGTTAAATAAAAACACGCATTGAATCAGATTTAAATCATATAAGTCATTAATATATCTGTAATATTATATATCTAATGACATTTCTCTCTGTGTTTTAGTGTGTAGGCTACCTGAATTACGTAAACTCTACTGGACCGATTGTACTGAGATTTTACAAGGGCATTCTCGGTTCCTGGTTAAAATAACCAAATTCTCATTACGAAAACCCCTCCGGACTACGCCCCACTGGTATTGAAAACTCCCTTTTGGATTTATCAGCAGATAGTAAAATGTTTTTTTACTCACCTATCAAAGTTAAGATCAATAATTATATTAATTTATACACAGTTAAACAGATGATAGCATAGATTAAAACACACTCTTTAATAAGAGTATATTTTAATCTACGATGATAGTAAATGGTTTCTGTTATTCATCTGTCAAAATTAGTTACACTTTACAAATGTCAAGTAACGTGCAGGAACTTTTTGCATGAGTTTTTTTATTGGGATTTTAATCAACTAAAATAAAATGCCTTTTTTATTACAAGGTGTGTTCAAGTGTGTTAATTGAAAATCTAAGAACTTTAGTCTCCCTTTAGACCGAAGATTTCTCGATAAAATAATTCAGTTGTTACTGAAATCTTCGGAGCTACTCAATAAAATATCACGAAATACTGGAGTATTCCAGAAATTTCAGAGGTACTTATGAAAAACAGTTTCACTTTCCGACTTCAGGATTCCATCTTGAAAATTAGATCTAAAATTGATTAGAATACCTCTCAGTGAATATCACTTATGTCAGGATTATTTCAAAAGCTAAAAAAGAGAACGCTCAGGTTAACAATTTTTTCCAAAATGGAATTGCGTGCGAAGCCGGAAATAACTACTCTAAAATTAAGTTATATTAAATATAAAATTAATCAAAATTTTTGAAATTAAAACGATACTTGCCGTTATTGAAGCATAGATTTACATAGGCCCTATACTTTCGTGGGTTCACCATCGATACATACAATTGGGAATAAACAATATTATGCACATTAGTTTTAGCACAGTATAGTCTTTATCTATAGATTGAGTGGTATAGTTTGTACAGTCACGTTTGCTCTATTATGACTTTCCATAACTTTGTAATACTTCTCTCACACGGCTACTGATTCGCAAATATAAAGTCTCTCAGTTCATTTAAACGTAAAATAAAATAACTCAAAATTATTCTATAATGTATAAGGTATTGTGTAGACTTTGTGAATATATGTGTATCGATTTACACCAACACTGGAAAAAGAAAAGATTAATGGTGATAAAAACTATAGTACGAGGCATATCGTTGCAACCGCGACCGTGTAGCTTCAATATTTATTAATAATGTTAAGAATTCTCAATCAATAGTTTTAATACTACTGTTACAGGAATAAACTAAACTTCTATACACATACGAAGTTTAAACGGTATCTCAGGCTGAAGTGCATTAAACTGCAGTGTATTTAATATAACCCAGTCTTGCAATGATATGTCTCATACTGTAGTAGACGCTTTCCTTTAATTAAAATAATAATTAATAATTTTAAGTTTTATGAAGCTTTGAACAGGTGGAGATTTTAATTTTGTTTCGTAAGATTGCCATATTTGATAAAGATTGGTTTTTATTGAATTATAACATTATTTATGAGCGTAAAACATAAGTGATCAAAATTTAATATTTTCACAACACGTGTATAAGTATTGATAAGGATTCTACTTTAGTAAGAAAAAATTGAATTAATCGTATTAATTTATGAAATGTGTCGTTAATTGAAATGACAATGGGATCTCGGACATTTGTCATTGTTATAAAACAACGTTTCGAGTATTGAAATCTACCCTCTTCATCAGGCGAGAGGGAAATTTATACATAACAAAAGAATAAAGACAGTTGTCGAATCAGACATTCATAATGCAAACATTATATTTACTTGAACGTGTTTTATCGCTGTATACACAATGCAATACAGTAAAGAAATAATAAATATGTGCAGCTGAGCTAGTACGTATTCAACAGGATAAGACAATTGTCGAATCAGATATTCATAATGCAAACATTATATTTACTTGAACGTGTTTTATCGCTGTATACACAATGCAATACAGTAAAGAAATAATAAATATGTGCAGCTGAGCTAGTACGTATTCAACAGGATAAGACAATTGTCGAATCAGATATTCATAATGCAAACATTATATTTACTTGAACGTGTTTTATCGCTGTATACACAATGCAATACAGTAAAGAAATAATAAATATGTGCAGCTGAGCTAGTACGTATTCAACAGGATAAGACGTATTGAGAATCTAGAAATTTTTGCCAACTGCCAACTGCCTACCTGAGAGCTCGAGTTGAGCCAACCGGTGTCTTAGAATAGCTCCAGGGGTAGTACCGAGCTTCTTCGGGCCCACACTCGGTTCAATTGAAAGTTAGTCCAGCTAGCTCCAAGTGTTTCTATTATTGAAACTAAGCTCGATCTATAAATATCCGATTTAACGTAAATCTTTATAGTTGCAAGGAGCATTCCGTAGGGTATAAAAATCTGCCATCTTCAGCTTTGGGATTGTTATATATTATAAATCTGTTGTACATATGTAAAATGTCATTATATTACGACTTAATAAAGTATATGTATGTCACACGATTACACTTGCAACACTTGGATAGGGTTGACGGAGTCAAAAATTGCCGCAAATTGGTAGTTTTCAGATCATCTGAGTGACCTTTTCAGTTATTATTTCAGTATAGTATGCTACAGTAATTAAAATATTTTAAATGTAATATTAGTCAATGTTAATAAAACAATACTTTTCCATACGGGCTTTTTTGGGCGAGGCCTTTCGCCTGAGGATGAAACCTTCGGTTTCGAAAGGCCTCGTCCAAAAAATTAACCATTTGGAAAAGCATTGTTTGATTAACATTTAGTACTATTTAACTTTTTCTCAATTGCTCCAAGTGTCTTTAATAGTATAATAAAGTTTATTATTATTATTAAAATATTACATCGTATTTCTGAGATGAATTTGAGGATAGTCTAAGTTTGATATTACCTAAGTTTGTGAAACTTCCATAGACATTTATTCAATTTTCCATGATATAGACTATTAATATGGTGAAAAAAATTAATTTAATTGAAAACCATTTATGAGAAACTAGTTTCGCGTTTTAATCGTTTGTAGCCTATTTGTCAAACTTCAAAAACACTTAATTATTGGATACTATTCGTATTTTACTGGTCTAATCACGTATATTTTGTTTGGCCGATTAAACATTTGATACTATCTACCGATCAATTCACTTTGAGAAGAATTCTAAACTAAATATTGATGTCACAATGAAACATAACCTTATCAATTATGAAAATTGCTATTTGGCGGGAACACAGTGTTTATTACGCGCCAGCAGTCCTAACCTCGCCAATAGCGTGGTTGCTATCTAATCAGCTGATATTGAGCGATCCGTCAGCTGAGAACGCAACAGTTGTACTGTGTGATCAGCTGTTTATTTTGAACTACACTGCAAACACTGTTTGATGTAGGTAAATAGATTATAACCTATGGCCTGTATACAACGTTTGTACCTAAACCTGTTTACAGCGTGCGTTTTGAAACTGCTCGATTAGAATTAGTTTTATTTACGTTTTATGTTGTTTGTTAATTTTTGTTTTGCCGGTATATTTTAGATTAAATTTAGTATTTTCTATCCTTTGTATGTTTAACTAGTTATAGCTTAATGTTTAAAGAAACTTTTCTTTAGTTTAAGATAATCACGAGTTATAACCAGTTATAGCTTAGTATTTTAAGACAATTTTCTTTAGTTTAAGATAATAACGAGTTATAAACCGTTCATTTAACAACTTAATCTACTTCGCAGTTTCATTTTTGAAATTGTTCTGATAAAAATGGGTTTAAATATTTTTTCGGAAGTAAATAAAACTTGTTTATTTGTTGAGTTTGCCGCTATTGAATCTGACCAAAGTAATTGTATTGTATGTTGAGTAAAATGTTATAGAATTTCACACAATTAAATAAAACTTCAAATGATTTCAAGGAACTCCGGGGAGTTTCAAAGGCCTTACGCGCAATCCTAAGCGTACATCAGCGTAACCGTAACGTATTTCTGTGACTCACCTCAATGAGGGTTAAGAATCCTTATCGATAGCGAAGAGAAGTGGTCCCTGTCTCACCCACTGATCACTGAGTCACTCTGTCACCACTAAACACTGACCATGCCACTACGAACGATGGCAGAAGCGGGCACCCGTCTCGGGGGGTAGGGGCTTAAATAGGCTCGCCCACGCTACCTAGCGGCCTCGTCGCCAACTAGCCAGCGAATTATTTTGGACGCCACTCACAGCAATACCACCAATTAGAACCGAATCCCGGAACTCACAATCTTACCAATTAATCTGTGTTCGGTAATCGATGTCACACAGTCACCCTTCACGCGCCAAGGGTAGTAGATAATTGGGGCGAGTAGACTACGGGTACTCCCAAGACCCGTAAGATATGAGCTCAAATTGAGTTAAATTATCCCACATATTAGATTTTAATAGGTACACATTTAGTTTTAAGTTTGTTAGTGACGCTAGATGGTTTGGAAGGATAACAGTATCTCACACATTTATGTTACATCAATACAATCCAATGTTAGACCATCGTGATATATTAGAAAATGTATAACACAGCGTGTCGAGGACTGATATCTACCCTCTTCCTCAGGTGTATAATTTTAATTAAAAAGTACTTAAATTGTATAACGTTCAGCAATGGACTGCCACTAAAAATGGTATCATATCTGACAACATCTTGAAGTACCACACACGATAAAATGGACCCAGACGTTGTCATTGCACAAACAACACGTCATACCCGCACAAGCGAAAGTTAAACACTGACAACGTATTTTGTTTGTAAAGAAACAGGTTTAAACCCATACCAGATTCTCATTTAAACTGAGGTAAAGGAACCCTTCATTTACTGTCTGATGGTAATTTTTTATTTAAGGAATATTCATTTTCATCCTCTTAATCATTGTCTCTCCATTTAAAGTATTATTTATTGTGTTGTGAATGACTACCTTTTCCTTCGGGTTTCTTAGCTAAAACTTTAAGCACTTATGTCACTTTTACGCAGAACATATCAGCACAAATTCAAATGTATAGATTTAATTCTCAAGATGTCCTGTGGACAGATAGCCAATCATACAGAAAGAGATTTTTTCATCCCCTGGCGCTCAAAAAGAAATTATGTTAGCCTAATTAATTAAGATGGAATTACTTTTGTCTAGCATTTAAAGTGATAGGCTTCGCTTACTCTCAGCCAAAAACAATAATATAAAGTATAATAAATTAGTGTTACAAGTTTCACATAGCGTTTTCCGTTTAAGATTCTGACTCTAGGGTTCAAATCCCGGAATGGATAACACACTTTTACACATTTAATCTGGACTTAGCTTGAAGTAGTGGTAACAATGCTTTCCTGTTAGAGATCCTTGTTACAAAACAAGTTTTACGTCAGCATTACGCGTTATTTTTTAGTCAAAAATGTGGTTTTTTAATTAAAAGAAATAACATAATTTAAATATAAGGATATCCATAATATTAGTCTAGTAATAAAAATCAGGTGAGATTTTATAACGAAATTTATGATTATATAAAAAGATCAAATAGTACTTTGGTTTTTAATAAACTTAAAGAGTGGTTGCTACCTTTAAAAAATTGAAAGTCTCATGAGCATTTAAATATAAAATAGATTTCGTTTTATTCTTTTGTGAAAACAGTCCATGTTTGCTATTTTATTTAATTTCACCTATGTTAATTTAACGGTATAATTATGTTAAGCGATAAGAGTATTGATGTTATTATCTCAGCACTGGTATGTGTATTTCTTAGTTATGTATGAGCGTGACTAATTTCAGTAACAATGGAACCTCTAAACAGGCTTAGCCTTCTGAAGTCCTACATTTTCTCGCCAGTAATTAAGAAGCCAATTGTACTTAAATGCCCTGTATTTTATTTGAGAAAGGTAATACTTTTTGTGTAAATAATACTCGCTCATAGTACTGAACATTATTTTATTTTAATTTCCTTAAGTAATGATTATTTTTGTAAGATAAGTTTCATACATCATGTTTCCCTCTGTTTGTTTGAAAAATGTATTTTGTGTGTAGGAGAATATAAATATTCTTATTCTATTACTGCCAACGTTTTAAATCAAACCAAAAACATTTCTGTATCTAGATCATTCATGGGTAAATAAATGTGTTATAAAGACTGGTTCCCTCGTTTCACGTAAAAAAGATACTGATCATAGATGAAGTAGAAAAAATATTAAGTGGTAGAACTGTCATCGTCTGTGTCTAAAATATTTGGTGCAACGACCTCTCGTGCAAAACCAAGAATTAAATGTCCCAACTGAGTGTGTTTACAACGGATCAACCATTTTATAAAAATATTAAGTGGTAGAACTGTCATCTTCTGTGTCTAAAATGTTTGGTGCAACGACCTCTCGTGCAAAATCAAGAAGTAAGTGTCCCAACTGAGTGTGTTTATAACGGATCAACCATTTTATAAAAATATTAAGTGGTAGAACTGTCATCTTCTGTGTCTAAAATATTTGGTGCAACGACCTCTCGTGCAAAATCAAGAATTAAGTGTCCCAACTGAGTGTGTTTACAACGGATCAACCATTTTATAAAAATATTAAGTGGTAGAACTGTCATCTTCTGTGTCTAAAATATTTGGTGCAACGACCTCTCGTGCAAAATCAAGAATTACGTGTCCCAACTGAGTGTGTTTACAACGGATCAATCATTTTATAAAAATATTAAGTGGTAGAACTGTCATCTTCTGTGTCTAAAATATTTGGTGCAACGACCTCTCGTGCAAAACCAAGAATTAAATGTCCCAACTGAGTGTGTTTACAACGGATCAACCATTTTATAAAAATATTAAGCGGTAGAACTGTCATCTTCTGTGTCTAAAATATTTGGTGCAACGACCTTTCGTGAAAAATCAAGAATTAAGTGTCCCAACTGAGTGTGTTTACAACGGATCAACTATTTAAAAAATCCAATACATTAATACAACGTCATCAAGATACGTGTTGTGTGTAAAATACGTCTTCACTTAAACCAAACGTCAAGATTAAGTGCCAAGTGTATCAATAAAGAATTAGTGCGTAAAATCTGTAATCTGCAAGTTTTTCGGCAATATTGATGGATATAAAGGCTTCATCGTTAAGGGCAGTTTTTAGATGTTTGACCCCCATATGATGGGGGGGGGGGTGTTCAAACTATTCAAACCAAACTCACGTGATAAAAAGTTTTAAAGGTCTTCATAAAACAAAAAGTGCACATTAAAATTGGACCACACAAAATGAAATGGTGACCTGAAAAGAATGGTGATGTATGTACCTAAGTAATTTCCAAATATGAAGGAAAACTGCCGCACACAAATTTCAAATATCTAACTTACTATAGCATATAATTTGTGTATCAAGCTCATTTCCTTAACCAAACACCGAGATTGTAATCAAACACAATGTTACAACCACACACTACAAGATAAACGCACTCTAGACTTCGAGTCAGTGTGGGAGATTTTGCGTTTTCCCCACAACGGAGATCCTGGTCTCTGAGAACAACTCTCAATGGGTCGATGTTTACCATTTTCAATTTAGATATAGAATTAGTAGAGGTGGAGTTTCACAACACATTTCAACCCTATAAGTTCACTCATGCGATCATTATCGTGTATACAGGCGGGCACAGACAAAGACAGAAATCTGTTTTCGCCATCAAATGGTGGGAGAGACTAATTTAAGTATAAAAATTCTGAGGGTACAAACCTACAGTTTTCAATAAATAGATTAATAACACTCCCCTGTACTATTGTGTACACTAGCAGGCACAAACCATGCTTCTAGGTGACAAACGGGGCAACTCAAACAAGAATTCGCTTCCTTTAAGGCCTATCTGTTAAGGTTCAAGTAATCTATTGCTAATTAATTGATAAACATTGATGTTATAAGTGAAGCTCACTTGCGTCAAAAGCATGCAAATTAACAAAACGAGCATTATACAGTGACAACATCAATCGGTATTCAGGTGGCTGAGAGTATTCTCTCCGTTTTAAAGGTCATAATTCTAGGAGTACATACGAGTGTTAAAGTAACAAATTGCATATTATAGAACTGTTTTCCAGAACTGAGCAATGCTCAAAATTTCAAGACTCTAGGTATTTGCAGATTAAGTTCAAAATCGATACTATACTTCACAGACTGACAATAGAAAGTCAATTAATGGATAACTGATGAACTAAACCACGTGACTTCCATATCATGTTTATCAGTAATCCTGGTCATCATAACACAGTAAAAGAAGCCATTTACCGTTTAGCTTGTTACGATGAAGACATTGCTCATTAGGCTACAATATTCAAGCTTTGTATCAAATCTACCACACAATAAAGTAACCTCTTTGCATGTTCTGCACTGTATTGTTGATGGCAGTGACTTTAGGTCTAAAATATCTTTTAACGTCCACAAAATTATAATGTGTAGACAAGTTACTGGAAAATGTCATATGATTAAGCTTCACAATACAATATACTCTGCTTACTAATTTGTTTATCGAGGTTTCCTCCTTGCCAACATGGTTATCCGATTGACCAAAGTAATCTTTTACTCTCTACCTGTATGTAAACTCCTTCGTCAGATATCGTGCGTATAAGAAGACAAAACTCGTCTTTCGTCATCAGAAACTGGCGAGAGAAATGATGTCTACTGTTATTATTTTTAGAATTTAAATACTATGTTTTATTTTTACTTAATTATATAGTGAACAGATTTTTACACTTCTAAACCCCTTGTTTCCGATTTTTTTTATGGCGTAAGTGATGTTAAAGAATAATATAATATGAAAATGATTACGCCTGAATGTAGGCAATCCCCGCTACACCCAGCAGTATCTCAATTGCTTCCCAACGCCGAACCCGAAAAAAATACGAGAAAAGTAGTTAAGTGTTGCACTTTTTTGCGATGATACAATAAAGAATTTCTTGAAATCAAATTTTCTTTTTGCGACGCAGGGGGTATTAAATTGTACGCAGTCGTCTGTTGATTTAACGAATCTTAACGTCAATACTACTTAAAGACAATATGAACAGAATTCACATCACAGACATAAAAAAATCCATACATAATTCTTGAAACAAATTAAGGTTGTGTAAAATTTTAGATTTCAAGTACTTGTAAAAACATTTATGGCGATCTCCAATATGGCATGGCTGGATCTCTTCCCAAATTCAGAGTCATACCTCAAGAAGGCAAGTAAACCAATTTCAGCAAAGACATAGCTGAAATCATTAGCACCAGCCTTTGCAACGAACAATAGCGGTCATCACATTGCTATTGCGTTCCTAATGTTATTTTAAAATATGTTATAGGCCTATATTCTGCACAGCACAATTGGAGTGCCTTAGCTGAAGGTTAGCGAAGGTCATCGCTCATATTTTGTCTATATGTCTAAATGGACAGACAACCACACAATATCTGGAGAACAAACTGACCTATAGACTAGATATTTGACACGTCTTTCTACCTTGTAATATAAAGATACAGTATGTGTGGAAGAAGAACACAACACAGCATGCACGCGCGGAGAACTGGCAGGATATTTGCACAAACTGCCCACACACGATACAATATTTTCTAGATTGTACAATATATTTAAAGACTTTTTCACTTCACTCAATATATTGCGGAAACAGTTCTTCACTTTAAATGTAGCTCACTCACGGTCAATATTATTGTGGAGTTATTGTATATGGGAGCCTTGATACGTTAGGTTTTATAGGCTATTGGAATCTTTGTTTGCTGAGCGTCAGCGAAGCCTTTTATTCGTGGGGCTGGGGAAAAATTTGATTTTGGTCTGCTCGCGTGATATCTCTTCTATTCAGCATAGAGCTTCACTTATGTATAAGCAACACTGAGTTCGATGATGGAGCTGTCACTACATATAATTTGGCTAAGTATTAGTGATTTTCCATAGTGCTTATGGGTAACCATGATGACAACGTGAAAATCGATGAATAAACCAGTGTTTCAATTTCGCTGGTGCTGGCCTAACGTGCTGTGTTCGCTCTTGACCTCTGTGCGTGCAGTTTCAACGGCTGGGTTCATTTTCTCTAAGCTGTTCGTGTATAAGTATTGCTGCAGGTGGAGATTTTAAGTGTAAGCATATGTATTAAGCTTTTTACACCTGAGGAAGAGGGTATATTTCAATCCTCGAAACATAGTGTTATACATTTTGGCAAACATAACTGTGGCAACATTCTGAAATGCTATTATCCTTTCCAAAACCATCCACCCCCAAGTACAAAGATTAAACAAAGAAAAGAGAACTGAACACAATCGTGTGGAGTTTTCAACACATGATACAGTATCACATGTAGCCTGACTATCGCAAGATATCTCGAGACAGATTTCGTTGTCTCAGTTTCTCTTGAGTCCACTAATATCGTAGCGACAACGTGGTATCTTGCTGTTCCCAACACATGATACAGTATCACATGTAGCCTGACTATCGCAAGATATCTCGAGACAGATTTCGTTGTCTCAGTTTCTCTTGAGTCCACTAATATCGTAGCGACAACGTGGTATCTTGCTGTTCCCAACGATATGATACAGTATCACATGAGGCCTGACTATCGCAAGATATCTCGAGACAGATTTCGTTGTCTCAGTTTCTCTTGAGTCCACTAATATCGTAGCGACAACGTGGTATCTTGCTGTTCCCAACGATATGATACAGTATCACATGAGGCCTGACTATCGCAAGATATCTCGAGACAGATTTCGTTGTCTCAGTTTCTCTTGAGTCCACTAATATCGTAGCGACAACGTGGTATCTTGCTGTTCCCAACGATATGATACAGTATCACATGTAGCCTGACTATCGCAAGATATCTCGAGACAGATTTCGTTGTCTCAGTTTCTCTTGAGTCCACTAATATCGTAGCGACAACGTGGTATCTTGCTGTTTCCCAACACATGATAGAGTATCACATGTAGCCTGACTATCGCAAGATATCTCGAGACAGATTTCGTTGTCTCAGTTTCTCTTGAGTCCACTAATATCGTAGCGACAACGTGGTATCTTGCTGTTCCCAACACATGATACAGTATCACATGTAGCTTGACTATCGCAAGATATCTCGAGACAGATTTCGTTGTCTCAGTTTCTCTTGAGTCCACTAATATCGTAGCGACAACGTGGTATCTTGCTGTTGCCAACACATGATACAGTATCACATGTAGCCTGACTATCGCAAGATATCTCGAGACAGATTTCGTTGTCTCAGTTTCTCTTGAGTCCACTAATATCGTAGCGACAACGTGGTATCTTGCTGTTCCCAACGATATGATACAGTATCACATGAGGCCTGACTATCGCAAGATATCTCGAGACAGATTTCGTTGTCTCAGTTTCTCTTGAGTCCACTAATATCGTAGCGACAACGTGGTATCTTGCTGTTCCCAACGATATGATACAGTATCACATGTAGCCTGACTATCGCAAGATATCTCGAGACAGATTTCGTTGTCTCAGTTTCTCTTGAGTCCACTAATATCGTAGCGACAACGTGGTATCTTGCTGTTCCCAACACATGATACAGTATCACATGTAGCCTGACTATCGCAAGATATCTCGAGACAGATTTCGTTGTCTCAGTTTCTCTTGAGTCCACTAATATCGTAGCGACAACGTGGCATCTTGCTGTTCCCAACGATATGATACAGTATCACATGTAGCCTGACTATCGCAAGATATCTCGAGACAGATTTCGTTGTCTTAGTTTCTCTTGAGTCCACTAATATCGTAGCGACAACGTGGTATCTTGCTGTTGCCAACACATGATACAGTATCACATGTAGCCTGACTATCGCAAGATATCTCGAGACAGATTTCGTTGTCTCAGTTTCTCTTGAGTCCACTAATATCGTAGCGACAACGTGGCATCTTGCTGTTCCCAACGATATGATACAGTATCACATGTAGCCTGACTATCGCAAGATATCTCGAGACAGATTTCGTTGTCTTAGTTTCTCTTGAGTCCACTAATATCGTAGCGACAACGTGGTATCTTGCTGTTGCCAACACATGATACAGTATCACATGTAGCCTGACTATCGCAAGATATCTCGAGACAGATTTCGTTGTCTCAGTTTCTCTTGAGTCCACTAATATCGTAGCGACAACGTGGTATCTTGCTGTTGCCAACACATGATACAGTATCACATGTAGCCTGACTATCGCAAGATATCTCGAGACAGATTTCGTTGTCTCAGTTTCTCTTGAGTCCACTAATATCGTAGCGACAACGTGGTATCTTGCTGTTCCCAACACATGATACAGTATCACATGTAGCCTGACTATCGCAAGATATCTCGAGACAGATTTCGTTGTGTCTCAGTTTCTCTTGAGTCCGCTAATATCGTAGCGACAACGTGGTATCTTGCTGTTCCCAACACATGATACAGTATCACATGTAGCCTGACTATCGCAAGATATCTCGAGACAGATTTCGTTGTCTCAGTTTTCTCTTGAGTCCACTAATATCGTAGCGACAACGTGGTATCTTGCTGTTCCCAACACATGATACAGTATCACATGTAGCCTGACTATCGCAAGATATCTCGAGACAGATTTCGTTGTCTCAGTTTCTCTTGAGTCCACTAATATCGTAGCGACAACGTGGTATCTTGCTGTTCCCAACGATATGATACAGTATCACATGTAGCCTGACTATCGCAAGATATCTCGAGACAGATTTCGTTGTCTCAGTTTCTCTTGAGTCCACTAATATCGTAGCGACAACGTGGTATCTTGCTGTTCCCAACACATGATACAGTATCACATGTAGCCTGACTATCGCAAGATATCTCGAGACAGATTTCGTTGTCTCAGTTTCTCTTGAGTCCACTAATATCGTAGCGACAACGTGGTATCTTGCTGTTCCCAACGATATGATACAGTATCACATGAGGCCTGACTATCGCAAGATATCTCGAGACAGATTTCGTTGTCTCAGTTTCTCTTGAGTCCACTAATATCGTAGCGACAACGTGGTATCTTGCTGTTCCCCAACGATATGATACAGTATCACATGTAGCCTGACTATCGCAAGATATCTCGAGACAGATTTCGTTGTCTCAGTTTCTCTTGAGTCCACTAATATCGTAGCGACAACGTGGTATCTTGCTGTTCCCAACACATGATACAGTATCACATGTAGCCTGACTATCGCAAGATATCTCGAGACAGATTTCGTTGTCTCAGTTTCTCTTGAGTCCACTAATATCGTAGCGACAACGTGGTATCTTGCTGTTGCCAACACATGATACAGTATCACATGTAGCCTGACTATCGCAAGATATCTCGAGACAGATTTCGTTGTCTCAGTTTCTCTTGAGTCCACTAATATCGTAGCGACAACGTGGTATCTTGCTGTTCCCAACACATGATACAGTATCACATGTAGCCTGACTATCGCAAGATATCTCGAGACAGATTTCGTTGTCTCAGTTTCTCTTGAGTCCACTAATATCGTAGCGACAACGTGGTATCTTGCTGTTCCCAACACATGATACAGTATCACATGTAGCCTGACTATCGCAAGATATCTCGAGACAGATTTCGTTGTCTCAGTTTCTCTTGAGTCCACTAATATCGTAGCGACAACGTGGTATCTTGCTGTTCCCAACACATGATACAGTATCACATGTAGCCTGACTATCGCAAGATATCTCGAGACAGATTTCGTTGTCTCAGTTTCTCTTGAGTCCACTAATATCGTAGCGACAACGTGGTATCTTGCTGTTCCCAACGATATGATACAGTATCACATGTAGCCTGACTATCGCAAGATATCTCGAGACAGATTTCGTTGTCTCAGTTTCTCTTGAGTCCACTAATATCGTAGCGACAACGTGGTATCTTGCTGTTCCCAACACATGATACAGTATCACATGTAGCCTGACTATCGCAAGATATCTCGAGACAGATTTCGTTGTCTCAGTTTCTCTTGAGTCCACTAATATCGTAGCGACAACGTGGTATCTTGCTGTTCCCAACGATATGATACAGTATCACATGTAGCCTGACTATCGCAAGATATCTCGAGACAGATTTCGTTGTCTCAGTTTCTCTTGAGTCCACTAATATCGTAGCGACAACGTGGTATCTTGCTGTTCCCAACACATGATACAGTATCACATGTAGCCTGACTATCGCAAGATATCTCGAGACAGATTTCGTTGTCTCAGTTTCTCTTGAGTCCACTAATATCGTAGCGACAACGTGGTATCTTGCTGTTCCCAACACATGATACAGTATCACATGTAGCCTGACTATCGCAAGATATCTCGAGACAGATTTCGTTGTCTCAGTTTCTCTTGAGTCCACTAATATCGTAGCGACAACGTGGTATCTTGCTGTTCCCAACACATGATACAGTATCACATGTAGCCTGACTATCGCAAGATATCTCGAGACAGATTTCGTTGTCTCAGTTTCTCTTGAGTCCACTAATATCGTAGCGACAACGTGGTATCTTGCTGTTCCCAACACATGATACAGTATCACATGTAGCCTGACTATCGCAAGATATCTCGAGACAGATTTCGTTGTCTCAGTTTCTCTTGAGTCCACTAATATCGTAGCGACAACGTGGTATCTTGCTGTTCCCAACACATGATACAGTATCACATGTAGCCTGACTATCGCAAGATATCTCGAGACAGATTTCGTTGTCTCAGTTTCTCTTGAGTCCACTAATATCGTAGCGACAACGTGGTATCTTGCTGTTCCCAACACATGATACAGTATCACATGTAGCCTGACTATCGCAAGATATCTCGAGACAGATTTCGTTGTCTCAGTTTCTCTTGAGTCCACTAATATCGTAGCGACAACGTGGTATCTTGCTGTTCCCAACACATGATACAGTATCACATGTAGCCTGACTATCGCAAGATATCTCGAGACAGATTTCGTTGTCTCAGTTTCTCTTGAGTCCACTAATATCGTAGCGACAACGTGGTATCTTGCTGTTCCCAACACATGATACAGTATCACATGTAGCCTGACTATCGCAAGATATCTCGAGACAGATTTCGTTGTCTCAGTTTCTCTTGAGTCCACTAATATCGTAGCGACAACGTGGTATCTTGCTGTTCCCAACGATATGGTGTCTTAAACTCAGAAACGCGAGCAATATCGCTCATATCCACTACTCGCTTATCGCTTGGCTCTTATCGCTCGTATCTTAGCCAACGTAGACTGGAAATTTGCTAGAAATTTTGCAAACAATCTCAGCAAAGAATGTTCCGTTATATATATATATATATATATATATATATATATATATATATATATATATATACACATGGGTTTGCTGTAAAGGAAATACACGATTCTCCAATCTTTTTTATTTATTTCACGAGTATTTATTTTACAGTATTAGTTTGTATTCCAATAACAAGAGCTCCTCCTTCAATGAAATATTTTTTTCTTTCTTGTTATTAGTATCATTTGTTATTGTGAATGATTGCAATTACAAATGTCAAATAAAACATGGCTAATCTTTAAAAGTCCAAATTTGCATGCAACCACC
The DNA here is from genome assembly GCF_021130785.1 of Homalodisca vitripennis. NCBI lineage: Eukaryota > Metazoa > Arthropoda > Insecta > Hemiptera > Cicadellidae > Homalodisca > Homalodisca vitripennis. The sequence goes on from NC_060214.1 coordinate 19,649,189, forward strand.
GAATGTCAAGCCTTGGCGAATAGGGTAAGAATAAAATGTAGAATATAGAATGAGGGACGATGTCCTGCTTAGTCTGGTTATTATTTAAGGTCCAACCATCCATGGACAGTATCATTAACCAGTGACCAAAGCAACTAAAGGACCTACATTTAATGTGAAAACCGAACCAAGGAGTTAGCCTACTCTTACTGACTGATTGGCTAGACCGTCTCCAAATTTTCACACTATTTGAGATGCGACATCCCTAGTCACCTGTGTACAGAAACTCGGGGTGTAGTCAATGAGGAGATCAAACCTAACGCCTTTAGTCTCATGAGTATTTACCAAATACGAATCCTCTAGTCTCATGAGTTTGTACCAAGTACGATCCTCTAGTCTCATGAGTATTTACCAAGTAAGAATCCTCTAGTCTCGTGAGTATTTACCAAATATGATTCCTGTAGTCTCATGAGTATTTACCACGTACGAATCCTCTAGTCTCGTGAGCATTTACCAAGTATGATTCCTGTAGTCTCGTGAGTATTTACCACGTACGAATCCTCTAGTCTCATGAGTATTTATCAAGTACGAATCCTCTAGTCGCATGAGTATTTATCAAGTAAGAATCCTCTAGTCTCGTGAGTATTTACCAAGTATGATTCCTCTAGTCTCATGAGTATTTACCACGTACGTATCCTCTAGTCTCATGAGTATTTATCAAGCACGAATCCTCTAGTCGCATGAGTATTTACGAAGTACGAATTCTCTAGTCTCATGAGTAATTACTACCTACGAATTCTCTAGTCTCATGAGTATTTACCAAGGACGGCTCATCTAGTCTCATGAGTATTTACTAAGTATGATTCCTGTAGTCTCATGAGTATTTACCACGTACGAATCGTCTAGTCTCATGATTATTTATCAAGTACAAATCCTCTAGTCGCATGAGTATTTATCAAGTAAGAATCCTCTAGTCTCATGAGTATTTACGAAGTACGAATTCTCTAGTCTCATGAGTATAAATTTACCACGTACGAATTCTCTAGTCTCATGAGTATTTACCACGTACGGCTCCTCTAGTCTCATGAGTATTTACTAAGTACGATTCCTGTAGTCTCATGAGTATTTACCACGTACGAATCGTCTAGTCTCATGATTATTTATCAAGTAAGAATCCTCTAGTCTCATGAGTATTTACCAAGTACGAATCCTCTAGTCTCATGAGTATTTACCAAGTACGGCTCCTCTAGTCTCATGAGTATTTACTAAGTACGAATTCCTGTAGTCTCATGAGTATTTACCAAGTACGAATCCTCTAGTCGCATGAGTATTTACGAAGTACGAATTCTCTAGTCTCATGAGTATTTACTATCAAGTAACGAATTCCTCTAGTCTCATGAGTATTTACCAAGTACGATTCCTCTAGTATCGTGAGCATTTACCAAGTACGATTCCTGTAGTATCATGAATATTTACCATGTACGAATTCTCTAATCTCATGAGTATTTACCACGTACGAATCCACTTGTCTCATGAGTATTTACCAAGTATGATTCCTCTAGTATCGTGAGCATTTACCAAGTATGATTCCTGTAGTCTCATGAGTATTTATCAAGTACGAATCCTCTAGTCTCATGAGTATTTATCAAGTACGAATCCTCTAGTCTCATGAGTATTTATCAAGTACGAATCCTCTAGTCTCATGAGTATTTACCAAGTACGAATCCTCTAGTCTCATGAGTATTTACTAAGTACGAATCCTCTAGTCTCATGAGTATTTACCAAGTACGAATCCTCTAGTCTCATGAGTATTTATCAAGTACGAATCCTCTAGTCTCGTGAGTATTTACCAAGTACGAATCCTCTAGTCTCATGAGTATTTATCAAGTACGAATCCTCTAGTCTCATGAGTATTTATCAAGTACGAATCCTCTAGTCTCATGAGTATAAATTTACCACGTACGAATCCTCTAGTCTCATGAGTATTTACCAAGTACGAATCCTCTAGTCTAATGAGTATTTACGAAGTACGAATCCTCTAGTCTCATGAGTATTTACCAAGTACGAATCCTCTAGTCTCATGAGTATTTACCAAGTACGAATCCTCTAGTCTCGTGAGTATTTACCAAGTACGAATTCTCTAGTCTCATGAGTATTTACCACGTACGAATTCCTCTAGTCTCATGAGTATTTACCACGTACGAATCCTCTAGTCTCATGAGTATTTACCAAGTACGATTCCTCTAGTCTCATGAGCATTTACCAAGTATGATTCCTGTAGTCTCATGAGTATTTACCAAGTACGAATCCTCTAGTCTCATGAGTATTTATCAAGTACGAATCCTCTAGTCTCGTGAGCATTTACCAAGTACGAATCCTCTAGTCTCATGAGTATTTACCAAGTACGAATCCTCTAGTCTAATGAGTATTTATCAAGTACGAATCCTCTAGTCTCATGAGTATTTACCACGTACGAATCCTCTAGTCTCATGAGTATTTATCAAGTACGAATCCTCTAGTCTCATGAGTATTTATCAAGTACGAATCCTCTAGTTTCATGAGTATTTACCAAGGACGGCTCATCTAGTCTCATGAGTATTTACTAAGTATGATTCCTGTAGTCTCATGAGTATTTACCACGTACGAATCGTCTAGTCTCATGATTATTTATCAAGTACGAATTCTCTAGTCTCGTGAGCATTTACCAAGTACGAATTCTCTAGTCTCATGAGTATTTATCAAGTACGAATCCTCTAGTCGCATGATTATTTATCAAGTAAGAATCCTCTAGTCTCGTGAGTATTTACCAAATATGATTCCTGTAGTCTCATGAGTATTTACCACGTACGAATCCTCTAGTCTCGTGAGCATTTACCAAGTATGATTCCTGTAGTCTCATGAGTATTTACGAAGTTCGAATTCTCTAGTCTCATGAGTATTTACTACTACGATACTCAAATGGGAGGGGGGCATTATGGTTTCATTTTACCATTGTCTTTACTGTCACAGGTGATTTTGAATGTGTAAAAATACATTCACTTGTAATTAAAGTTTACTTTACAAATTTAATTCTATGTTGTATTGCCATTGCCCCCCCCCCTCCTTGATTACCCATTGTCTTTACTGTCACAGGTGATTCTGAATGTGTAAAAATACATTCACTTGTAATTAAAGTTTACTTTACAAATTTAATTCTATGTTGTATTGCCATTGCCCCCCCCCCTCCTTGATTACCCATTGTCTTTACTGTCACAGGTGATTTTGAATGTGTAAAAATACATTCACTTGTAATTAAAGTTTACTTTACAAATTTAATTCTATGTTGTATTGCCATTGCCCCCCCCCCTCCTTGATTACCCATTGTATGCAGTAACTTTCCTATCCATATATCCGAAATTATCGTCCTAACATTTCAAATGTTATCAATAACAGCAATGGTTCCTCAATACTTTGTAGAATCATCATAGTTTAAAGGAATCATAGTTTATGCTGTTTAAACTTACGTTATCATTATTTTAAGTTAGAGGGCTGCGACGTTAGTCAGAGGAATCTACGTTATCATATCCAAAGTTTCTTTTTTTCTATTAGTTACTTTTTTTAATTAGGCATATCCTGGAGGACATTAAACATTTAATTGGGTACCACATTTAATAGAGCAATATTAGAGACCTCTATTTTGGCCCATTATTATTTTTTTATTATACCTTTAAAATAAGTCACTTGCTAGGGGTTCTTATTTTAAACTTTTGACTTACCCTCAAAATACCCCATTTGGGGGAAGGGAGTCAAACATTTAGCCATCTCCTCCTTTAAATAGGTAGGCTAAATTAAGCTCGTAAAATTCCATGCATGAATTTTTTATGTGACTGCAATCAAAATCACCCTAATGCAGCCGAATCTTAATGGTGACTTCCGAATCACCATCGCTTGCAAGGACAGGATCGCTCAGCGGTCACCCATCCAAGCAGCAAACCACGCTCGGCGTTGCTTGACTTGGTTACCGCACCGGCTAGTCCACGCGATTGGTGTAACTTGTTTCGTTGCAACATCAAATCATTGCCTCTCATGCATCTTTATGACTTCTAATAACTAATTGCGCTGTACAGATTGGTTTTAGACTTTGAAATAAATGTGATACAAATAATTTTAATATAATTTAGTACAAGTTGATGTACTTTTAAATGTTTAAAGCGGCGAGACTGGCCATTCTTCCCAAGGACTATATAAAACTATGCATATATGCGTGTGATATATTTCGCGACGGCTATAAAAATTAATAGATTGATACAGATGAGCGACCTGGAGAGTTTAAATCTGGCGAGGGTCGAGACCAATATTGTAGAGAGTGAGGCGAGCCGAGAACCGCTGGATTTATTAGAGAGCTGACCTTGATGGTAAAAATAGAGAAATAAACATGGAACCTCTGCTCGACGCAAATAACCAGGAACAAAACCCTCCTAAAATCTGGCGGAGTGGCGGAGTGGCGGAGTAGGCAACACTACTCACAATGTGACATCGCCCAGGGACAGTGACTCGGGCTTTTTATACGCGTCTATTACTGGATACAAGTTCTCTTGTGATTATTTTGACTTTGGCCTGGTATTTGAATTAAAGAATCGAAAGTTGATGGTGTCCAAATAGGTCTTAAAAGGTCCCACACCATCGTTTTATAGGTAGGATATAATAAATAAACAGCATCTTGGCCTCCTTGATACATATGGTATATAATGTTACAGATACAATTAATATGCAACCGAACCCTTTTTAGTTTAAACACATATTTTTTATTGGTTATTTAGAAGAAAAATTCTCAATAAACTTTTTACTTAATAGGTAGGATACTAAAGAGCCATAACATAAAAGGTGTTTAGCCGGCAAAAAAGGTGAAAGAATTTTTAAATCTAATGAAGGACACGGAAAATTATAGCGTGCTTCTGGGATTCCCCAAGGATCACAACTCGAGCCATTCTTATTTGTACTAATGTTAGAGGTACAATTAATATGCAACCGAACCTTTATTAGTTTAAAACCCTATTTTTATTGGTTATTCAGAGAGGAAAAAATTTCAATAATTTTTTACTTTATTGATTGAATATTCAAAGAGTATAAACTTTACTAGAAGGCCTAATAGGAAAGGTAGGATGTTAAAGAGCCGTATTATCAAAAGTTATTTAACCCGGTACAAAAGTTTAAGGACTTTTTGAGTCTAATTAAGGACCCAGGGAATTATATCGAATTATATCGTGCTTCTAGGGTTTCCCAAGAATCACACCTTGAGCCATTCTTATTTACACTGGGTGCCTTACAAGTCCCACACCCTTATTAGCGGTTTATGAATGAAGATGGGGTGATTTGCTTTAGGGGTTGTTTATATTACCAACTAAGGCGTTTTTTGAAGTAAGAAATATTTTGAACCCCCCCAAAAGGGGTATTTTGGGAGAAAGTTAAGATTTTGAAATAGAAACCCTAAGCAAGTGACACCTTATTTTAAAGATATTATAAAAAGATGAATAATATGTGTTGGGATGGTTAGGCTACATGTGTTAATGTGCCACATGTTTGAATCTGTCTGTTATGGGTGTATTGAATTTGTATACAAGTTTATTTAGTGTGGTATTTTCTCCTTGCTGTCATGGTAACCCATAAGATCAATATAAAAATATTGGCTAACGCTCAGCCAAATCCCATAGAGTGACACGCACCATCATCGAACTCAGTGTTTCTCATATAGAAATGAAGATACGTGCACAATTTCAAGTCTATTGGTCAGTTGGTTCCCGAGATATAATGCGAACAGACAAAGAGACTGAAATGGCATTTTTTCAGCCCTAAGGCTTCGCTAAATCGTAGTCAATAAATTGTATAAAGTACAAAAAGAACGCATTTTAAACGACATTGTCATTTCGGTAGTAGACATGATTCCACTGTGTTCGCCTGGAATGTAAATATTACTACAACCTACATTGGGGAAGCACAATGTTTAATATCTACTAAGTGTTTTTTTATCTCATTTAAGCCTCAGCGTCAGCTATGCCGGCTTCGAAGTGCACTGGTTTTTAAAATTAAAGTACAAAGTACATGAATCGACCTCCCCGGGATTTGAATCCGTGATCTCTCGGTTAGAGAGCCGAAAATATAACCATTAGTCTACGGAGGAGGACATCTACTAAGTTAAATAACACATTGCGCATACAAAACAATAGGATATGGATAAGGATTGTAGTCACAAAACCAGTTCACTAGAATCCGACAAACTAAGTGCAAATATTCTACACTGATATCCTAGGACAATAAAAGAAACAATGCAAATAATCAAGAAGAATCCTGTGGCGGTTTATTTACATCCAGATCTTCAATCGAGTATTTGTTCAGCAGAAAAAAAACCTTGTGGGGTTTCCGGGATAATTTTCACAAACATTTTCGTCATATGGAATTTTTACACCTCCTTGCATATTGATTTACCATTGTTTGAATTTAATAGACAACAATTAAAAATATTCTTTGAGAAGTAAGAATTACAAGCCTTTAAATGAATATAAACGGAGGTTACGTACTTAGGAAGAAGTGCTTTTTAACACATTCCCTAAAAACCTTGTTCTATATAGCAGCTAAAATGTTTAACATTATACCGAATGGAATAAAAAATCAATTCTCGATTAAACCTTTTCTGTTCAATTGAGCATATAAAATCAAAAGCAGAAAAAGGTTGTGTCTTGTCTAGATTAATTATTGCAACATGTATACAAATTTTTATTTTTTGTTATTTTTATTTATTATTTAAAAGTTGAGTACCTTTTCATGTTGATGTGTGTGTTTTGTATGTAAGTGTGTATATGTATATACCATCATGAAATTATTATTAGCATTGTTATATGATTTCTTATTTAGTTTTGTGAAGTATATTGTTATTTTACACAAATATATACTAATATTAATTTCATAATAATACAATTTAATATCTATGCTTTGGTTGGTAATACTTTTGTAGTATAATTTTCTAAGTAATGAAGAGGTCTAAGTGAAAGGGTGGTTTATTTTGGGGTATGGCCTATACAAATTTAATATTGTCTGTAATGTAAAAGTAAAAAAAAAAGTAAAGAATGTCTTATTTTACCAGGCGAAGTTAGGGCTAAGAAGCCCTCTCTAACACTTAACCTGGGGACCAACGGCTTAAAGGTGACTTCCGAACCACCACCAATGGCCGGGCAGGCGGGCCGCTTGCAGGATTGTAATGTTTGTGAATAAAAAGTTAGGATGCATGAATTCATTTAGGGTAAACTTTTTTAAGTTTTTTAAATTGAATATTTGCATAAATACTATTTGAATGTTACTAATAAGAATATGTATAGGGTAAGGGTACGCGGTCAGCTATAGTACGTACGTCATTCTAGTGTGTCTACAACTTGGGAAGAAAACGTCCCACTATCACTCTTTGCTTGGATTTTACAAGGTAAAATGTTCTTTTTCAACTTTGTAATGTAGTATTTATGCCTCAAAACGTAAGAGCTAAAGGTTAATTAACACTGGTAGAAATATTTTGTCTTAATACCAAAGTAAAGTCAGCTTAATTAGCTAACATATGAGTGGAGTTGTAGAACAGTGTCAGTTTAGTGCTGCCGTGTAGCGGCCATTTATTTAATCAAGTCAAGTGAGGCAAAAAAGTACGCAGCACTGCGTACTCTTATCCACCCTGCGTACTCTTAGCCTCACAAGCATAAAGTTGACTGATAACCCTATTTACTCAATATATATTTATTGTTCTTATAAATTGATTGTTGAAATATTTTTTATGTTCCTATAATAATATTAAATTTATAATATTAAAATAATAAAAATTATGTACATTGTAAATTAATTTGTTTTAGTGTTTATAAAGTAGCAAAACATGTACTTTCGGAGATGGTACAATTAAAAGTGTAACCTGGGGTGTGTGCTTTGGATTCGATTAAAATAACTTTACATTTTTGTCTCTAGAGGAAAATGGCGCCGTATAAATAAAAACTGAAAGAGAAGTCATCACCAGTATAATACAGGTCCATAACTTAGTCTGGAGTGTACAACATTGAACATTTGAACGTAGACTATCAGACAATGCTTGTTCAGCTAAACAGTACAGGACTTAGTACTGTGTCGACTGGGATTACTGACGACAAAAGTTTTTATTACCTACTTTGTTTCTGTCTAATGAGTTGAAATATTTATTAATTTTTAACAAACTTTGTGAAAGCCTAGCGTCTTGAAATTTGGAACGCCACACTGAACTGGGTTACAGTGCGTTGATGTTGAACTGGGTAACAGTGTTATGATGTTGAACTTGGTAACAGTGTTATGATGTTGAACTGGGTTAACAGTGCGATAATGTTGAACTTGGTAACAGTGTTATGATGTTGAACTGGGTAACAGTGCGATAATGTTGAACTGGGTTACAGTGCGATGATGTTGAACTGGGTAACAGTGTTATGATGTTGAACTGGGTAACAGTGTTATGATGTTGAACTGGGTAACAGTGCGATAATGTTGAACTGGGTTACAGTGCGATGATGTTGAACTGGGTAACAGTGTTATGATGTTGAACTGGGTAACAGTGTTATGATGTTGAACTGGGTAACAGTGCGATAATGTTGAACTGGGTTACAGTGCGATGGTGCTGAACTGGGTAACAGTGCGATAATGTTGAACTGGGTTACAGTGCGATGATGTTGAACTGGGTTACAGTGTTATGATGTTGAACTGGGTAACAGTGTTATGATGTTGACAATGCTTGGGTAACAGTGTTAGATGTTGAACTGGGTAACGACAAAAGTGCGTAATGAGTTGACTTTGTGAAAGCCTGCGTCTTGAAATGAACTGAACTGGGTTAACAGTGCGTTGATGTTGAACTGGGTAACAGTGTTATAATGTTGAACTGGGTAACAGTGTTATGATGTTGAACTGGGTTAACAGTGCGATGATGTTGAACTGGGTAACAGTGTTATGATGTTGAACTGGGTAACAGTGCGATAATGTTGAACTGGGTTACAGTGCGATGGTGTTGAACTGGGTAACAGTGTTATGATGTTGAACTGGGTAACAGTGTTATGATGTTGAACTGGGTAACAGTGCGATGATGTTGAACTGGGTAACAGTGCGATGATGTTGAACTGGGTAACAGTGTTATGATGTTGAACTGGGTAACAGTGCGATAATGTTGAACTGGGTTACAGTGCGATGATGTTGAACTGGGTAACAGTGTTATGATGTTGAACTGGGTAACAGTGTTATGATGTTGAACTGGGTAACAGTGTTATGACGTTGAACTGGGTAACAGTGTTATGATGTTGAACTGGGTAACAGTGTTATGATGTTGAACTGGGTAACAGTGTTATGATGTTGAACTGGGTAACAGTGTTATGATGTTGAACTCGGTAACAGTGTTATGATGTTGAACTGGGTAACAGTGCGATGATGTTGAACTGGGTAACAGTGCGATGATGTACAATTTATTGCTTTGTGTAATAAACACTGGGATATTTTTATTTCTCGGATCTTGACCATCTCTGTAGGAATTATATCCTAAGTCTTCGTACAAGGAGAGTAGCATTGACAGGCACTTTAGGTGACCAAACGATTGTTTTGAAACAAACAGTGCTCAAGATCACATCCAGTAGATACCACATTACGAGATAGATTCAGTAGTATCATTGTATAGCGACAGTAGTGCTCGCGGACTGTCCGCATATTTGTAAACAAGTGTAACGGCAGTCACACATCGTTTGTTTACATGCTTTGTTTACTTGGGCGTTGTTTACTCACTTAACTTGATACTTCTGAGTCGATGTGCTCGAGTTGTCACAGCGTTTTCCGAACTGTTGGAGCCGTTGCGAAAAAATAGCAGTTGAGAATTTCTTGTTAGCAAATGTATGCAACGAACAATATTTGCTCGTTTTCTATTTTGTTTTAATATTATTAGTGATTAGTCTTTGATAAACTACAAAGTCTCCATTCATTCTACAACATGTGTGTTGCTTGATAACACGATAGTAAATGGAAATCTGCAACATGTAAACTATTAAAATATGCGATAGTATTCATTCAATCATAATAATTATTAATTGCTGTTCGAGAAGTAGCGTAAACGTCCACTAATTGTAGCGTACAATGTTTTAAGACATCGATGCTGAGAGTCGATAATTATTAGAACTAGTGTGTTTTTGTACTTGGCAAAGGCAAGGTAATTTGATTTTGTAAATCATACTCTCTATATTAAATAAATAATTAAAAAAAACATATTTACGTAAGAGAATATAACGGTATAAAACTAAATAATAAACTATAAGAAGTGAAACAACTCTAGTGTATGGTTTACCCCTAGGATCAGTACTAGATCCAATGACTTTCCTGTTATACTGGTAACAGAGAAATAATGGTTCGGATTATTAGTGATACAACTCTAGTGTATGGTTTACCCCTAGGATCAGTACTAGATCCAATGACTTTCCTGTTATACTGGTAATAGAGAAATAATGGTTCGGATTATTAGTGATACAACTCTAGTGTATGGTTTACCCCTAGGTTCAGTACTAGATCCAATGACTTTTCTGTTATACTGGTAACAGAGAAATAATGGTTCGGATTATTAGTGATACAACTCTAGTGTATGGTTTACCCCTAGGATCAGTACTAGATCCAATGACTTTCCTGTTATACTGGTAACAGAGAAATAATGGTTCGGATTATTATTGATACAACTCTATTGTATGGTTTACCCCTAGGATCAGTACTAGATCCAATGACTTTCCTGTTATACTGGTAATAGAGAAATAATGGTTCGGATTATTAGTGATACAACTCTAGTGTATGGTTTACCCCTAGGATCAGTACTAGATCCAATGACTTTCCTGTTATACTGGTAACAGAGAAATAATGGTTCGGATTATTAGTGATACAACTCTAGTGTAAGGTTTACCCCTAGGTTCAGTCTTAGATCCAATGACTTTCCTGTTATACTGGTAATAGAGAAATAATGGTTCTTATTATTAGTGATACAACTCTAGTGTATGGTTTACCCCTAGGTTCAGTACTAGATAACAATGACTTTCCTGTTGTACTGGTAACAGAGAAATAATGGTTCGGATTATTAGTGATACAACTCTAGTGTATGGTTTACCCCTAGGATCAGTACTAGATCCAATGACTTTCCTGTTATACTGGCAACAGAGAAATAATGGTTCGGATTATTAGTGATACAACTCTAGTGTATGGTTTACCCCTAGGATCAGTACTAGATCCAATGACTTTCCTGTTATACTGGTAACAGAGAAATAATGGTTCGGATTATTAGTGATACAACTCTAGTGTATGGTTTACCCCTAGGATCAGTACTAGATCCAATGACTTTCCTGTTATACTGGTAACAGAGAAATAATGGTTCGGATTATTAGTGAAATACAGTCTGAGAATTTTTTCAATTGTCTTAGTTAACTTTTATATACATATTATAAAAATCCAAAGGTTTGGTATGGCCTTTGCCTTTACACGACAATCTACATGGAGTGTGTGGCATATATTTTATATAAATAAACAAAAGACATTTCAGACAAACAAATTAGCCCTAAATATTTATGTTTCTAAAGGTTATACTTGCAAACCGATCCATTGACAGTTCAGTAAGTTGTATTAACTTTAGCTAAAGTAAAGTTATACCAAGTGATTTGAATCCAGTTATGAGCATTTTTTAACTTAAATTTAGATTTGTGATCCATTTGAATATATATTACCCTCAATTTTATGAATTAAGTTAAAAAATATCTGGCATTTTTATCATAATTGTTAGACGACAGATTTTACTCATTATAACTGGGGTAATTCTTTGCTATATTTAATTTGCTATCACTGTTTCTCCTGTTTGCGAGTAGATAACGCCCAACTACAAAGTTTCAGTGACAGCTGATTAAATAATTGTAAACAGCATGGAAGGAAATATCTTCTCATAGACTGTAACATACTCTAAGGTATTGACTTCGAAATCTCACATTCAGTATACTTATCAGTTGATAATATCCCAGTTTGTAGAGATGGATGAAACTAGATTCCTTGTGTGCCACATATCTAAATATAAAAACGAATTGTCAACTTTAATTGTGTTTGCCATAAACTCAGACCTAACTCTTTAAATATAGAAACCGCATAGTTTTGAAATTGTTATACACAGTTTAGCAGTGGTTTCCAAAATCGTATATTTTGTTTTGGTCTGCAATAAATTCGGAAATATAATTGATAACTTATCAATCCTTGTAATTTTGATGATTATACAATTCCCAGAACTTAGTATAAGGCAGCTATTTTTAACCTAATAATTAAAAAATTTTTAATAAGTAAGCATAAGATGTACCGTTGTAAATTATATGAGATTTCTGAAACGTTTGACAGGTTTATTCTTATATTCCTAATAACTTATATATATATAACCATTCATTTTCTAAGCTTTGAACTTCCGCCATCTTGAAGCCTTTAGATTATTTGAAAAAATGAGTCATTATAAATAATATTTGCTTAAAAATAGTGCATAATTGCGAACAGTCGGCACTTTGGAACTGTATATTAGTTGAGACTGGCCTAAAAACTATCTAAGCCATGTGAAAATAAGAAATTTGTTTACTTTTTACTTTGTTCAAATGTCTAAATTGTATAGGCTCATACCTGCATATGAATACACTTTTGCGTTAGTGTGGTTTTTTGTTCTAGGAGCCATTATCAGCGGAAAAGTCTTCTGGAAATTCTATCATGAGTGTGATGGCGGTATACAGTTTTCTATGGAATATACCTAATGACCGCTAATTTCGAAGTTTTCTGAAAATATTGCGTCAAGAATGTCACCAATGTAATATTATATTGACTCAGATTACGCTGTGACAATTACATTACGCACTGCCCATAGTCTAACGAACGGTACTTATTGCGTACGAACTCGTCTTCCAGCGGAAGACCTTTTTTTTGACGGAATGGACAGCCCTGTCTTTGCGCCCCAAAGGTTTGGCGTTCTCTCCACATTTCCGAGAGCTAATGTATTCTGTTCCCTCGCCTTCTATATCGGCCCCTGACTAATGTTATTGCTGCAGTGATGCCAACTGCCAAACACTAATAGTCCGGTTAAACAGTTCACTGAACTGACTCACTGACACCGAGTACCGCTACCGCCCATTGTCAAGGTGACTCATATGTTATTGGTCCGCAGGTGGTACGCGTACAGTTCACTTTAGGTAGCTCTTGTTATTTTCGCCGAACAGTACGAGTTAAAGCGACTTACGCGTAAGTCACGTCATTACCTTAATTACGCCATAGCGTTCACACTGTGTAGCGCTTAAATAAGTGAAATCAAATTTTGATTGTTCACAGACACATAAAAAGATGGAAAATTATCATATAAATAGTTATTTTTATATTATACTAGCAGTTCCCCCGCGGCTTTGCACGTGTACTTCTGCTTTGAGTGAATTACTATATTTCCGACGCCAATGTTGATTTTGCCTTGGTCAAGAAAATATGTCAACAAGTGTATATTTATGGTCAGTGCAGTTTATTTCTGTCTTAGTATTTTTTTGCAATAGTTTATTCTACCTTATTTCCCCTATTAGGAAAATATATATATATATATATATATATATACCTACACAGGTCTGACAAGCCTACTTCTATCGAAAGTCAACTAATATGGCTTTTATAACAGTCTTTAAAGTTTTAGCAAATATAAGATATTAATTTTGCCTTTGATATCTGTATTACAGTAGTGACCAATCATTGCATAATTAATATTTGTTAAAATATACAGTTAAAAATATATTTTTTCCAAAACTTTTAATTTTCTTATCCGGGTATTTTCTTACACTGTACTCAACAATGGTTGCAGAAAAGGTAGATATAAGAAATGTTGTTACTATCAAATTTATAGAGCTTTCAAAACTATATATTTAAAGAAATTGAAAATTGTGGTTAAATTACTCAGTTGTGCTGTCATAAAACAATGTTTATACAGAACAATTGAGTATTACAGTTTTTTCAACTATGTTACGCTGGTACTACTTTCATTACTGCAAGACTACCCCGGTGCGTCCATACTGATAACGTAACTCATTATGTGGGAAATAACATTTTTACTATCCACATACATATAAATATATGGAAAATTATCATTAACATAGTTATTACAATATTATATTTTAGAGAATACACCAAACATCCTTGTTGGGATTGTATGGCACAAATTTAATGTTGTTCGTTAAATCTAGTTGTGTTCCTTAAACCATTAACGCTATTTCACTAAACCGTTTGTTCAGAGTTTAAACCCATTTAAAGTTATAGTAACTATCTAATTTTTATGTATTAAATTTTAAATGTTGAGTATTTTTTGTTATTGTCAGAGTTTACTCATTGTGTTTAATAGTTCTTGTAAAATATTTATTATCGCGTTTTCCTCCATTTGTCGCTACATAGCACACAACCAAAACGTTTTTTGCTTCTGATCATCACATTCTGTGATCATCTAGTTTAGAAATAAATTTTCACAGTTAAAATCTATAAAAATTAAGTGGAAAAAATACAAATTTATTTAGTACGGTGCTGCTCCCTGGTAGCTCAGTTCGAAACTAATACCGGCACGGTTAGCCAAGTAAGAATTATTTTATCGCTGGAGCAATATCGTTTCAAAGATCGATACATAGTCAAAGATGATACTAAACTATGAGTATATACTAAAAACATTATTAATTACGATTTAGTATGACACAAACCGTAACAATAAAACTACAAATTAGCCTTTAGTAACGTATTATTTAATATCCAAACTCGACAGTTCCGTTCTACATTATGTCTGCTGAATGAAATGCGCGTATATCAAGTACTGGCTTAGCTGGTCTTGCAGCAGACCATTGACTATATGGGATCAACCAACATATGACTTAGGCCTCTTGAAGATGTTGCTGTTGTGACTGATCCTCGTGTCTGGTCGGATTATTTGTAGGGAAATACTGCATGATTTTGAAAGTAAACACCGAGACAGAAAATATATACAGTAAACGTAACAGCAAAATGTTTAAATTAGTAAACACTTTTCGACAAATGTTGATACTGCGCAGGCCACACATCACTCTACAAAAAGCTTACTTTGCAGTTAAGACTCTTCCAAACTGAGGTTGCTTCTGCAAAAAGGAATAAAATATCCAAAATAAACGAGTATAAGGAGTCAAAGTACCCCGATTTTTTTCTTCTCGACATCTTTCATATCTCTTGATTTCATCATGTCGTTCGCAGGCCATAGAGAGATGGTAACACTCGACTTTGCAGTGTAATTTTACAGTAAGCTTATCTTTGATATTAATTTTATAGGTGGCTAGCGTAATTTTAAAATACAGGGCATTTCCATATTATGTTAACGGTTCAGTGTTCAAATAACAAATATGTTATCAGCAATTTAAGTGCTGAGGTATTGTGCTATCACTAGTAAATGAACACAACATTTTCCAATATAACTTTTATTTTGTGCAAGGGCTTCCGGAATTAAAGATTCCGTCATCAGGCACTTCACAAATTAACAAAAGTTTACATTTTTTTTTAAATAATACAAATTATAATAACATATGATAAACGATCTGGATGTATGGTTAGCCAGTATAAAATATTTAATCATAATTACAATTTAATTTCTTTATAAATTGAGATGAGAGTAGAATTGAATTTTGAATTGGTCCGTCTTCATTATTGATAAGGTTTTCTTGATTTGTGTTAATGTAAAATGTTTCTCAAGCATTTAAGTGTATTGTGTTAGTAACTTCTTTCAATAATCGTAAATTTTTATTAGAGATGGTGTGTCCAGATTCAATACAGTGATTCGCAATAGCAGATTCTTCATTTCTTCCATATTGTATATGTGCAAAGTGTTCTATGAATCGTGTCTTAAGGGGGGTGGTCGGAACGAATTTTCGTCAAAATTATCGATTTTTAGATTTTTAGCTATCTAAATTCCTCAAATTTTTAGCTTTAATTTGATACCAAAATTACTGTTTATTATTATTATATTTATTTTTTTATGAGACATTTTATTACAGTATGCACCGTAGTTTTTTTTTCGTGGCTCCACCACGCCGACTGGGCTTCAATATAGTACTCACTCTAAAACTGTTACGAAAGATTTTTTTGTTATTATAGCTGTGTTGGCAACACTTCATCACGTGATACACTTTGGTTGTGTCAGTCAGATGTTCTGTTTATTGTTTGTCTGACTTGTTGGTTATGTTTGTGTTTGTAATGTTGTGACAGTGATTGTTTATGCTTCAATGGTGAAAATTTAGTTACCAAAGTTATTGAAAGTGGTTGTAGTTTATATTTTTATTCGAAATGCCTCGCGTACCTAGTAAGACATTTAAAAAACGTAAAAGTTTATTCAGTGGGGTACCAGCTTGGAAGACAAACAATGGAAGTGGTGGTGATACTTCTGCTAGGCCTAGTGTTAGCTCCAATGTCACTGAACTTACGCCTACTCCTGGACCAAGTGATGATTGTAATCTAAATAAACAGAGCACATCAGGGAAAAAGTTAGTTAGTAGTTTAGATGAGTATGAGCAATACATAAGTATGAGTAACAATTGTAGTAATGATATTGTAAACTTGCTGAGTTTTGAGAAGTTGCTTTTAGACATAGCGGTTTGCTCTCAATGCAATGGTTCACTTTCACTTCAAACAAGTAACAGAGTAGGCCTATCTGTGACAATTGAAATAAAGTGTAATGAGTGTGGATTTTCTGTATCATATAGTAACAGTGAAAAATTAGGAAACCGTAGATCAGAAAGTAAATGTTCGAGCAGTTTATGCTTTTCGCTGTATTGGGAAGGGGGAGCAGGCAGCGAAGACATTTTGTTCAGTTATGAACTTACCAAAGCCTCCTTCTTTCAAGGTATACAACAAAACCCTTGCAGCAACAGTAAAAGAAATTTGTGAAGAAGAAATGAAACAAGCAGCCACAGAAGCTGTGGTTGAAAATGATGGCGATATGAATATAACTGGTATTTTTGACGGAACCTGGCAGCGCCGCGGCCATGTCTCACACAACGGTGTTATTACTGCTATTGCCGCTAATACCGGGAAAGTAGTAGATGTTAGGGTATTTAGCAGATTTTGTAGGTGCAAAAACAGACTAAATCAACAACATGAAGGTAATTGTGCTGCTAACTATGCCGGGACAAGTGGTGGAATGGAGGTGGCCGGTGTTGTTGACATGTTCAGGAAATCAGAGGCTACTAGGGGTATCAAATACAGATATTACTTAGGTGACGGCGACAGTGCTGCATTCCCAACCATTCAAAAGGAAGCCCCTTATGGCCCAGAGTATGTAACAGAAAAGTTAGAGTGTATAGCTCATGTTAGAAAACGTATGGGCACCAGGCTCCGAACTCTAAAGACTAAAATAGGGAAAAAAGATCTTTCCGATGGTAAAAAGATAGGAGGCCGTGGTCGCTTGACTAACTCTGTTATAGATGAAATACAGACATATTATGGTCTGGCAATTATGAGGAATACAGATAGTTTGCAGAAAATGAAAGCAGCAGTCTGGGCGACTTACTTTCATCTTGTTTCATCTAACGCTGAACCTGCTCATGCACTATGCCCCAATGGACCTGATACATGGTGCAAATTCAAGAAAGCTATAGCTGAGGAAAAACCATACAATCATAAGGACCACACCCATCTGCCTCCAATTGTTATGGATGAAATAAAGCCTATTTTCAGGGATCTCTCTCAAGAGCATCTGCTGCGTAAGTGTCTGCACGGGGGCACGCAGAATCCTAGCGAATCCCTGAACAGTGTCCATCTGGTCTCGGGTTCCTAAAGCAGTTTTTGTAATGAAGAATACCTTGGAACTAGGAGTGTGTGAAGCAATAGCTACTTACAACCGTGGTAATATTATAAAGTGTAAAATTTTACACAAACTTGGAATCAATCCTGGGTCAAACTGCATCCGTGTCATGAAGGAGCTTGACGAGGTGCGGATAAAAAAATCGGATAAAGCTATGCAAGAAGAAATTGAAAAAAAAACGGTGCCGTAAACAGCTCAGCATTGCCAATAAGAGGTTAGAAGATGTTTATGAAGATATGGAAGACCCTGACAACCCTTCCTATGGAGCAGGCATGCACTAAGGTAGGTTTTTTCCGTTTTTCATAATAAAGTTGGTTTTTTGGCGTTTTTCCGAAAAGTAGATTTTTTTACATTTAGGTACACATATATCAAAAACTACTAAAGATATCCAGTTAATTCTTTTTTTGTTGTGTTCCCCACACTTATATCTTTGTTTTAAGCGATGGGTTTTATGATATTCCTATTTTTAAATTTGTCATTAAAAAAATATACAAATAACATCCGCAAATATTTAATGACTAATTAAAAAAAAGATTTTTTTTTAGAAAACATTTTGAGAAATAAAAACCAATCGCTCTAATTTAAAGATTAAGGTGTGGGGAACACAACAAAAAAAGAGTTAACTGGATATCTTTATTAGTTATTGAGATATGTGTACCTAAAGATATGGTATTTTACATCGGGAAGATAGGACATGCCGACCCCCCTTAATGTTCCTTTTAGTTTGGCCAATGTACAATTTATCACAGTCGTTGCATTTAATTTCATAAATTCCTTATTTGTTTTCGAATGTGGTTTTGTCCTTGGGATTTCCTAATATTTTTGATAATTTGTCGTTTGTTTTATAAGTGACAGATTTGTTTGTATGCTTTTTAAAAATCTTCTGTAATTGATTTGAAATGTTACTATATGTTGTACAGATGAATTCTTGTCTATTATCTTGAAGGGGTATTAATGTTGTTCTAGATTTTCTTACTTTTCTTTTGATTGATTTGTGAAGTATGTTGTCAATAAGTTGTGTGGTGTAACCGGTAAAATAGCAATATCTTTTATGTAGTTTAACTCTTTGCTGTAGTTATCGATAGATAGTGGTATATTCAAAAGTCTGTAGTAAATCATTGAGTTGAAAATAGCTCCTTTTTGTTGAGGTGGATGGTTAGATATTCGTTGACAATAAATCTATTTATATGCGTCGGTTTCCTTTAAATGTCAAATTTCGATTGGTTTCTAATTACTAAAACATCTAAAAATGGTATACTATTGTTTTGCTCAACTTCGTATGTAAATTTAATGGTAGGGTAAAATGAATTTAGGGTCGAGATAAAGTTTTGTAGGTTTTCATTTTTATTAAATATTTCAAAGACATCATCGACATATCTTATCCACTTTATTAGGAAATATTTCATTTTTGTTTTAGCCGTAGTTTTCAAAATAACTCATAAATATATTTGCAATGAAAGAGGATTTCCCATCGCTGTACCATCAATTTGAGTGTAGTACGATTCTTTAAATTGCAAAGTATTATGATTCATACACAGGTTTATTAACATGGAATATTCATCAACTATTTCTTTTTGTAAATTTATGGAAAACAACCAATTCAATATTTTTTCATTGTATCTCTGATTGGAACATTAGGATACAGTGAAACTACGTCAAGGGTTGTCAGATACTCGTCTTCTTCTATAATCAAGTCTATGTCTATGTCTATGTTGGTTCTCGACATACGGTGCGGATATATCGAATGAAGCCGAGCCAATAGTAATTCTTCACAACCGGCCCAGGTTAAGTGCGCTGAGGACAGATCTCTCGTGTTGGTGTGGTGCCAGCCAATGTAAACTCCAGTGGTGGAATGTACAGCAAGAAGAGAACTGCAGGACAGATAGTCACCTATGAGAGGAGCCAGTACTATTTCAGGGCAGCGGCAAACATAACTCTGGCGTCATTATCGGCTCATAACGTGTGTCGGACCGTTCCCGCGCCGATGACGGAAATAGACACTGCAGCCGACTGCCGGAGGTGCATACACAGTACCTGCAATAATTAACCTGGCTATGGACTTTTCGAAACAGTTTTATAGTCAAGAACTATTTTATGTTCCTCTATTGCAGCATCGCATTTAGTACTTTGCTTGGTGGAGAAGGAGAGGGGAGGGGGTGAATCAGATAGAAAAGCACACCACGCCAGAGGGTATTGAATAAATATGAATAAACCTAATTTTAAATGAATTACAGACCCTATTTATTTGCTTAAAGTTCGTTATTGACAATGAAAGGCTTGAAAGGATAAAAGGATTTTGCCGTCGTTATGTGTTACAAAATGTATACCACGACGTTTCGAGGATTGGGATGTATCCTCTTCGTCAGGTAGGGAAGGTATTAATACTTACAAAAATAAAGAACAGAAAGTCGAAAATAAGGGAAATAAAGGGCCCAAACGTACACAAAAGCTGCGTTACACTTGGTACACAAACGTACACAAAAGCTGCGTTACACTTGGTACACAAACGTACACAAAAGCTGCGTTACACTTGGTACACAAACGTACACAAACGTACACAAACGTACACAAAAGCTGCGTTACACTTGGTACACAAACGTACACAAACGTACACAAAAGCTGCGTTACACTTGGTACACAAACGTACACAAAAGCTGCGTTACACTTGGTACACAAACGTACACAAAAGCTGCGTTACACTTGGTACACAAACGTACACAAAAGCTGCGTTACACTTGGTACACAAACGTACACAAAAGCTGCGTTACACTTGGTACACAAACGTACACAAAAGCTGCGTTACACTTGGTACACAAACGTACACAAAAGCTGCGTTACACTTGGTACACAAACGTACACAAAAGCTGCGTTACACTTGGTACACAAACGTACACAAAAGCTGCTTGGTTGGTTCAAGTGTTTTTATTAAGCACAATTCACGAGTACGAGAATCACAATCACACCAGCACAGACTACAGTGGGATACTAACTAACTGATGTATTTCAAACAAATTGAATTGCTGTTACACGAATATTCTTTTGTTAGGACTTGGGGGCTTCTACCCCCTCGTTCCTCCCATAGCTACGCCACTGCTCCACTACAGTTGTGTTGTTTGTCTCACATCTCCCCCTCCTCCCACAGTTTCACCCTTCCCCCTGATACTTCAAAGATACTTTCTGGTAACTAAAATAAAAAGGCTATTGAATATATATTTCGCGTCAAATGAACTAAGAACAAACACTAAAGGCTGGATAGGGCCGCTTTTTATGAGCCAAGATCGTGTTAGTGTCTGCCAATACGTTACGGTAGCAAGTAATGAAGAATGACCGATAACTTCGTCTCGATGACGTTAGAGCCAGCCAAATCATTTGAACATTTACAATTCTGGGAAGTTAGTTTGAGTCGAGTCGCAAAAAAAATAACGATGAATAACAAATTGATAGATCGAGGATATCAGGCTGGGAAATAGGTCCAGTTGCTTTTAGTTTTACCTCCCTTCAGATTCTAACCGTTCTATCCCATCATTATATTATATTAATGTTGTGATTTGTCTTCAGTGAAACGTGCGCCATAATCGAACTCAGTGTTTCTCGCGTATAAGCCTATACTTATTTATTTCCACGGTAATACCACTTAAAAATATTATAATAAAGAACATGATCGCTTAGTAGGCTGCAAGGACATAACAAATATTTGGTACAAATAGAACAAAATATAAAGAACGACTTAATTGCAGTAATAATAGCCAATAAATGCATTAACAATATATAATAGCAATGAGCAACAAAACTATCAACAAAAATCATAGGCTACGTAGCTTACCAGCAAGAGCCTAGTAAAAACAGCAACTACAAACTAATGTAAACGTAAAGTAAGATTATATGGACGTAATGTTAATAGGAAGAATTATAAATACAAATAACAAGTAACAGGACCTTAAATGAACAAAAATATCTGCAAAAGGAACAACATTAAAAATATGTAAATAACATTTAGTTATATATGAATGAATTTTTACCAGTCCCTAGAGTGATAGGCTTCGCTAACGCTCAGCCAATGATGGTTCTGAGAAACGAAAGTTATTTTTAATACCCCTCCATAAAGATCAAAAATACCTATGTCAGTCCTCTCCTCCTCCTAATATTGATATTCATTCCATATATGTTTAAAATTTTAATTGCTGCATTAACCAAAACCGGTACGGAATCGTTTAACTAAAGACAATTCCGTAGCTTGTAGAGGCTTCTTTCATTAGAAGGAGATGATTTGGTCATCAAAACATTTCAAATAGTCGTCAAGTAGAAATTAATAAAATCCAGCACATAGTTGGACACTAATCTAAAAGTATAATTACAATACTCTAACCGACTTACCTTGGTCTGAAGATGCAGTAAAGTGGGATATTTGGAAACAACCTCATTATTATTCTGGAATCTTGGGCCATGGCGGAGATTAATTGGATACTATAATACTTTTTTGCGGCAAGCGCAGTTTTAAAATACAGGGCATTTCAATATTATGTTAACAGTTAAGTGACCGGAACAAATATTTAATAAGCAATTTAAGTGTTGACATATTATTGAATACGTCAATACTACGTTTTCACCTCTTCGAGGAACGTTGTAAGTGTTCTCAGCAAGGCAGAAAAACGTTTAATTTTTGAACTTACCAAATTTTATTGGATGAGCTTTAGCGAAGCCTATCACTCTTGGGGCTGGAAAAATTACATGTATGTGTGCCCACACGATATCTTGACAATGAAATGACCTATAGGCTTGAAATAGGCTTTTATTAACAATAATATGTCAATACGCTACTGGCAATAACGGGAGCAACTCAAGGGAGTTATTGTAAAGTTGACAGTTATCACGCTTACTGCTCTGTCAGGAGTCAGTATTCTTTCTGCAGCAGAATAGAGCAGAGACATATCACATGAAGACTTTTGGGTTTCTTTCAAATTGATCCTGTTAACTGTTGTCAGATATAAACCTTTGATTTTGAAAGTTACAGGTTGTAGAGGGACGTGGAATGTCCCCATTACTATATTTCATAGTTTACACTCTCGATCTGCTACAAGTATTGAAATTTGATTTGGACGATGGAAGGATTGTCAAAGAAACAGGATTGTTTCTGGCATTCGTTCAGTGACAAATCACGATGAAAAATATCCGGAAATCCTGTTTCCTTTGCAATCACTAGTTATTAAGTTTATAGTTATCCATCTTAATGAAGTGGAAGAAACAAGACTCGGGTTGAATTTCCTGGACAACAAGCCCGTATGTGAAAATCATTTCTGTCACATGATATATCTGTTTTGTGACGCAGTGGCAATATCGTTTGCGTAGATACAACTTCTACAATGTGTTAACATAAAACAGGAATAGAAAGAGATGTTTATCAAAAGATGTTCAAAGACCTGCTAAGACATAATGATGTTATGGGTTTGTTATAATGACTCCCTATGAACAATGTTTGTGTTAGGACTTTTATTTTTTGTTAAGATAAAACGTTTATGAATTGCACATAGTCCTACAAGTACCTTTGAGCTGCTTCAGGAGTGACAGGGTATTCTGGATGGGAAAGGTTGGGGATAGGGGCCACCTCCTGTCGAGATCCATGAGGAATAATTTAGGGCACTAATCTCAAGCTGTATCCCCTCGGAAGAAGGGGAAGCTAGCTCTGAAGCTGCCTATCCATTCAAAGCAGGCATATGTGTGTTAGGACTTGGTAACAACGTACTACCAGCCAGAAGTGAACCCTCCTGGGGAATATGTGTGTTAGGACTTGGTAACAACGTACTACCAGCCAGAAGTGAACCCTCCTGGGGAATATGTATGTTAGGACCTGATAACAACGTACTACCAGCCAGAAGTGAACCCTCTCTGGGGAATATTTATGTTAGGACTTGGTAACAACGTACTACCAGCCAGAAGTGAACCCTCTCTGGGGAATATGTATGTTAGGACTTGTTAACAACGTACTACCAGCCAGAAGTGAACCCTCCTCGGGAATATGTATGTTAGGACCTGGTAACAACGTACTACCAGCCAGAAGTGAACCCTCCTGGGGAATATGTGTGTTAGGACCTGGTAACAACGTACTACCAGCCAGAAGTGAACCCTCCTGGGAAATATGTGTGTTAGGACGTGATAACAACGTACTACCAGCCAGAAGTGAACCCTCCTGGGGAATATTTGTGTTAGGACTTGGTAACAACGTACTACCAGCCAGAAGTGAACCCTCCTGGGGAATATGTGTGTTAGGACTTGGTAACAACGTACTACCAGCCAGAAGTGAACCCTCCTGGGGAATATGTGTGTTAGGACTTGGTAACAACGTACTACCAGCCAGAAGTGAACCCTCCTGGGGAATATGTGTGTTAGGACTTGGTAACAACGTACTACCAGCCAGAAGTGAACCCTCCTGGGGAATATGTGTGTTAGGACTTGGTAACAACGTACTACCAGCCAGAAGTGAACCCTCCTGGGGAATATGTATGTTAGGACTTGGTAACAACGTACGACCAAGTTTGAAACTAGTTTGTTCCTGAAAACAAGGAATACTCACAAGAATCCGAGCTAGGTGAAATAAAATAATAAATAAGTCTCTCAAACAACTCATAACGTAAATTAAAATTAGCTTTCGTGTAAACGGTTTGAAAAGCTTCAAAATAGAAATTGTATTGCTTTATAAGCCTTTGGAAAAAGCATGAAAGGGTTGATGAAGCTTCAGATTTTCCATTTTGCATCGCAATTACAGTCCAACTAAATTCTTCCATGGACATGAGTCTGCCAGAGATTTCTGGTATTCGTTTAATTCATATTTAAAACGAAAGAGGTCAACTTGAGAGATGGCTGACAAACTATTTCCGGCAAAGAAACTACATTTTGGCTGTATCATAGGGATCAGGATGTAAAATATATTTGGAAGATCTACCTATGGAATGTTTCTGTGGCCTATTGTGTGGGGCGCTAGTATTTCAATATATAGCAAAACAAGCAAACTATTCTCGAGAGCAAAGAAATAACACTCGCTAGTGTATTATCACATTAACCTGTGTAAGCCCAAAGATCCAGTGTCGACCCTCTGGTAAGACAACTGTATGTTAGAGTAACTGCTTATTTCTTTCAGATTTTAGGTATATATTGATAATCCGTGCCCATTTGGGATCTAAGCCCAAATGTGTTAAAGTTTTAAGATACCTATTTCTGGACTCAATATATCGTATAAGGTCACTGTTATAGTTGTGCCTTTATATCTGTTTTAAAGTAAGTTCAAAATTAAAAACATAGTGTTTTTTTATTAGAGCTAGTTTGAATTTTTATTAAAATAAGCGTTATTTAATTTTTTACAGAAACATGAGTTCTCGGTATTAAGTAGACTTGCTGGCTGGCAGCTTTCTACAGAAAGCTGTAGTTTACTACTTTTTTACTGTTGAGATATAAATATTAAGTTTATAAATAAAACGCATAAGAACAATTGAATATCGATATACCTAAAATGAACCGAATGTGAAATATGGACTTTAATCACAAATAATTGGAATTTCATTTGAGTTTTTGATGCAGTCGGCCACAGTTTATGTTTTGATTATAAACAAAAAATATAATAAAATAAATAATTACATTACTTTTTTGTGTTTTAAATATACATATATAAGAAAAAAAGTATCAAGAGCTTTAAAATTCGTACTTTAAGAAGAGGTTAATATGTCTACCAGTGTCCGTCTTTAAATATGAAGTGATAATATGATATTTTACTTTTTCTCGTGTTTTGAAACACCAAGAACAATAATCAGCGTTTAAAAACACATTCAGACATACGGTAAACATTTCTTACACAAGCTTCGCCTTAAAATGAGGAACACATTTGTTTTAATCGTAAAATTTTCCCTCCATCTTCTCTTAAAACACTTTTGCACCTCTTTCAAAGGGCAGCCATCTTTATTCAAGGCGCACTCTACACTATCTTCTCATAAAACGCAGTTGGCACTTGATACAATAGACAAAACCGCCCCTAAACGATGTCACCGCTGAGTGAAAAGTTAGGAAAGTGTTAGGCAAGGTTAGTGCCAACGTCTAGGCCGCCAGTTGGCTGGGGACCACAGCTTGGCTAACTATAGCCAAGACAACACAGTCCTTGTTGGGTTTAATGCGTCATAAATGTTGTCTTCATTCCGAAATGTCGGCTTTTAACTAGAGTCGTCTATAAATTTTGGAGGACTTGGCAAAAATAACCCGTCTTCAAAATAACACAAATAACAAAATAACATTGTGCCGATATTAGATGTCGTACTTTGGTTACTGTATGCCGTTATGCCAGTAACGTAATGGTATAAAGTAATGTTTAGTGTCTTTTAAACCTAAACTCACACATTTAAGAGGAGGCTAGCTCCTTCATATGTACTTTTATTCATTTTCATACCCTTTTTAGGGTTATTCTACCTGTCCTCATGGCAACACACCTGTGCGAAGATCTTATCGGTGAGTTGATAAAGTACAAGTCTGATGGTACTGACAAAAAGTGCTAAGGTCTCAGGTAGGATTTGAACCTGCGCTATCTCTACCTCAGATTATAAGTCTGACGCCTTAGACCGCTCGACCATCAGCTCTCCGGTCAATCATGGTCACTTGGAACGAAGATTGCACAGTCTATCTCTTTGCGTCAAAGTCGCCTGAGCATATTTAAGATATTTTGGAAGTTTGAAAATGTATTTATTCTCTTAATATATCATATCATATAATGTTATGATAATATTATATAATGTTCCACCTGCATACCCTACGTGTTCACACCTCGGAGTTTAATCAGTTTCACATTGTAATAACAGGCAATTACAATTTATCCTTAAATGGGAGATGGGGATAAAAGGCAACTCCCACCTTGTAATCAATCAAATAACAGTAGGTAAGGCCATGATTGTAGGAATCATGAAACTGGACAAAACTGTGTTGTATAATTTAGGAAGCTGGGAAGGTTTTGTAGGGTTAGGTATCCTGTACCTGAGCAACAGTGTAAACTATGCAGGTAAAATATTTGTATTGCTAATCCTTTGTGTAAAATAATATATATAATTTTTTTATTGTGATAAATCTGTATTTTGTGTACTATATTTGAAAAGGAACTGGATTTTAAAATAAAGCAAAATCAAAGGCTGTGTTATGCAATGTTTTCGAAAATTGGCATTGAACTAAGGTTGTCATAAATAGAGACTTACAGTCCCCTTTATTTCATGATTTAAATTTTAAAAGACTGGATATCCACGACTTGATATAGCCGATCTCTCTTCTTGTTTGAAATATGCTTTGTGTTCTTTTCGCCTCTTCACTAAATTTATGGTCATTTAGTTTGGGAGAAGTATTAGCATTTTGTGAAGTACATATTTGTTCGAAATTAAATTAAAAAAAACTTAAAGTAAAATCTATAAAATTTTAATCCTTATCTTAAACAACTTTACCCAATCTACTTACGCTAAGGCATTGAAAATTATTGAAATACAATGACTTTAGAGGTCTAAGGTTAGTGCAACTTTTTGACTCACAATTGTTTGAACGCTGTGTTTTATGAAAATAAACTTTTCTTAAACATTTCCAAGACAGAGACTATCCCGCTTCACTGCCAAACAAAAATTTCCCTTATTTTATGAATAACATCGTTAATAATTCCTTAGCAGCAAAGTCCCTTGTATCCACCTTGATTTTGATGTCAGGTGGTATATCCAAACTGGATATACTCGTTATGCAATTAAATTCAGCCGTCTTTTCCTTAAGGTGTGTTTCACAATTTGCCTCAAATGAATCCCTCACCTTATGCTATTACGGTTTAATTGAACTCAGACTGAAATTAGTATTGAATTCTGGGAACTCTTTTATGAGGCCCTTTCCAAAGATGTTTCATTTTGCATAAGAGAGTCTTCAGGATTATCCCAACCAAGCATGGGGATAATTGAATGGATCTCTTTAAATCAGGTGCCATCCTTACAATTACCAGTATTCTAGTCGATCACACCAAAATCTTTGTCTTAAAGAATAAACATATGTTACATACAATCACTCTCAAACATAAACAAATTTTCCATCGTAAAGTTTAGATTGAACGTAATAAAAATCTATTTTTCTACGGAGTACAGCCTTCTCGCAAACCTGTAAGTAATTCAAGTATTAAATCCTTCAAGTCCAAAGTAAAATGTCACTATGCTGAGAGGGATTTTTACTCTCTCTGTGATCATTGTTAATTTGTTATTCCTGTATTTTCAAATACATTATTATTTTATTTCTATTGCAATGCATTTTTATTTAATTTATTTGAATTTTAATGTAATTTTAAACCATTAGACTATGGAAAATACCGTAATTTGTGTATTGAATATTGTTACGTGAATGCGCAGCAAAAATGTATAATTTTCCACTGTTCAATAAATGAATTCAACTCAGTTCAAACGTACTGATTAATCTTTGGTTATCAATAAAACAGTGTCAATCGTTCTGACAATAAGGTCAAGTGAGAGCGAAACTATTATAAACAAGATGTTGCAAAACATGGTTAATTAACATATACAGTAAGCGGCATTTAATTTAAAAAAATGTTGCATTCGCACCACATCAAAAACAACAGTAAAACATACAATGCAACACACATGCACTTCATTCATTCGCCAAATTTTCCCACCTCAAGCACCGGAGTCAGTCTCCTGATTGGCCAGTCTCCCAGTTGTATTTCAAAAACTAGTTTTCATTGTAAAATGCTTGTGACATTAATAAGCGCTATAGACGTTTATAAACCTCCGTGTTCCTCTCAGTCCGGTAATCCACCCTCATACACATCACACACCACTCGGCCACTATCACAGCGCATTTCGAGAGACCCGGCAGAGTAAAAAACTGGATTTTTTTAGTTTCTCTGCTGGACTCTGAAATTTACGTGGGCGATTATATGAATTGTCCACCCTCATACACATCACACACACACACCACTCGGCCACTATCACAGCGCATTTCGAGAGACCCGGCAGAGTAAAAAACTGGATTTTTTTAGTTTCTCTGCTGGACTCTGAAATTTACGTGAGCGATTATATGAACTGTCCACCCTCATACACATCACACACCACTCGGCCACTATCACAGCGCATTTCGAGAGACCCGGCAGAGTAAAAAACTGGATTTTTTTTAGTTTCTCTGCTGGACTCTGAAATTTACGTGAGCGATTATATGAATTGTCCACCCTCATACACATCACACACCACTCGGCCACTAATCACAGCGCATTTCGAGAGACCCGACAGAGTAAAAAACTGGATTTTTTTAGTTTCTCTGCTGGACTCTGAAATTTACGTGAGCGATTATATGAATTGTCCACCCTCATACACATCACACACCACTCGGCCACTAATCACAGCGCATTTCGAGAGACCCGGCAGAGTAAAAAAACTGGATTTTTTTAGTTTCTCTGCTGGACTCTGAAATTTACGTGGGCGATTATATGAACTGTCCACCCTCATACACATCACACACCACTCGGCCACTAATCACAGCGCATTTCGAGAGACCCGGCAGAGTAAAAAACTGGATTTTTTTAGTTTCTCTGCTGGACTCTGAAATTTACGTGAGCGATTATATGAATTGTCCACCCTCATACACATGTGTATCTCGGCCACTATCACAGCGCATTTCGAGAGACCCGGCAGAGTAAAAAACTGTATTTTTTTAGTTTCTCTGCTGGACTCTGAAATTTACGTGAGCGATTATATGAACTGTCCACCCTCATACACATCACACACCACTCGGCCACTATCACAGCGCATTTCGAGAGACCCGGCAGAGTAAAAAACTGGATTTTTTTAGTTTCTCTGCTGGACTCTGAAATTTACGTGAGCGATTATATGAATTGTCCACCCTCATACACATCACACACCACTCGGCCACTAATCACAGCGCATTTCGAGAGACCCGGCAGAGTAAAAAAACTGGATTTTTTTAGTTTCTCTGCTGGACTCTGAAATTTACGTGGGCGATTATATGAACTGTCCACCCTCATACACATCACACACACCACTCGGCCACTAATCACAGCGCATTTCGAGAGACCCGGCAGAGTAAAAAACTGGATTTTTTTAGTTTCTCTGCTGGACTCTGAAATTTACGTGGGCGATTATATGAACTGTCCACCCTCATACACATCACACACCACTCGGCCACTAATCACAGCGCATTTCGAGAGACCCGGCAGAGTAAAAAACTGGATTTTTTTAGTTTCTCTGCTGGACTCTGAAATTTACGTGGGCGATTATATGAACTGTCCACCCTCATACACATCACACACCACTCGGCCACTAATCACAGCGCATTTCGAGAGACCCGGCAGAGTAAAAAACTGGATTTTTTTAGTTTCTCTGCTGGACTCTGAAATTTACGTGAGCGATTATATGAATTGTCCACCCTCATACACATGTGTATCTCGGCCACTATCACAGCGCATTTCGAGAGACCCGGCAGAGTAAAAAACTGGATTTTTTTAGTTTCTCTGCTGGACTCTGAAATTTACGTGAGCGATTATATGAATTGTCCACCCTCATACACATCACACACCACTCGGCCACTAATCACAGCGCATTTCGAGAGACCCGGCAGAGTAAAAAACTGGATTTTTTAGTTTCTCTGCTGGACTCTGAAATTTACGTGAGCGATTATATGAATTGTCCACCCTCATACACATCACACACCACTCGGCCACTAATCACAGCGCATTTCGAGAGACCCGGCAGAGTAAAAAACTGGATTTTTTTAGTTTCTCTGCTGGACTCTGAAATTTACGTGGGCGATTATATGAACTGTCCACCCTCATACACATCACACACCACTCGGCCACTAATCACAGCGCATTTCGAGAGACCCGGCAGAGTAAAAAACTGGATTTTTTTAGTTTCTCTGCTGGACTCTGAAATTTACGTGGGCGATTATATGAATTGTCCACCCTCATACACATGTGTATCTCGGCCACTAATCACAGCGCATTTCGAGAGACCCGGCAGAGTAAAAAACTGGATTTTTTTAGTTTCTCTGCTGGACTTTGAAATTTACGTGGGCGATTATATGAACTGTCCACCCTCATACACATCACACACCACTCGGCCACTAATCACAGCGCATTTCGAGAGACCCGGCAGAGTAAAAAACTGGATTTTTTTAGTTTCTCTGCTGGACTCTGAAATTTACGTGAGCGATTATATGAATTGTCCACCCTCATACACATCACACACCACTCGGCCACTAATCACAGCGCATTTCGAGAGACCCGGCAGAGTAAAAAACTGGATTTTTTTAGTTTCTCTGCTGGACTCTGAAATTTACGTGGGCGATTATATGAACTGTCCACCCTCATACACATCACACACCACTCGGCCACTAATCACAGCGCATTTCGAGAGACCCGGCAGAGTAAAAAACTGGATTTTTTTAGTTTCTCTGCTGGACTCTGAAATTTACGTGGGCGATTATATGAATTGTCCACCCTCATACACATGTGTATCTCGGCCACTAATCACAGCGCATTTCGAGAGACCCGGCAGAGTAAAAAACTGGATTTTTTTAGTTTCTCTGCTGGACTCTGAAATTTACGTGGGCGATTATATGAACTGTCCACCCTCATACACATCACACACCACTCGGCCACTAATCACAGCGCATTTCGAGAGACCCGGCAGAGTAAAAAACTGGATTTTTTTAGTTTCTCTGCTGGACTCTGAAATTTACGTGGGCGATTATATGAACTGTCCACCCTCATACACATCACACACCACTCGGCCACTAATCACAGCGCATTTCGAGAGACCCGGCAGAGTAAAAAACTGGATTTTTTTAGTTTCTCTGCTGGACTCTGAAATTTACGTGGGCGATTATATGAACTGTCCACCCTCATACACATCACACACCACTCGGCCACTAATCACAGCGCATTTCGAGAGACCCGGCAGAGTAAAAAACTGGATTTTTTTAGTTTCTCTGCTGGACTCTGAAATTTACGTGAGCGATTATATGAATTGTCCACCCTCATACACATATCTCGCCACTATCACAGCGCACAAAACAGCGCATTTCGAGAGACCCGGCAGAGTAAAAAACTGGATTTTTTAGTTTCTCTGCTGGACTCTGAAATTTACGTGAGCGATTATATGAATTGTCCACCCTCATACACATCACACACCACTCGGCCACTAATCACAGCGCATTTCGAGAGACCCGGCAGAGTAAAAAACTGGATTTTTTTAGTTTCTCTGCTGGACTCTGAAATTTACGTGGGCGATTATATGAACTGTCCACCCTCATACACATCACACACCACTCGGCCACTAATCACAGCGCATTTCGAGAGACCCGGCAGAGTAAAAAACTGGATTTTTTAGTTTCTCTGCTGGACTCTGAAATTTACGTGAGCGATTATATGAATTGTCCACCCTCATACACATCACACACCACTCTCGGCCACTAATCACAGCGCATTTCGAGAGACCCGGCAGAGTAAAAAACTGGATTTTTTTAGTTCTCTGCTGGACTCTGAAATTTACGTGGGCGATTATATGAACTGTCCACCCTCATACACATCACACACCACTCGGCCACTAATCACAGCGCATTTCGAGAGACCCGGCAGAGTAAAAAACTGGATTTTTTTAGTTTCTCTGCTGGACTCTGAAATTTACGTGGGCGATTATATGAATTGTCCACCCTCATACACATGTGTATCTCGGCCACTAATCACAGCGCATTTCGAGAGACCCGGCAGAGTAAAAAACTGGATTTTTTTAGTTTCTCTGCTGGACTCTGAAATTTACGTGGGCGATTATATGAACTGTCCACCCTCATACACATCACACACCACTCGGCCACTAATCACAGCGCATTTCGAGAGACCCGGCAGAGTAAAAAACTGGATTTTTTTTAGTTTCTCTGCTGGACTCTGAAATTTACGTGGGCGATTATATGAACTGTCCACCCTCATACACATCACACACCACTCGGCCACTAATCACAGCGCATTTCGAGAGACCCGGCAGAGTAAAAAACTGGATTTTTTTAGTTTCTCTGCTGGACTCTGAAATTTACGTGGGCGATTATATGAACTGTCCACCCTCATACACATCACACACCACTCGGCCACTAATCACAGCGCATTTCGAGAGACCCGGCAGAGTAAAAAACTGGATTTTTTTAGTTTCTCTGCTGGACTCTGAAATTTACGTGAGCGATTATATGAATTGTCCACCCTCATACACATGTGTATCTCGGCCACTATCACAGCGCATTTCGAGAGACCCGGCAGAGTAAAAAAACTGGATTTTTTTAGTTTCTCTGCTGGACTCTGAAATTTACGTGAGCGATTATATGAATTGTCCACCCTCATACACATCACACACCACTCGGCCACTAATCACAGCGCATTTCGAGAGACCCGGCAGAGTAAAAAACTGGATTTTTTTAGTTTCTCTGCTGGACTCTGAAATTTACGTGAGCGATTATATGAATTGTCCACCCTCATACACATCACACACCACTCGGCCACTAATCACAGCGCATTTCGAGAGACCCGGCAGAGTAAAAAACTGGATTTTTTTAGTTTCTCTGCTGGACTCTGAAATTTACGTGGGCGATTATATGAACTGTCCACCCTCATACACATCACACACCACTCGGCCACTAATCACAGCGCATTTCGAGAGACCCGGCAGAGTAAAAAACTGGATTTTTTTAGTTTCTCTGCTGGACTCTGAAATTTACGTGGGCGATTATATGAATTGTCCACCCTCATACACATGTGTATCTCGGCCACTAATCACAGCGCATTTCGAGAGACCCGGCAGAGTAAAAAACTGGATTTTTTTAGTTTCTCTGCTGGACTCTGAAATTTACGTGGGCGATTATATGAACTGTCCACCCTCATACACATCACACACACCACTCGGCCACTAATCACAGCGCATTTCGAGAGACCCGGCAGAGTAAAAAACTGGATTTTTTTAGTTTCTCTGCTGGACTCTGAAATTTACGTGAGCGATTATATGAATTGTCCACCCTCATACACATGTGTATCTCGGCCACTATCACAGCGCATTTCGAGAGACCCGGCAGAGTAAAAAACTGGATTTTTTTAGTTTCTCTGCTGGACTCTGAAATTTACGTGAGCGATTATATGAACTGTCCACCCTCATACACATCACACACCACTCGGCCACTATCACAGCGCATTTCGAGAGACCCGGCAGAGTAAAAAACTGGATTTTTTTAGTTTCTCTGCTGGACTCTGAAATTTACGTGAGCGATTATATGAATTGTCCACCCTCATACACATCACACACCACTCGGCCACTAATCACAGCGCATTTCGAGAGACCCGGCAGAGTAAAAAACTGGATTTTTTAGTTTCTCTGCTGGACTCTGAAATTTACGTGAGCGATTATATGAATTGTCCACCCTCATACACATGTGTATCTCGGCCACTATCACGGCGCATTTCGAGAGACCCGGCAGAGTAAAAAACTGGATTTTTTTAGTTTCTCTGCTGGACTCTGAAATTTACGTGGGCGATTATATGAACTGTCCACCCTCATACACATCACACACCACTCGGCCACTATCACAGCGCATTTCGAGAGACCCGGCAGAGTAAAAAACTGGATTTTTTTAGTTTCTCTGCTGGACTCTGAAATTTACGTGAGCGATTATATGAATTGTCCACCCTCATACACATCACACACCACTCGGCCACTAATCACAGCGCATTTCGAGAGACCCGGCAGAGTAAAAAACTGGATTTTTTAGTTTCTCTGCTGGACTCTGAAATTTACGTGAGCGATTATATGAATTGTTCACCCTCATACACATGTGTATCTCGGCCACTATCACAGCGCATTTCGAGAGACCCGGCAGAGTAAAAAACTGGATTTTTTTAGTTTCTCTGCTGGACTCTGAAATTTACGTGAGTGATTATATGAATTGCATGATAAAAAAAATTTTGAACACTCTCGACATTTGGTTATTTGCGTAGGCACACTTTGTGGTGTATACATCTCCATAGGCGGTACCAATGTGATGACGACCAATGCCAGAGCACAATCAATTGTACGACAGTATTTGGCTAAGGGCGCCAAAATATAAATGCCTGAGGATAACTTTGCACAAAATCGGTCAATGTGATCATTCCATGCCAACTCTCGATCAAGGTCCAAGGAATTTTGAACTGCCGACCTCTTTCAGGATGTCAGCATGACAGCAGAACCTCAATCTGAGCCAAAAGACTGGAAAGTAAAGTTCAAGACATTGCTTTTAGACGTATTTCTTCGATTTGCTATAGACCTCCAAATCATAAGTTCTCCAAGGTGGATCTAACTGGTGATCCAAAATAACATGGTATGAATCACATTATAAGTAGCATTAAAATATAATACAATATTCAGTTTAATTATTGACTGAGCGTCAGCGAAGCCTATTTCTATTTTATTTATGTTTGTCCGCACGATATCTCGAGAACGAACAGAACTAAAGATTTCAAATTATGCTTGTAGGATTGGCTTAACGTTAGCGAACATTTTCACAATGCTCTTATGGAACGCAACGAAAGAATCGTAGAAAATATTTTTTAAAGAGACTGGGTTTCATCATACGACATTTTAACATGTGATATATTTGGGATTGGTCGGTAAGTTACATTTTATCGGAACTTTCAAGGGTCTTATTAGTTTTTCTAATAAGAGACACGATATAATTGGATGACGGTGCTTGCTCCTCCATGGCAAAGCTTATAATCTAGGGGGTATCTCGAGAATGAATTTGGGTGGGCTTCGAACTTTGAATTTTGCATGAAACGTCATTTCTACTTAGGCAACGTCGTGAGAGGCACATCTCTCTGTGGAATATTTCTGAGCCTTTACGAAGCGAATGATAATCGAGAACGATTGTATCAGAAGACTTCTGCATGAAACGTCATTTCTACTTAGGCAACGTCGTGAGAGGCACATCTCTCTGTGGAATATTTCTGAGCCTTTACGAAGCGAATGATAATCGAGAACGATTGTATCAGAAGACTTCTGCATGAAACGTCATTTCTACTTAGGCAACGTCGTGAGAGGCACATCTCTCTGTGGAATATTTCTGAGCCTTTACGAAGCGAATGATAATCGAGAACGATTGTATCAGAAGACTTTTGCATGAAACTTCTTCCTACATGGGTGCATGACTATACACGCGGTTTGACTGAGCCTCGTTAAAGTCAGGCTGGTGAAATTTCTCTTCTGTATGTGTGAGGCTGTAAAAATTTCATTTCATCAAGGTTGTGTGTCTGTCCGCACATTTCGCGGATGAAGTGCGCTGTAAGACTTGACATTTGGCAAGCAATTTTGTTGTTTGGTGTAGACTACTTTACCTCAGACAAAGAAGATTTATATATTTATAGAATTCAAATAATGATCTCGCGCCAAAAGGTTTAATATCTATAAAGTCAAATCAAATCAAAATATTTATTGTTCTGACATATACATGCATAGAACATAGTCATTAAATAGATTTTACTATATAATATCAGAACTATGTGTTATATAGTAGTTAGTATATGTTATAAATACCATAGCCTAAAATATTAATTGTTATTATACAACCAATATCGTTAAAACTAAAAGTGATAGACAATCACGCATCTGTTAATAGTCCAGGCTAAGGAGCTCCGTCCAACAGCTCGTGTTTTATCAAGCCCTGCTTTAAATTCTTTTTAAAGGATGCCTCAGTTGAAGAAGTTTTCACCAGTATGAAGATGTTGCTGTGGTGGTGCGGAATGATGAATGGATCTCTGTTTCTGGTGGAATACCGATGATTACACTCGTATGTATGGACATATTGTAGGTTTTTGAATGTAAACATTGAGACATAAAATATAAACAGTGAAGACAAAGTCAAAAGGTTTTCATTAGTGAACACTGCCCGCCAACTGTCACGACTACCCAGGCCACACATCACTCTAACAGCTTTTTTGCAATTTAAAAACTCTCCCAACAGAGTTAACTGGGGCCGTTCCCCAAAAGACCAGCCCATACGTCAGAATAGGAACAAAATATCCAAAATAAACCAACCTAAAAGACCAGCCCACACGTCAGAATAGGAACAAATTATCCAAAATAAACCAACCTAAAAGACCAGCCCACACGTCAGAATAGGAACAAATTATCCAAAATAAACCAACCTAAAAGACCAGCCCACACGTCAGAATAGGAACAAATTATCCAAAATAAACCAACCTAAGCCTCTTCCTAAATACACATTTGGACAAATATATCAATGAATATATACCAGGCAGTTTTTGACATACGAGTACATGATTAATATGCTTTGACCAATCGAAGTAAGAGTCCATGTAAAGTCCTAAAACACAGATGTGGATTCCTGAACAGGATTACCATCCACAAGATACTACTATACTATATTACTATACTACTCCTATTACTTTTTGGGTCTAAAATGTATGATTCGGGTTTTTTCGGTGTTTAAAATAAATCATCGAAGAAACCCATGAACTGAGACTTTTTAAAGTTGAAGACAGATCAGTTTCGAGGATGTTTGGTGATTCCGCTTGAATAATGACACTAGTGCCGTCATTTTCCATCGCAATTTCCCATTGTATTTTCCCATCTTGATTTGATGGGAAAATATTGTTCTGTTTGAAACAGAAATTTTGCCGACAGTTTTATCGGTGTTTAAAAATAAATCATTCGAAGAAAACCACGAGCTGAGACTTTTTAAAGTTAAGGACAGATCGGTTGCGAGGATGTTCGGTGATTCCGCTTGGATAATGACACTAGTGTCGTCAGATTTGATGAGGAAATATTGTTCTGTCTGAAAGAGAAATTGTTGCCGACGCAGTTTTCCGCAGGGTTGTACGACCCCGGGGCACAGTTAGATAACCGCCTGGACTGCCCGCGCCTTGGTTTATATTTAGCCCCGGCCAACAGCGAGGCGGTTGCGGTGCCAAGGCGGTTGGCGCACTTTCCACCATTGTAAGAGGCTCTATTCTCAGCTCTCAGCCCAACTATGGTCTTTTAAAACCCGACCAACTTTTCACCAACATTATCTCCTCTGTCTGCACGCCCGATAGGGGCTGGAACCTCGGGTCGTCTTAAGCGCTGAATCCCTCTTTTGGAGCAACGACTTGGCTACCGATGATGTATTGAACTGGTGTAACTTTATTTTTAAACCTAACTAAATGACGGAGCTTAAGGACTTTCGAAGAAAGTGGCATAAACTCGTATCCATTTGGTGACTTTGAACCGGTAGTTCAAGGTTCTAACACTTGGCCCAAGTCCTTTTCAAAGGTGGCAATTTTCACACATTTTAAAAGTTTCAATAGGTTTGACACATTGGCCAAAAATGAGTTAACACACACTCCATTGGATCTTCAAGGCCAGAGCTAATATTTAAGAATTGTTTATCGGTATCTACTAAGTTTTGGTAAAAACCACTCATCTCTATATATATATAGTAAAAAAGTATCTTTAAATGTAATACACAAAGTTACCCTTCATGTTATAACTGTGTGGGAGCGGGAAGGTGGAAGGCGTCAGAATATACTCCCGACATGCTCGCTGTGTGGCTTATGAGTCTAAAAGTGTTCTGGTTCTATCCTTCAATTAGATATGACTCCCTATTTTCAAAAACTTTCTTAAAGGCCGATTCCATGGTCTGAGTGATACTTACTGGTACCCATCGTTAAGGAGAATGTTCTCCTGTACTCGTATAGTTCTTTGCCTGTCATGAAAGAAGTTCGATCTTCTTTGGCAAAATGAATATGACTGTCTGTTCCGCTATGAAGCCTGCTTCAGAAGGCAGTCAATATCCGTTAAAAAGATGCAAACATGTGGAGATGTCCTTCAAACACAGAGTTGGATGGGGATCCGTAGTACTCGTCCATGAAAAATACCCTCAAGTTGAGCCCAATACCAAGACGGTACCTTTTACCGTGGTCGGAGTACTTGGAGACGCCTGGAGGGAACAACTGGAAGTGCCTCCAGCAAGGGTTAGTAAGTAGTAAGTTCAACGTAAAAGCAATGGAATTACTTTCAAACAAAGGTAATGTAGCTAAGGAACAATGACCATATTCCCACCTTTGTAACTGTGCTAGGCGGGAATAAAGAATTGGCACCGATGCAATTGGCTAAAAGCTCTCTTAAGCCGGGAAAACCTACAAAATCTCACATGTAATATGATTGTGTTCTTTCTGGTGATCAGGTAAAAATAGTATAATGGCGGGAAAGTTAAGAGTTTACGGTATATTATACCTAGTTTGAAACTATAATAACTTAAAACGGGTAATGGCTGAAGAAAGCCTTGACCAATCAAGGAAGAAAAGAGAATGAGGAGGAAAATAGTTGAAGAGAGCTTTTAGAGAAACATCTAAGGAAGCGAAGATTGGGAAGAGGAGGAGATGAAGTGAACCAATGGTGTGCTTCTGTTTCTATGAGCAGTCTGATTCCAGGTCGGAATCGGAAGGAAAAAGAGAGGGCAATAAGATGGAAAGAATGTCCTCCCTCATATAGAAAGAACCGGAGGGCCGAGGATATTTTGTGGAAAGCGGGACACTGGGAGAGGATCCCTGGAGAATATTGATGCTATGTTTATTTTACTTTCACAGCGGACGGAACAGCCTACACTGAAAGGAGCCTCCTATAAGAAAAGGTACCCAAGGCTCAGATAGAATCCATGAGAAATTAATGAGAGTGAACAGGAAAGAAAAGACCAAGGAAAGAGAAGGAAGAGCCCGGAATTAAATCAGGATAAGAGAAAGAAGTAATTTGGTGGATGTAGTCAAACTGGAAGTAAGGAAGAATTTTAGTAAAAGTTAGGAAAATGTGGCCCCGAGATAAATGTCATATGCGGACGCTATAAGGATCAAGTAGCATTGAAAGTGCTGAATAGGATCTCAGCAAGAGGGAAAGGAGAGAAGAAACTCCTAAAGATCTAGGATAGAAAGTTAAGAGAATTACGTCAGAAACGGGATAATACTAGATGCCGATGACGGAAAGGGTGTAGATGTGCTTCTAGAGCAGTGAAGTTAAAGCTGGATTGAGAGCGATGAAGCCTGAAAGAAAGAAAGCAGTAGTTGTAGTGTATGACATGAGCTGATGTAACTAGGAAGACGTCTAAAAGAGAAATAAACAACGAGAAAGCAAAATTAGTAAAAATGATTTTAAACAAGAATTTAAAATTAAGCACAAGCATAACGGTGGGAGTACGAAACGTTGTAGAAAAGATGCATCTAATGGTGAAATGCTCAGTAAAAGTCAGGAATTTGATGATGATAAGTAAGGAAAGGCATTAAACTGACTAGCAGAACAGAAGATTACGATTTCCTAGCGAGGTGATACAAATACCATAGATTGACTATGTTCTCACTGTGGAATGATCTTGAGCACATGGAATGTAAGGAGAAGAAGAATAAAAGTAGCCCTTAGGAACTGCAAGAGGGTAAGTCGCACAGCTTACCGTCATGTTGGAAAGGCAGGAGAAATTGCCCAGGGTACGAGAGGGCTGTCAATAGGGTAAGTCGCACAGCTTACCGTCATGTTGGAAAGGCAGGAGAAATTGGCCAGGGTACGAGAGGGCTGTCAATAGGCTGAATGAAAAAATAGGCTACGATGTGTAAGAAACAGGAATGAAGAAGAAGAATTTGAAAAATTCAAAAGGAAGAAAAAGGTTAACTACAGATGATCCTCTGCACTAAGAGCGTTGACAGTTGTAAAGAAATGTGTGAAATTGTGGACAACTGTACAAGGTGAAGGAATATCTGAAGAATGAAATAATAAAAATGGAAAAAAATCTATTGAATATGTCCACAAGTTGTGACGAGGGTGAAAGTGGGGAGAAGGGCTTTGACCTAAAATAACACTTAAGAGGGAAAGCTAGTTAACTGCAGACACCGCATCTGAGTCTCGGCTTCTAACACTGGAGCAAAGTTTTAAACTGCTTTACATACAGGAAATCCACAATTTACTATAGAAACTTAGATATCAGAGTTAGCTCTGGTTGAGCACTTATATTATTATATTATATTTCCGTCGTCTATGCTGTTGCCACGACCAAAAATATATGCTAAGAGATTATATTTACGGCCGCTGTAATTTTATTCCAGTCTTAGTATATTTTGTGCCATAGTTTATTTTTCCTTGTTCCCCCGATCAAGAAAATACATATAAAAATACAGGCCTGAGAAGCTCACTCGGCCATAAAGCGTCTACATACATTGTAGTTACTTCCTGTATGAGATATCTCTGGTGCCAGAATAGAGTTTTCTATGTTGTCCTAATCAAAAATATATAAACATAAGCAGGCCTGAGAAGCTCACTCGGCCATAAAGCGTCTACATCCATTGTAGTTACTTCCTGTATGAGATATCTCTGGTGCCAGAATAGAGTTTTCTGTGTTGTCCTAATCAAAAAGATATATACATAAGCAGGCCTGAGAAGCTCACTCGGCCATAAAGCGTCTACATCCATTGTAGTTA
The DNA here is from genome assembly GCF_021130785.1 of Homalodisca vitripennis. Lineage (NCBI taxonomy): Eukaryota > Metazoa > Arthropoda > Insecta > Hemiptera > Cicadellidae > Homalodisca > Homalodisca vitripennis. Next base: position 19,690,585 of record NC_060214.1, read on the forward strand.
CTTCCTGTATGAGATATCTCTGGTGCCAGAATAGAGTTTTCTGTGTTGTCCTAATCAAAAATACATATACATAAGCAGGTCTGAGAAGCTCACTCGGCCATAAAGCGTCTACATCCATTGTAGTTACTTCCTGTATGAGATATCTCTGGTGCCAGAATAGAGTTTTCTGTGTTGTCCTAATCAAAAATATATAAACATAAGCAGGTCCGAGAAGCTCACTCGGCCATAAAGCGTCTACATCCATTGTAGTTACTTCCTGTATGAGATATCTCTGGTGCCAGAATAGAGTTTTCTGTGTTGTCCTAATCAAAAATATATAAACATAAGCAGGTCCGAGAAGCTCACTCGGCCATAAAGCGTCTACATCCATTGTAGTTACTTCCTGTATGAGATATCTCTGGTGCCAGAATAGAGTTTTCTGTGTTGTCCTAATCAAAAATATATAAACATAAGCAGGCCTGAGAAGCTCACTCGGCCATAAAGCGTCTACATCCATTGTAGTTACTTCCTGTATGAGATATCTCTGGTGCCAGAATAGAATTTTCTGTGTTGTCCTAATCAAAAAGATATAAACATAAGCATGACCGATAAGCCTACTTCTGACTACCAAGATGGGTTTTAAGATGGCTCTTTCAATTTATTGCAAATGGTAATTTTATATTTTTATATTATTATTGAATTATTAATTACCATTTTTTGCTTTCCTGTTTATCTGTGTCAAATGAAGGGACACTTTCCTCTAATTGACGCTAGATGACGATGTGGGGAGAGAATACAGTCCGGAAATAATCGACATCTGTCAATGTTTTGGAGGGCAACTCAATAGAATACACTCTTTCCATGATAGGCTGAGTGTAGACGATAAAACAACAAAGCAATATCTCCAGTGTGTCTCAAGTGTCAGGACGACTTTTGTTCTGCTTCGAAAAGGAATCGGAATATTAACAACAATAGTGAAATTGGATTTTGTGTCATTAACACCAGTGAAACTGTACTTATAGAAACAAATTTCCACCTCGGAAAGTATCCTGTTTTGTTGTTCTAAGAAAAGTTTTTTTCGAGAAAAGGAAATTTGGTAATGTTTACCTAGAACACTGACAATCCTAGGATATTTCCGGGATCAACAATGAGACGATTCATGGTAAATCAAACAATGCTGTAGTCTTAGCACTGGTTGCTTGTGTTTGCTGTTAGCTGTAGGAGAGTTATCCAAGGAAGGGTATCGATTTTGGGGTCAAAAGAACAAAATTAAAATGCAAAATTAAATTCTAAATTCTTGAATTTGTTTAAGTGTAACCATGATGGCAACTCATATCAAAATCTCAGAATAAAGGAACGTTTGTTAAGAAACGGAGTTCATTCACATGGCTTTGTAACACATCTGGTGAAGTTAGTCGTTTTTTGTATTGGATTACTTGCCCTAGTTACATTTTATCGGATTCTACGACATTTTTTGTATCGATTTATTTAACAGCGACAATGCTACCTTATCTGTAGAACATATTTGTATATAAAATTATTTGGATCGTAGGTTTTAGATGTACAACTTACTTATAATTGGTCATTCCGTTCCTGTGTTCCTTCTACGCCTTTTTATCCGTTCCAATCTTGCTTTTCTCCAAGCAAGTGGAATGGTGGAGTTCCATTGCACAAATTATAGTTCCCTGTGAGGTATAGGTTCCTTTATTCTAGATAAACAAACGTTAAAATATTAAGTTTTCTCTTTATTAACCTTAGAAGGTTAAAATTTTCAGAAATAAAATATCGGGATTCAAAAATGTTTCCTTATCCCTTAATTAATATAGCTTATTAGTGTTAAACCTAGTAACAATGTACCAAAATGTGTGGGATTATTTTATTTATACCATATATACTAAAAATCCTATTACTATTTAAAACTGATAACAACTCTTCAAAAAATATCAAGAATTGCACCATTATAACATCAGAAATCAACTATTACAATACCCCATACATAAATTAAAACTATTCGAGCAGGGTCCTTATTATATCTGCTCTACAAATTTATAATAAATTGCCAGATCTAAAACTGGAGGGAGAATTCCATAAATGCATTTAAAACTTCCCTAAAATTCCACCTCATTAACCGAGCATACTATTCAATTGATGAATACTTAAACGAATAAAAGTTTTTTACGAATACTTGTTATTAAATTTTTTAGACTGAGCTCACTAAGCCTTGCAAACATGTAACTATTTCTTGATTGGTTAGTTTAGTTTATTAGTATATTTTTAAATATTGACATTTCACATGTTTATATCTAGTTACGCTGAAAAATTGTGAAGCTTATAATAAATAAAAAACAAATTGGCGGAGCGTTAGCGAAGGCAATTAATGGGCTGGCAAATTTATCTTCTGCCTGTCTGTCTTTCTATCTGTCAGCAAGATGTATCGATAACGATTTGACCTTTAGACTTGAAATGTTTCATGAAGTTTCATGTCTATACAAGCAGTTCAAATCGACTGTTCAAAGAGAAGATGTCTCTATATCTGGCCGAGCGGTAGTGATGCCTAACTAGTTGCAGAATATTTCCAGAGCAAACTGAGATATAATCTAGATTTTGTGTAAAGGTGGGCAAGCACCAATCGTTATGTGTCAATCTGTTATCAACAAGAGATCTTGAGAATACATGACGTAATAACAACATATACGACATTTTGCTCGTATTTTCATTTCTACATAATTTTCATATTCTGTCATATTTGGCTGAACGTTAGCGTAGCCTGACTGTCTACAGAGTATATAGAGACCGATTTGACCGATATACAAATTAAATTTCGCCTAAAACCTAACCCACAAATGTACAAGATCAAGTTCGAAGATGGTGGATTTCAAGTTCCCAACGGGGGATTGGGCTAAATGTATTGGCTATGCTTTAGACTCAGGGAAATGTACAGGCTATGCTTTAGACTCAGGGAAATGTACAGGCTATGCTTTAGACTCAGGGAAATGTACAGGCTATGCTTTAGACTCAGGGAAATGAATTGAGCTATAGGCCTAGCTAAAGTTTTGTATATGTTGTATGGTTGATTCCTACTCATGTCTGTCCCTCCGTGTCCGCTGAAGATGCCGAGAATGGACTGAGCTGTAGATTTGAAATTCTGCTTGCAGCTTCAGCGAAGACTATTCCACGGGCACGTGGCGTGAGGTGGTTATTAAACAGTAGACGTCATCTTGTTTAATAAACAGTCTAAGAATATCTGGTTGCACTTAGATTGAAATTAGCGTAGCTAACACTCCTTTAATACCCCAGGACGTGTTTACACGATGATTACTTTGCACTGTAAAGGTGTCGCTTTTCGTGTTTCCAAAATGTCAAATTCAATCTATTCACGCACTAAACTACTTGTACTTTGACAATGTCCGGATTCAGACCCCAAGTAAAGCTATACGACGTTCGCTCATTTGTCTATATACAGGGTCTCCTGTAACTCTCTGGACAAAGGTATACCAGGTTATTGCTCAGGACAAGACAGACATATTTCACCATATGAACATGGGTCTCCGACGCTTAGTTTCCCGTGTGTCTGTCTGTATGTGTGTTTATTATACAATTAATATCTCAAAAACAAATAAATTAAATTATACAAAATTTTGCTCAAATATTTATGATAACAAGACCAGTTACTGAAAAATATATCATTAAATTATCTTTATTTTTTTCAAAATGGCGGCCATAAGAACTTTAAAAAACTTTGAATATCTTAAGAATACAGTAATTTTTCTCAAGAACAACATGAATAATAGTTTTTAGAGGATATTATTACAAATCTAATAACACCAAAATTATTTAAATCGAATAATAATGAATAAGACTACAACTCGCCCACCCTCAAACCTGCTTGCCTGTGTGAGCTGTATACAGTACATGGTTATTTACATTCCAGAAGCTCTTAACTCTGGCATAAAGCACATTACAAATAATAATAAAATTTGAATTTGGTAATTGGCAATCGGCAATCAATCTTAATTTTTAGGGTATTTTAGAAATCCTGGTATTACGGTACCAAATTCAATTTTGAGGATAATCTTAAAAATACCAGGGCACTTTCCAACATAAGTTCCAACATATAGTCCAAGTTTATAGTTCCAACATAAGGTCCCACCGCTTCTTTCATGGAAGTGCTCATAATCTCAAAAACAGATAGTAGTCTATGTCTATAAGAAAACTGGAAATGGGTTTTTTAAGAGAGCGTTCTAAAACAGTAAGCTACGAGTATCGCAGGCCTCTGTGGGTAGTGGTGGTGATAATTCTACGGTGAAAAGTAAACAGTTTTGAGGAGCTGAAACATTACTTAATGACTAAGTTTTTTTACAAAGCCCATTTTCTAAAAAAAATTAATACAATAATTATATTTTGCAAATTTTTACCATGTATTACTGACACATTACAAAACAAACGCAAGCACCAATAATCCATTCCACCCAAAAACACTGGGAAATTATTATTTTTTTACTACATTTTTTTTTATAACTATATATTTTTTTAAACTTTTGCAGACAGTTTTTTAAACTATTTTTAAAAGTATTTTTAAGTAATATTTTTCAAAATGGTAGGGTTGTTGTAAACTTATATTATAAACATTTTGTAAAAATTTGAAGCGGATATTGAGATATCAGCTTTAACTAATTGACACCAATTTTGAAACTAATTGAGATTAGTTTCTGAAATAACGGATCGTTTGTCAGCGAAAAACTCAATTTTTAGTGTTTAAATCAATACAAGGAGATTTCCTTACAATCTAAAACACTCCAGGATTACGACCCTGTTCTTCTTTTGCCTCGTCATTCCGTAATTCCTTCTTTTGTATCCTGGACAGCCTCCTGGAATCTTTAACAGCAAGTTGGCATAGTATTTCAACTTTTATGATTCTCTGCCGATCAAAGGTGTGCAGAGTGTTGAAGTAGTTGAGTCCTTGTTTTACAACCAATGTCTAAGCACTTTTATTCTGCCTTTATTTACATCATTATATAAAATCAAGAACTCTAACTTTGAATGTATTAAGTCCAACAAAGTTTATTTAGAGACTCTTTATCACAGGATAGAGTTAAAACTTTCATTTTCGTTCTGCTTGTGACAAAGCAAACATTATTGTTAAAGGTGAGGATTATCCAAGTGCCTATAGGTAGGCTTTATAACCTCTACTACTGCAGAATCCAGGGCATTTTGTTTTTGAGTGTAAGTTTTGTTTTCCTTATTGGCTATTTTATACTCACCTGCTCATTGAGTCATCAGTTTAAGCTTTGTGGAACATGTTATCCGTCCAAACTTTCTCGTTTCATTTTATTCAGGTCATTCTTATTCCTTCTAATGGCTATACGACGAACCGATTACATCTAAAACGTATTTTCTTTCAAAGTCCCTTTCATTTAGTCATTTCTAAGGTAACACAAGACCTTCACAAAAAGTAACGATATAAACATCTTATGTTTTGAAACATAACACAGTTCACCAAAAACCACCCTGTTTCTCTTTGTAAACAGGCTAGCCAACCAATAAAACATAATTCAGTTGTATATTCTTAAACAGTTAGATAGACATTTAGTCAGATAAAGTTAGAGTGCAAACTAAGTTTTAAAGAATGTTTGCGCATGTTATATAATTGGTGACGTATGTAGGTGGTGATATCTATTATATATCAACGCATTCCTTATATTCAAAAGAAAGAGAAAACACAATAAAACGTGTTTCTCAAAATGTTCCCTTAATATGGCATTGCAATGGTTACAAAACGCAGGAAATTTTTTCTGTGATAAACAAAAAGCTTCTTTACTTTAATAAACTTCAAGCTCCAAGTTCATAATAGATTGGAAATGCAAATAGAGCATTCCAATCGACTCAGATCATTCTATGACAGCGTGCTCCCTGTTCCCACCGGCTGTCAAGAAGGGTCTATGACATTCAACTGAATGAAAGCCTGTATTCTCAGCGTTGGAGACATGTTTGTGGTGCGATTGGCAGCGTTTGAAAGTCCAGGAGCCAAGATGGACGGAGATGAAAGACACGGTCTCCTATATCCGGGGATGACGTCACGGTGGTGGCGTGTTGTGATAATGTCGTCCCCCGCTGACGTGCATACGTCGTGGAAATAGCCGAGATATTGTGTGTGCCACGTGGTCAGAGTGGTGGCAGTTAGAGGTCAAATGTTCGATCCATGCATGGATCTGTTGTTGTACCTATAGTATGATTGTTTGGTTGTGGTGTGGTCTAATACGTCGTGGAAATAGCCGAGATATTGTGTGTGCCTCGTGGTCAGAGTGGTGAAAGTTAGAGGTCAAACGTTCGATCCATGCATGGATCTGTTGTTGTACCATTAGTATGATTGTTTGGTTGTGGTGTGGTCTAATACGTCGTGGAAATAGCCGAGATATTGTGTGTGCCTAGTGGTCAGAGTGGTGAGAGTTAGAGGTCAAACGTTCGATCCATGCATGGATCTGTTGTTGTACCTATAGTATGATTGTTTGGTTGTGGTGTGGTCTAATACGTCGTGGAAATAGCCGAGATATTGGGTGTGCCACGTGGTCAGAGTGGTGAAAGTTAGAGGTCAAACGTTCGATCCATGCATGGATCTGTTGTTGTACCTATAGTATGATTGTCTAGTTGTGGTGTGGTCTAAGTCTAGAATATAAGATTATTGGTAAATACTTGGACCCATGGTTGCACCATTAGTATGATTAACTAGTTTCAGTGTGGTCTAAGTCTAGAGTATATGATTATTGGTACGTACTTGGACCAATGGTTGCACCATTAGTATGACTGCCTAGTTGTGGTGTGGTCTAAGTCTAGAGTATATGATTATTGGTACGTACTTGGACCCATGGTTGCACCATTAGTATGACTGCCTAGTTGTGGTGTGGTCTAAGTCTAGAGTATATGATTATTGGTACGTACTTGGACCCATGGTTGCACCATTAGTATGACTGCCTAGTTGTGGTGTGGTCTAAGTCTAGAGTATATGATTATTGGTACGTACTTGGACCCATGGTCTACATTGTAGTACTTGGAATGGTTGCACCATAGTATGACTGCCTAGTTGTGGTGTGGTCTAAGTCTAGAGTATATGATTATTGGTACGTACTTGGACCCATGGTTGTACCATTAGTATGACTGCCTAGTTGTGGTGTGGTCTAAGTCTAGAGTATATGATTATTGGTACGTTACTTGGACCCATGGTTGCACCATTAGTATGACTGCCTAGTTGTGGTGTGGTCTAAGTCTAGAGTATATGATTATTGGTACGTACTTGGACCCATGGTTGCACCATTAGTATGACTGCCTAGTTGTGGTGTGGTCTAAGTCTAGAGTATATGATTATTGGTACGTAATTGGACCCATGGTTGCACCATTAGTATGACTGCCTAGTTGTGGTGTGGTCTAAGTCTAGAGTATATGATTATTGGTACGTACTTGGACCCATGGTTGCACCATTAGTATGACTGCCTAGTTGTGGTGTGGTCTAAGTCTAGAGTATATGATTATTGGTACGTACTTGGACCCATGGTTGCACCATTAGTATGACTGCCTAGTTGTGGTGTGGTCTAAGTCTAGAGTATATGATTATTGGTACGTACTTGGACCCATGGTTGTACCATTAGTATGACTGCCTAGTTGTGGTGTGGTCTAAGTCTAGAATACAAGATTATTGGAACATACTTCAAACCATGGTTTGTACTATTAGTATCATTGCATAGTTATGGTGTGGTGTAAGTCTAGAGTATATGATTATTGGTACGTACTTGGACCCATGGTTGCACCATTAGTATGACTGCCTAGTTGTGGTGTGGTCTAAGTCTAGAGTATATGATTATTGGTACGTACTTGGACCCATGGTTGCACCATTAGTATGACTGCCTAGTTGTGGTGTGGTCTAAGTCTAGAGTATATGATTATTGGTACGTACTTGGACCCATGGTTGTACCATTAGTATGACTGCCTAGTTGTTGTGGTGTGGTCTAAGTCTAGAGTATATGATTATTGGTACGTACTTGGACCCATGGTTGCACCATTAGTATGACTGCCTAGTTGTGGTGTGGTCTAAGTCTAGAGTATATGATTATTGGTACGTACTTGGACCCATGGTTGCACCATTAGTATGACTGCCTAGTTGTGGTGTGGTCTAAGTCTAGAGTATATGATTATTGGTACGTAATTGGACCCATGGTTGCACCATTAGTATGACTGCCTAGTTGTGGTGTGGTCTAAGTCTAGAGTATATGATTATTGGTACGTACTTGGACCCATGGTTGCACCATTAGTATGACTGCCTAGTTGTGGTGTGGTCTAAGTCTAGAGTATATGATTATTGGTACGTACTTGGACCCATGGTTGCACCATTAGTATGACTGCCTAGTTGTGGTGTGGTCTAAGTCTAGAGTATATGATTATTGGTACGTACTTGGACCCATGGTTGTACCATTAGTATGACTGCCCAGTTGTGGTGTGGTCTAACTCTAGCGTATATGATTATTGGTACGTACTTGGACCCATGGTTGCACCATTAGTATGACTGCCTAGTTGTGGTGTGGTCTAAGTCTAGAGTATATGATTATTGGTACGTACTTGGACCCATGGTTGCACCATTAGTATGACTGCCTAGTTGTGGTGTGGTCTAAGTCTAGAATATAAGATTACTGGTACATACTTAGACCCATGGTTGTACCATTTGCATGATTGCCTAGTTGTGGTGTGGTCTAAGTCTAGAATATAAGATTACTGGTACATACTTAGACCCATGGTTGTACCATTGGCATGATTGCCTAGTTGTGGTGTGGTCTAAGTCTAGAATATAAGATTACTGGTACATACTTAGACCCATGGTTGTACCATTGGCATGATTGCCTAGTTGTGGTGTGGTCTAAGTCTAGAATTTAAGATTATTGGTACATACTTAGACCCATGGTTGTATCATTAGTATGTTTGCCTAGTTGTGGTGTGGTCTAAGTCTAGAATACAAGATTATTGGAACATACTTCAAACCATGGTTTGTACTATTAGTATCATTGCATAGTTATGGTGTGGTGTAAGTCTAGAGTATATGATTATTGGTACGTACTTGGACCCATGGGTGCACCAGTATGACTGCCTAGTTGTGGTGTGGTCTAAGTCTAGAATATATGATTATTGGTACGTACTTGGACCCATGGGTGCACCAGTATGACTGCCTAGTTGTGGTGTGTGTCTAAGTCTAGAATATATGATTATTGGTACGTACTTGGACCCATGGTTGCACCATTAGTATGATTGTCTAGTTGTGGTGTGGTCTAAGTCTAGAATATAAGATTATTGGTAAATACTTGGACCCATGGTTTTACCATTAGTATGGTTAACTAGTTGTGGTGTGGTGTAAACCAGAGTATAAGATTACTGGTACATACTTGGACTCATACTTGTACCATTAGTATGTTAGCCTAATTTTGGTGTGGTGTAAGACATAATAGGTACAATATTAATGGTACATACTTGAAGCTATGTTTGTACCATTTCTATGAATAACTAATTATTCATAAGTAATTTAGGGCGAGTGTGAACGGCTAGTTGAGATGTAGTAGAAATCAAAAGTATAAGAGCATTGGTGCATATTTTGACCCGCGGGAGGAGAGTCTGGTGATCTTCTTAGCCCCACACACGTGCCAGTACATCCCAGAAACACACACCGCTTGTCTATTTTTCCTTCTAAGAACTACACTTTTCCTTCACATCCGCTTGAGTAGTGTCTTGCTTATTTCTTGTCTTCGCCTTATTTGTCAGCTTTTCCGAGCCAACACGGAACTGCATATGCCGAAGGAATGAACTACATCGTATTCCACGCATTCCAAGTACTGTAGTAGTGGAAGGTCTTTTGATGCCAGCCACTCTTACCAGAACCTGAAGATGGTCCACCGTCACATTTTTCAAAACCTTCTATTCTTCCTTTTCTCATTGACCTTTTCTTCCATCACCATCAGGACTTCCATGAACTTTCCACCTCCTCTCTATAGTTTAGGGGGAATCAGGTGAGGAGGAGGGGAGGCGGATTGTTTAGCGATCGGCTTCTCTGGACGCCATCATAAATATATGACGTCCCCCTTCTAACTTCATTCAGATAAACCTCCAGCGTGCAAACGCTGGCTCGTGGATATTGTGTTGGAGACTTTCCAGAAATTCTTTGGCTATGGCTCTACTCCAGGAACCATGAAGGGGCGGTATCAAAGGATTCCCTCCAAGTTTAGGTAAAGCGATACAACATGGTTCACTAAGGGAGTTGTTTCATCGTGCTCGCCATTGTTGTATTACATTTCTTACAGTTCCTAAACAATGGGAATATGTTCAAAATTTTTATAAAATATCTCTAAAGAAGTGAATTTTAGCTTACACACTAATAGACATCTTGAAAAATTATAATAATTGGAAAAACTGAAAGTCTATGGGTGTGAAATTATGATGTAGTAAAGGTTGAGCCTCACAAAAATGTATGCTGTTCAACTCAGAGACATTATCAAAAGGGCTTATAGAAAAGGAAATACTAACTTTGCGGCTCTTTGGTCCTAATTAAATTTTGACTGTGGGTGTCCAAGCACTGGTTTAAAGCGAAATAAATCAAATTTTGAGTCAGAGCCCAATTTTATGTCTATTCACTAGCCCGTTAAAATGGAGAAGAAATATGAGGTGGCAGGAAACTCATGTGGTAGTTCTCAACAATGTTATTGTTCACAGTCTTCTTGCTTGTAGTTTTCTTGACACTCATTACTAAATTGATTTAAATTTAGTAATAAAGCACAATCACCTTCCAAAGGAAAGGTCCGCGTTCGAGTCCCGGCAGAGCAAGTACTTCTTGTGATTCAATGTTTTTTTTAAATAAATTAAACTATTGCCATTTACACAAGCTTAATGAATATAAATTGATTGAAAATAATTTTGATACTACAATGTTGAAAAGGAATTATGAATATTGCTTAACCACTTTTCAAAATCGTGAGGAAAATAAAGTTATGTTAAAGTAATTACTAAATTTTAAATTAAGTTTATTAAAACTAAAGATGAGAAGAAGAACACAAAATTAATTTAAAATAAACAAAATTAACAATAACATTTAACTATCAAATAACCTTAACATTATTAATAACTTATTCGAAAGTGGTTTATTTTATTATATTTATCGATCAATTTGTATCATATTTATGATCAATAAGAGATAAATAATTGATGGAATGTCACAGAAGGTTACTTCGAGACTCTAAGGTTGCAATTTAGTTGTTCCTGCAATCACTAAATATGCTTGTTTTGCACTGTATTCAATATCTGCAGTGCTGTTACTTTATCTTAATTTCCTTGCACGTGTAATTGCTCCATATAGTATGGTCCTATGGTCTCTTTACATACATCCATCTTAATATCCTTAGGCTCACTGCAACAATCTTATTTAAAATCAGGGACAAATGGCTTTCTTGACGATTTCCTTATCAACAATATTGCACATGAGTTCCTTTCTACTTTAATTGCTGTTTCTAAGTGTTTCACTTCTATTTAAACTAAAAAATTGTGTCTGTCTTTAGTCTTCTTCTTCTTCGAGTCAAGGCGATTACACTGTAATTTATAGTCTACGATGTCGAAACGGTGTAAAGAGTTCATTTGAGCTCCTTGTCACCGATGATTATCGGATCTCTTCAGACGAACATGACTCCAGATTCCAGGAGTCAGATCTGTGACAGCGTCACGTTTCAGACGCTGCACTAAGAGGAAGGTGAACTGATGGGATTCGGGTATTTTTAGTTCTTGCCCTTGGTGTATTGTTTTCACTCGAATGTTAGAGATGAATTAGGTTACAGAGGATTACAGAGAACATGTTTGTATTTTACGTGTAACGTTTTAGCACAGCAATGTTAAATTCCAAAATGAAACGCTGCTCTTGCAGAAACCCAAGGTGACAGTGTATTGATCCTGCATCTTGCCATGCATACTCTAGGAAAGTCACATTACGGAAATATGTATGTAGAACACACATACGTGGTCGGAACATCTAGAGCACAACCTCCTCAGCTCCAGAGACTATCTCCTCGTGATGAATTTGTGTACACCTTTAGACTTATAAGTCTAGAGAGGTTTTTACAGGGAGCCAAACGTTATGGAGACCAAAGAACGCCTAGGATCGACACGCTACTGGAGCTGATCCCGCATGCCACGGCATACTTAGTGCAGGAACCATAAATCTGGCGGAGGCATCACGATAGACAGAAGCCAATCTCCTATATCTGGTTATGACGTCATGGCTCTGCTCTTCTCTTGTGATAACGTTATTCTATTTCATCACTGACGTCGATCTGTTATAGAAATAGCACAAGTTTACTCATCCCCACGCAGCATTGTTTTAAAAATACTCGACGAATAATGTGTAAATGTGGTAGGTGGTGTGGAAGATTTACTTGTAACGAGTAGTGTCATGTGTTAACTGTGAATGACTCGTTTACTATTCCCCAAAAACAAGTTTCTTAAGTTTCACTTTCGGTTTGTAAAGGTTGAAAATTTTCATTCCCATGCATTATTTGATCTATATCATTGTCAGATGTCTTTTCAATTAAATTACTAAATTTTGATGGCAATTGAATGAATGATTTTGAAAAGCAATTCATATACATATACTTCATGCACTTCTAAAAGGAAAAGCAGCTCACGGACGGGTAAAACCTCATTAATTTTTCACCTATCATAACTTAAAAGCAAAATCTTAGGTCTGGTAAAAAAACATTCCTTTAGCATATTCCATCAAATTATATTTGTCCAGTATGAACATACACATACATAATTATATACGAGAACAGTGTTTCCAATAATTTTTTTAAATTTGAAGAAAATGGAAAAGGGTGAAGATTTGTTGCATTATGATTGTTCCTCAAGTAGATCAAGTGCTCGTATTAGAAATTGAAGTCCGTCCTACCATCGACCCAGATTCACGACATCAGTGCAGGTCCCGGTTGGCAGCGTTTAGAGGTCGACAAGGCACGCCAACCACGTCCTCATCAATCACAACACTACCGCTAATTATAGCGACAATGTTTACCCGCCTCCTCCTAGTAGGATTAGTTGTGGCGACACGTATCATCTACACTGACGTGCTAGAGTTGGGTAAGTCACACAGGTGAAGCGGTTCAGTAGGATATATGATAATGTTTACCCGCCTCCTGCTAGTAGGATTAGTTGTGGCGACACGTATCCTCTACTCTGACGTGCCAGAGTTGGGGAAGTCACACAGGTGAAGCGGTTCAGTAGGATATATGATAATGTTTACCCGCCTCCTGCTAGTAGGATTAGTTGTGGCGACACGTATCCTCTACTCTGACGTGCCAGAGTTGGGGAAGTCACACAGGTGAAGCGGTTCAGTAGGATATATGATAATGTTTACCCGCCTTATGCTAGTAGGATTAGTTGTGGCGACACGTATCCTCTACACTGACGTGCCAGAGTTGGGGAAGTCACACAGGTGAAGCGGTTCTCCACCTAGTTCCTGTTATAATGACTCTTAAACGAGTACTTGCCTTCCGTTAACAATTCAGGACATTTTCTTTATCTTCTATGGTGACAAGTTTTAAAGGAGTTATTCCTTCATTCTTAGACAATAAAAAGAGATTTAGCGCTTCCTCGATGTGTATAAATAAATAACATCAAATTTAAGAAGCAACACATTGCGCATGCAAAAAACCAAATTATCCTCTAATTTATGGTAATTTACAATATATTTTATGTCCAAATGTAAACTCCTAGTAGAAAGAGCTAGTTATTCTTACAAGACAGGTGGCAACGAAAGTTATGTAATGAAAATAATGATTTATGTCACTTTTTATACAAGAAAGGCACTTGCAATAACGTCTTAGAAATTGCTACGTTATCAAGCTATGTGGCAGCTATTTAGAAAAAAAAATCAAAATCAAAAATGCTCAAAACAAAATAGTCAACAAACTGAGATTCCAGTAACATAATAACTACAATATTTAACTCAGAGACGTCAGCTACATTTTTAACAAATATAACCTAGCACTATGAAGGATAAATGATAAATACAAATACAGATAGTATAATGAAGAGTACTACTAGGACAATCTGTTTGATCATGTTTTCAATAATAACGAGATTATATTACAAAGATTTTATACAATTATCAAAACCGATTGATTTGCACTCTTACAATACTTCCTTAAGAAATTCCAAACTGTCTTGCTAAAGTAGCCAGATCTTAAGCTTCTTGCAAATCTTTGATAAGTTATGAATAATTTTAAGATACTGGGGTAATTTATTGAAATACTAGGGTCCAACATACTGAAAGGAATGTCTAAAACTGTATTTATTAACTTTGCGTGATCTAAATATCCGTTGCCGAAAACTTCTAGTGTCATGAGGAATATTACCCCTATTGCCACCTCGTAAATAAAATAACCGCAGTACTTTATAAACGTATAAGTGTTGTATGGGTACAATTTTCTAGGAGCAAGAAAGGGGAAATGAACTTTCCAGCATTCTTTTATTATTATTAAAATAATATTAAATAATATAATAAATAATAATATTAATTTTAATATAATATTAATATATAAAATTATTGTTATAATTAGATCTGGATTTGTGCTGATTTTATTAATAAGGTAAGCAAAGAGCCCCCCCCCCCCCACTCAACATGTTATTCCGTATTGCAGTTTTGGATGTATAAAAGAATAATATAACATTTCAAACAAAAGTAATTGGCAAAAGTTTTTTAAATGCTAAAATTTCCTGACTGACTTTCTAAGATTACTTGGCAAATTTACACGTTTGCTTCAATTTAAATTTTTCATCTAAAACTACACCTAGGTACTTAATATGGCATCAATACTTGTATGTCTTCATAGGCAAGTATTGTATCTATCAGTAGCATTCTGAATCCTGTAAACGAGCTCCCTGGTTCGAATAAAGGCTTGTTTGTGCAATTCTCTGGAACGCAATTTTTAATTCGAGCGGATTTTTTTAAATAGAAAGATTTTGTAAATCAGAGTTTGAATATCTTCTCCACGTTCATGTTCCATAACAGAGGTAATGCTAGATAAGCCCATAGTATGTCATGAGCACTTCTTGGGTTGGACGGAGTTTATAATACTCGTATCTCATGAAAACATTAAAACACGAGGATACTCTGACGCATGGCGCATTCACATAATAATCATAGGTTAAACGTCAATCTAGAATAGGTATGCACTTAAAGAATGTAACAATTTCAACCTTTTCGAGAATGATTTCTCCAACCAAGACTGATGTGCCAATCTTCTTATCGCAGCCTAAATAAAAAATAATGTGTGTTTTTTCAGTTGGTTTTGTAATGTTTAAGTGTTGTGTGGATAGGCCCTGAACGGCTCCATTTCCATTTATTATCTTGAATCAAATATGAGCCGGGGAGTTGTGTCGTCAGAGGACCACACAAGTCAACAGTGATGGAGCGATGAGCGTTATTTGCATATATCGGAAACAGTAGTGACCGAGAAATGATCCCTGAGGAATACCATACATCAATATTGTATTAGGTACTACCTACAGCTTTACAACAATTCTCGAACGAAATGTACATTTTGTAAAATATAATGATGACAGATGGCCAAACTCATATTGTGCTTTCAACCTCCCATCGTCAATAACACATTTTAAACAAAGAACATTTAAACCATTTAAAATAAAAAATACATATATATATAGTCCTTTAATAAAAATATATATTATTATTAATACATAATGTATTATTATGATCTGCACGGAAAAAACTATCACCAAAACTATTCTAGGTAAATTTATTCTGTAAAATAACTTCGCAGGTGCAGCTTGTTTTAAATGAAATATAAAAATAACTATGTGAATAAATAAAAAATAAACTCTTGGTATGTCTAAAGTCAGATATGTTTCTAATGTGATTGTTGTACGGTAGACAATACTGGGACAAGTGCAGATGGTAGAGCCAACAGACGGACACCAGAGACAGCGGCAGTGTCGTAACTCCGTGCCCCAGTTGGCCCTCGGTGCGGCGGTACTGTTTCGGTGCCTGCCGCCTGCAATCTATCTGATAAACTCGGTGATTTACACTACTAGTACAGAACATTTATAGAGATTCTGTGTGCAGTAGACGGTACAGAAGTTTGAGTCTACAGACACCAGAGACAGCGGCAGTGTCGTAACTCCGTGCCCCAGTTGGCCCTCGGTGCGGCGGTACTGATTCGGTGCCTGCCGCCTGCAATCTATCTGATAAACTCGGTGATTTACACTACTAGTACAGAACATTTATAGAGATTCTGTGTGCAGTAGACGGTACAGAAGTTTGAGTCTACAGACACCAGAGACACCGGCAGTGTCGTAACTCCGTGCCCCAGTTGGCCCTCGGTGCGGCGGTACTGATTCGGTGCCTGCCGCCTGCAATCTATCTGATAAACTCGGTGATTTACACTACTAGTACAGAACATTTATAGAGATTCTGTGTGCAGTAGACGGTACAGAAGTTTGAGTCTACAGACACCAGAGACAGCGGCAGTGTCGTAACTCCGTGCCCCAGTTGGCCCTCGGTGCGGCGGTACTGTTTCGGTGCCTGCCGCCTGCAATCTATCTGATAAACTCGGTGATTTACACTACTAGTACAGAACATTTATAGAGATTCTGTGTGCAGTAGACGGTACAGAAGTTTGAGTCTACAGACACCAGAGACAGCGGCAGTGTCGTAACTCCGTGCCCCAGTTGGCCCTCGGTGCGGCGGTACTGTTTCGGTGCCTGCCGCCTGCAATCTATCGGATAAACTCGGTGATTTACACTACTAGTACAGAACATTTATAGAGATTCTGTGTGCAGTAGACGGTACAGAAGTTTCAGTCTACAAACACCAGAGACAGCGGCAGTAAAAAATATATTATTGGAGTGTTTGTTTTAAATGTGTAACTAATTTCAATAAGAACAGAGCTTCTAGAATGTAATGGAGTATCATGTAAAATTTAAAATCAAATATGAATTTTTTCTCGATATACATTGCCACGTTATACATTCAGATTTTTGTTCATTAAGTTGGGTTTCATATTAGTGTTTAAATAATAATTTCTAGACGCCAAGTCACTATAACATGACGAAGTATGTTTTGGGATAGTAGACTAGTACATGTTCCAATATGTCACATGTTTGTAAGTCTTATTAGTGTTTAAATAATAATTTCTAGACGCCAAGTCACTATAACATGACGAAGTATGTTTTGGGATAGTAGACTAGTAGGCCTACATGTACCAATATGTCACATGTTTGTAAGTCTTATTAGTGTTTAAATAATAATTTCTAGACGCCAAGTCACTATAACATGACGAAGTATGTTTTGGGATAGTAGACTAGTACATGTACCAATATGTCACAGGTTTGTAAGTCTTATTAGTGTTTAAATAATAATTTCTAGACGCCAAGTCACTATAACATGACGAAGTATGTTTTGGGATAGTAGACTAGTACATGTTCCAATATGTCACATGTTTGTAAGTCTTATTAGTGTTTAAATAATAATTTCTAGACGCCAAGTCACTATAACATGACGAAGTATGTTTTGGGATAGTAGACTAGTACATGTACCAATATGTCACATGTTTGTAAGTCTTATTAGTGTTTAAATAATAATTTCTAGACGCCAAGTCACTATAACATGACGAAGTATGTTTTGGGATAGTAGACTAGTAGGCCTACATGTACCAATATGTCACATGTTTGTAAGTCTTGTTAGTGTTTAAATAATAATTTCTAGACGCCAAGACACTATAACATGACGAAGTATGTTTTGGGATAGTAGACTAGTAGGCCTACATGTACCAATATGTCACATGTTTGTAAGTCTTATTAGTGTTTAAATAATAATTTCTAGACGCCAAGTCACTATAACATGACGAAGTATGTTTTGGGATAGTAGACTAGTACATGTACCAATATGTCACAGGTTTGTAAGTCTTATTAGTGTTTAAATAATAATTTCTAGACGCCAAGTCACTATAACATGACGAAGTATGTTTTGGGATAGTAGACTAGTACATGTTCCAATATGTCACATGTTTGTAAGTCTTATTAGTGTTTAAATAATAATTTCTAGACGCCAAGTCACTATAACATGACGAAGTATGTTTTGGGATAGTAGACTAGTAGTACATGTACCAATATGTCACATGTTTGTAAGTCTTATTGGTGTATTAAGTTTTTTATAATTTTTGTATTGTACAATTTTCTCATTGCCTCCTTCACAATCCATAAGACTAATTTAAAAATACTTACTAACGCTGTGTTCCTTTGCTAAAGCTTACAAAGGAACAAAAGGATCAGTAGACAACATTATCGTAGAATATTTTGGTATTATTCCACATCGCAAAATTAAGTGTGCTAACATAAAGAAGTATGGTAATGTAAAAGCTATCTGTTACTGAAGATCAAATCTTTCCAGCCTCACAATACGCTTCGCTAAAGCCCAGCCAATAAAGATAAATAATACGTCATAATCAGAAATCACAACAGTTGGTGGACATCCATTTGCTGTGGTTCGTGTTTGTTATTTTAAAATCCGTACAGGTTTCAGACAATGGTATTTTAGTGAAATTTATACAACGTGTTTGTTGTGGTTGTTGACTCTAGTGTGTTACAGCTATGTGTTACATTATGACAAGGTAGGCGTACGCCACACCACGTGACTTGTAACATACTTCCCTGAGGTTACATAGAAATAATCAAAGTTATAGCTTGCTTCAATCTAGTGTGTTACAGCTATGTGTTACATTATGACAAGGTAGGCGTACGCCACACCACGTGACTTGTAACATACTTCCCTGAGGTTACATGGAAATAATCAAAGTTATAGCTTGCTTCAATCTAGTGTGTTACAGCTATGTGTTACATTATGACAAGGTAGGCGTACGCCACACCACGTGACTTGTAACATACTTCCCTGAGGTTACATGGAAATAATCAAAGTTATAGCTTGCTTCAATCTAGTGTGTTACAGCTATGTGTTACATTATGACAAAGTAGGCGTACGCCACACCACGTGACTTGTAACATACTTCCCTGAGGTTACATGGAAATAATCAAAGTTGTAGCTTGCTTCAATCTAGTGTGTTACAGCTATGTGTTACATTATGACAAGGTAGACGTACGCCACACCACGTGACTTGTAACATATTTCCCTGAGGTTACATGGAAATAATCAAAGTTATAGCTTGCTTCAATCTAGTGTGTTACAGCTATGTGTTACATTATGACAAGGTAGGCGTACGCCACACCACGTGACTTGTAACATACTTCCCTGAGGTTACATAGAAATAATCAAAGTTATAGCTTGCTTCTTGAATGTCTAGTGTGTTACAGCTATGTGTTACATTATGACAAGGTAGGCGTACGCCACACCACGTGACTTGTAACATACTTCCCTGAGGTTACATGGAAATAATCAAAGTTGTAGCTTGCTTCAATCTAGTGTGTTACAGCTATGTGTTACATTATGACAAGGTAGGCGTACGCCACACCACGTGACTTGTAACATATTTCCCTGAGGTTACATGGAAATAATCAAAGTTATAGCTTGCTTCAATCTAGTGTGTTACAGCTATGTGTTACATTATGACAAGGTAGGCGTACGCCACACCACGTGACTTGTAACATACTTCCCTGAGGTTACATAGAAATAATCAAAGTTATAGCTTGCTTCAATCTAGTGTGTTACAGCTATGTGTTACATTATGACAAGGTAGGCGTACGCCACACCACGTGACTTGTAACATACTTCCCTGAGGTTACATGGAAATAATCAAAGTTATAGCTTGCTTCTTGAATGTCTAGTGTGTTACAGCTATGTGTTACATTATGACAAGGTAGGCGTACGCCACACCACGTGACTTGTAACATACTTCCCTGAGGTTACATAGAAATAATCAAAGTTATAGCTTGCTTCAATCTAGTGTGTTACAGCTATGTGTTACATTATGACAAGGTAGGCGTACGCCACACCACGTGACTTGTAACATACTTCCCTGAGGTTACATAGAAATAATCAAAGTTATAGCTTGCTTCAATCTAGTGTGTTACAGCTATGTGTTACATTATGACAAGGTAGGCGTACGCCACACCACGTGACTTGTAACATACTTCCCTGAGGTTACATGGAAATAATCAAAGTTATAGCTTGCTTCAACCTAGTGTGTTACAGCTATGTGTTACATTATGACAAGATAGGCGTACGCCACACCACGTGACTTGTAACATACTTCCCTGAGGTTACATAGAAATAATCAAAGTTATAGCTTGCTTCAATCTAGTGTGTTACAGCTATGTGTTACATTATGACAAGGTAGGCGTACGCCACACCACGTGACTTGTAACATACTTCCCTGAGGTTACATAGAAATAATCAAAGTTATAGCTTGCTTCAATCTAGTGTGTTACAGCTATGTGTTACATTATGACAAGGTAGGCGTACGCCACACCACGTGACTTGTAACATACTTCCCTGAGGTTACATAGAAATAATCAAAGTTATAGCTTGCTTCAATCTAGTGTGTTACAGCTATGTGTTACATTATGACAAGGTAGGCGTACGCCACACCACGTGACTTGTAACATACTTCCCTGAGGTTACATAGAAATAATCAAAGTTATAGCTTGCTTCAATCTAGTGTGTTACAGCTATGTGTTACATTATGACAAGGTAGGCGTACGCCACACCACGTGACTTGTAACATATTTCCCTGAGGTTACATGGAAATAATCAAAGTTATAGCGCTTCAATCTTGAAATCTCCTGCGGACATATGGACGATCACAGACAAATTGTTACACCCCAAAATGTGAAGAGGAGAAACTATGTCAACATATTGAGTGGTCTTCAATTGCATTCTTGTCTATACAGAAATAAAGTTTCACTCAAACTGTATAGCTTACAGATGAAAATTTCTCGAGTTACCTTGCCACATTACGGAATTCCCATTTTGTCCGAGTTACATATAAAATCTGTTCACCGAGTTTTAACATAGACTTTCCAGTATTTTCCGTTTTACTCTGAACACGAACAAAAGACACATGTTGAAATATCAAATGATTGGATTCAGATTGTTAAAAAATGTATTTATTCTGCTTTTTCTCGTTGCCATCATGATTACCCATAAAAAGTTTCAAAACATGCTCTAACGCTCAGCCAAATCCCAAATACCATGGATTTGGCATACATCAACATCGTTCTCAGTGTTGCTAATATACAAATTAAGCTTCATGCACAGTTTCAAGTCTATTCGTCATTTCATTTTCAAAATATTGTGCGACAGACAGACAGACAGAAATTAATTTCTTCTGTCCTACAAGTGATGAGCTTCACTTAAATTCAGCCAACTAAAATTTAATTTATATTTGATTTCAAAAATGAATGACGAAGAATTGTATGAATCGGTTACCCTGCAATCCAGTGACATCCAGACTAGAAAGTACAGTTCAGTTCAAAACCCAGTACTTAAGTAACATAATTCTGAGTTCAGACATTTTAGTAGCTCAATTAAAACAATGGAAAAAACCTAAATAACTGGCAGAAGCAGATGAAGAAGCCTTTGGAAACGTAGATCACAGCATGAAAATGCTGCAAAAGAATTCTAGTCTCTATTCGAAAACTATCACCTCTCATTACTATTTTATAATATTTTATCGTTTCAAATAAATATTTAAATAATAATAGTTTCCACCCCCCCTTAAGAAATTAAAATAAAAACACTCGTGGATTGATTTATATGCGCTAGCTTTGGTATGCGACCACTTAAGATCACTCATTATAAAATCATATTGAACGTTTAAGTGATTAAGGAAGGATCGTGAAGGTACAGGTAACGGAAATTTACCATCGTTAAGTGACAAGATATTAGTATCTACGTTTCGAGATCTGCAATCTGATCTCTTACTCAGGCGGTTAACTTTTATTGTGAAATATGTATTATTGTCAAATAGTATTTTACCTAGCTCAACAGCAATCTAACTTATTTAAAACACGGCAATTAAATGTTTTACTTTGAATTAGACATACGTACATAATTTATTTCAATTCAGATTTATCTCCCCCCCCCCCGGCTAATTGCTAATTACGCCACTGAACTGCTTATATAGTGCAAAGAAAACCCTATAAAAGAAACCTTTGGAGATATATGTAAAACATATTAATTCACCATCTCGAGAATATTATAAACTACCAGCTCTCATATGAAATTCGAGAATATTCCTTTGACAATCCATCCAACATGCACTTAACCTCGATTATTTCATAAAGCAAATGGCAAACACCATAAAAAAAACTCCCAGTGACATGTTTTAATTTAATTCGAGCAAACATAAAATAGGCAGCCGTTTATAACACCAGGACGTGATTGGACGCAGCAGGCACTGGACAATTGTCAACTCATTAGTAATATCCGCTAGAGCCAGCCGTAATGGCGGAGTATTTACAAATAAATCTGTCTCGCTTTGGCTTATTGAGAACAAGACCGGAGCTCTTCAAGTGGTGCCAACAAAAGGGCAAACTCTTTGAATATGGTCTGTAACAAATTACGTGTTAAAACAGCGTTGCCAACTTCTGCGGCGGTACCTCAATGGTCACAAATGGAGGTAAGCGAGTTGAAAATAGCTTCTACGAGGAATTAATTGTTTAATCGATTCCGATGAAATATTTACAATCTCGTGGTAAAATTCAAGATGGAGGTTTTTATTTTTGTCATACTGCGGTGTGTATAGTGAATATGTGCTTTGTAAGTCTTGGAATGGACACTATCGGAACATACGGTACAAGAGAGCTAATTAAAGTCCTTATAATCAACCCCAATATACTATAAGGTAGAGTACGCCACATCACGCCACATACACCGAGTTGATAGCTCATTCCATTCTGATAGTTCGGCTACATTTGATATGATTGTACTCGGTTTATACATTTTACTCAGTGATTTATCGTTGCCATTGTTACCTATTAGACCAATTAAATATTTTTCGCTAACGCTCAGCCAAGTCTCATGGTGTGACTTGCACCATCATCAAATATATCAATGGGCAGGCACACATAAAATTATCCGACCCCTTAAATGTTAGGCTTCACTACAAATGTAGTGGTATACTCTCTTGTACCATAGAACGATGGAAAATGTCTGAAATCCTATTATCCTTTTTTGTAACTGTGGCAATAACCAATTTCAGGATCTAGTTTTTAGCTAATGTATTTACGTACTCTTGTACGTAGGCTACTTACAGCTTTGTTTCAATGATGTAGACCTAGCATCAACTACAGAATATAGAATTTGAAGATGCCAGCGTAAAACGTAGAATCATGCTTTGCTCCCAAGTACTTCTTCAGTTCCAGATCATGCTTCACAATGGTTTAACGTGCTGTTGTTCTACTCCTCTGCCTATTCATAATTTGTTCCTTGATAGTAATGTAGGCCACTTTCATGATATATGACATTTTTGGAAGTTCTGGAGTTTTGTTTGGATCCAGCACGTGTGGCACATGCTTAAAATTAATAATTTGTTACTGTAAAAAACTTAAAACCATACAATCATTTACTTCACATAACGTAGCTATGGTGGAAAGGATTGTTTAGATGTGAATGTTGAGTTTAGCTCCATTTCACCTTTCCTAGAGTGCAGCGTCTGGAATCTGACGCTGTCACAGATTGGACTCCTGGAATCTGGAGTCATGTTTGGCTGAAGAGATAATTTATAAAGGATCCATCTGGTAATGATGTTAAAGTCCAGGTGTCTTTGATGTCCAAACGATGTAAAGAGTTCATTTTTAGCATCTTCGTCGCTAACTTGTTTTGGACCTCTTCAAACAAACACGACTCCAGATTCCAGGAGTCAAGTCTATGACAGCGTCAGATTCCAGATGCTGCACTCTAAGAAAGGTGAACTGGAGCTAAACCCAACATCCACCTTTACTACAGTTAAACAGTTGCCAGTATTAATGATTAACTTGTGACATTTATTTGTGTTGTCTTTGCTAATTGCGTTTTCAATTGATCATAAGTTAAACATAATTTTGAAATGCTTTATTCCATATTTACAAGAACGATCATTTCACGGTTTATTTTGCCACAGATATTTGAAAAATTACAACATTGTTTACATTATTTAAGAACTCTGTCAAACGTAAAAACGTCCTGATGTAAAAGATAAGAACACATCGTTTCGTAACCTGACATCTAGATTACACCTCAGGTGGGAAACAGTTATAGCACATATGATATAAAACTACTTTCAGAAAGCAAACATAAAATATTATAGAAATACTGTAACCATAGGCGGCCAAATTAATATATAAGCATCGGTACGGAAGTGAAGCCGAACCAAGACTTCTTATTAATTGGTGATATCATTGGGCCAATGTCCAAAACTGACACTCAATTTAAATTCTCCGTGTTTCATTAACAATGTTGTAAAGTACATATACAATTGTAATAAAATACTTTTTGCTCTTATAACGGCAAGATGTATATTCGCAAAATGTTGAGCAATTTAGAACGTATAGTGAGTCTGCTTTTTATTTTTATTAGACTAAATGATAAAAGTTTGAATCAAAACTTGGCTTACCTACACCAAAAATTCCTTAATATAAAAAAATTGTGTATTTGACCAGGAAATTTGTTTCAATATGAAATATTTTGGAAAGTACCTAAATAAAAATTGTATTCTTGATATGTTTATAAACTGTGAAGTTTAATTTAATGAGGTCGTAAGTCCACCAAGCGAAAGTCTTCCTCCTGGACCATGCCACTACGCATACCAAGTAGCCTACTGTACATCTATTAAATTGTGATCGAACACTACCCATTTAAATCATTTGCATGGAATTATTTTCTTACTTATTCATAACTACAGTATTATATTAGTAATGGACAATTAAAATAAAATACCTGTACAATAAAATAACCTTTTGAGGATGAAATGATAATACAATGATGTTATTTGTTTGAAGTTTAACATTGATGATGGAAGATTTGAAACGTTAAAGAATTTCGGACATTTGCCATCGATATATGTTACAAAATGTATAACACAACGGTTTCAAGGATTTAAATCTAACCTCTTCATCAGGTAGTAAGATAGTTCATACATTCCTTTATAGCAGTTTGTGCCCTTTTTATTTACAATCTTCCCGTCTGACGAAGAGGATGGATTTAAACCCTCGAAACGTCGCGTTCTACATTTTGTAACATTAAACTATGGGAAATGCCAGGAAACAGGGGAGTTTATGTTCGTTTTAGGCGATGTATTTGGGTAGTTAGTTAATGAAAATAAGGATTTTTATACATTTTTAAATTTTGATAAAAGCACAAAACGAATTATAAAAACCATCAACTGTATAACAAATTATCAAATAGTTAGTTGTTTTTTCATAAGTACAAAAATAAAAAAAGCTTTTTATTATTATTTTTCAAATAAACCAAACTAAGTACATATTGATGAAGTGTAGATAATATTAGTATTCATAATAATTTAAAGGAGTAAAATAGTAAGGCATATGGTGCTCAGTAGCGAATAACTAGTGTATTTTCTCCCCACTCCACATTGGTGTGAATATTTTCTCCCCTCCCCTCCCCCTTCCACTAACCTGTTTTCACTTGCAGCTCGCCTACGTCCAGTCTATTTCTTTCTTGGGTCTGTGGCTGGAACACACTAGAATGAAGAACCACAACAAACACGTTGTATGAAGTTCACTAAAATACAGTTCACAAACACACACCACAGCAAAGGGATATCTACCAACTGTTGTGATTTTTACTGTGACGTATTACTTATCTTTATTGGCTGAGCTTTAGCGAAGCCTATCTTCGTGGGTTTGGAAAATCACTCTTCATTTCTGACTGTCTGTCTGTCTCTCCGCACGATATCTCTAGAACGAAGATCTCTACACTTGAAATTGTGCATGCATCAGCTCTGTATGAGGAACACTGAGTTCGATAATGGTGCATGTCACTCCATGGGATTTGGCTGAGCGTTAGCGAACGTTATTACTTTGGTCTTATAGGTTGCCATGAAAAAAAAACAGCAACGAGAAAATAGCAGAATAAATAACACAACCATAAGAACGAAGCCAGGAAAAATTGTGGGGGGGGGGGTCTAAACAACTGATATTGTCCCGTAGTGGACAGAGAGTAAGGCTCCATTAAGGGTTCTTTAAAAAGTTCTTGGCCGATTAAAAAGTTGTTGAGAACGATATTCCAGCAGTACATGTCAGTTATACTGAATTATTTATATAATAATAATCTTTTCCTAAAAAAGTAATTGACAATTTTGAAAAATTTGTGGGGGGATCCGGACCCCTTGCACCCCTCACTGGCTACGTCCTTGCATTTAAAAAAAAGTGACATATTAACACATGTAGCCTAACTATTGCAACACACATCATTGTACAGTGACTTGGTAAAGACTTTAATTGCTTAAAGTGCTGATGGATATGAAACACAATTGAATTAACAAAAATCTAATGTAGCCTATCATGTGGCAAGGTTAATCGTGAAAAATATCATATGTAAACTTTAAATTTTACAGAGATTTCATTTCTGTAAGAATGACTTATATGATGATTCGTTTTTGTGCCAGCTTCAGTTATGCAGCTGTAGATTATAGATTATTGATGACATGAAACCTCAGTGCAACTTGTTATGAAACGTGATGTG
Source organism: Homalodisca vitripennis (assembly GCF_021130785.1). Lineage (NCBI taxonomy): Eukaryota > Metazoa > Arthropoda > Insecta > Hemiptera > Cicadellidae > Homalodisca > Homalodisca vitripennis. Next base: position 19,717,286 of record NC_060214.1, read on the forward strand.
GTTTACTCCTACTTTTAATTTATAACAGAAAATCTAAATGTATTGAAAAATTTAGAAATTTTTGTACGGCTTCTATATTACAGATTCAGTCTTGGTTAAGTATAACACGATTTGTTTTAATTTTCAGAATTGAATAGGAACTAACTTAGGCTACGTCAATTCTTTCAACAACAAACTTTGGTCGATGGACCAAAGCTTGCGAGAGGAAGGGATATACTCTGGACAGATAAACTGGCTGCTGCTGATCAAAGGCTTCTCACAACAAACAACAAACAACAAACTAACAACAAACAGAACACAATATCTAACTCACATCCAAACACACAAAGAAACACGGATAACACATTAATGAAACGTGAAACTGTGAAAATGTCGGTCACGTAAAATGCTTTTAGTTGTCATACATACTTGAAAATCAATCATGGATGATGTTGATTTTTAGATTATTGTAAATTCACAGGCAGTATAACTTTTCTAGTTGTTTGAGTATTACTGATGAATGAGTATGAATGTCAGGTTTTATGTATCTCACCGAAAATGTATAAATATCATGAGTAGAAAAGAAAGAAAGAGAAGTTACTTATACAAATTTAAAGATGTGAAAAACGAACTCGGCTTGAAAGATTTTAGTACAACAAGCGACGATGTAAATCCGTTCATCTGTTACCACTAGTACTAAAATTATAAAAGATACTCATTGAAATCTTTACAACTTCTAAAATTACTTTATTGAATACTTAAAAAATACGAAAACTTTTAAGTTATTATTATTAATATGGAAGTAAATGCAAAATAAAACCGTTCGCGTTCTCCTCCGTAGACTAATGGTTATAGTCTCGGCTCTCTAACGGAGACATCACGGGTTCAAATCCCGGGGAGGTCCAATCATGTATAGATGCAAAACAGTGAGCGTGTACTTTGAAATTAAACCAGTGTACATCAAGCCAACATAGCTGAAACTGAGGCTTAAAAAAGAACAAAAAACTCGTTTGTAAACAAAACATCTTTTGTAAATTCGTCTAAAAAACTCCAAACACTCTTGCACTCACACCCTTAATCTCATAGTTTTTTATTCTACATAACTTTATTATATGTTTAATATTCGAAAATAACGTAGCAAAAGTGTATAAACATTTTTTTTTTTTTTTTTTCCTTTGGGATATTGGGGTGGATTCATAGATCCTCACACGTCAACCTGAGCTTATTGTGTTGCCCCTTTGATGTTAGAGGGGTTAAGCCTATCTTCGTGCCCTTAATTAGGCTAAGAAGCTTTTCCCCGATACTAGCATCTGGTTCGTCGCCTGGTTGTTTATCACCGAAAAGAGCCCTTCTCCTTGCTCCCAGTCTCTCACAGTCCAGTATTATGTGTTTTGCAGTCTCTTCAGACTTATTGCAGAGTCTACACTCCGAGTCCTCATTTCGTAAACTGAGTGTTTAGGTGTTTCCTTGAAGTGGCCGTGTCCGTGATCAAGGCAATCACTTGCTTAAACCCGATCCCTGCCCAGCCCCATCAGCCATCTGGTGAATCCGGAGCTAGAAATCGGCAAGCAGTCTTTTGCCGAGTGCTTGTCCTTGGTGACTCTGCCACCGCAAGCGGTGTGTCTTCCTGGACCATTTGTTTATACTTTGGTAGGGCGGCTGACTTGCTTATACCACAACTCGGTTCTGGACCGGTGTTATGGCATGCTTGCTCCGCTTTTGGCAAGCCTGTCGGCGCATTCGTTGCCACCTATGCCTGTGTGGCCCGGTACCCAAACCAAGACGCACACACAGTTGCGTGATCCAAGCTTGCAGAGAGTGTTAAAGCACTCCCACACAAGCCTGGATGAAATGCTGTTGGAGTCAAGAGCTTTAAGAGCTGCCTGACTGTCTGACATTATACAGATGTTCATTCCCTGGTACCTTCTGGTGAGGCCTAGGTTGGCACAGGCTAGGATACCATAGATTTCGGCTTGAAATATGGAGCAAGTTCCGACCCAAACTGCCGCAAAGGGCAGTTCTAGGGGATTGACTAAACACTCCATATCCAGTTCTACCCTTAATAAGCGAGCCATCCGTGTACCAGACAAAGCTCTTTCTTATTGTTGGGATGTTATCTTGTGATTTCCACTCATCTCTGGAGTAGAAGTCAACAGAGAATGGCTTATTGAATACGAACTCCGTTCTCATTGTGTCGGAGACACATTTCGAGAATAGCGCTTGGGTTTACAGCTTCAGTGATGGCGCCATGGCTCGCGTTAGACGCGCCATTCCTCCACAAGCCAGCAACCATCAGCCGATAAGCTGACTTACGCGCTTCAGCTTTTATATGGACATCAAGAGGTAGAAGTCCTAAAGCCACCTCGAGGGTCGCTGAGGGACTGCTCCTGAATGCTACGGTTACAAAGATTGTGCCAAGCCTTTGTAAGCTTTCAAGCTTGGCTTTGGCAGTTACCTGATTCACCTTTGTCCACCAGACTAATGAACCATAAGTGATTTGAGGCCTTACAACTGCTTTGTAAAGCCATAGTGCTATATGGGGTTTTACGCCCCATGAGATTCCTGCAAGTCTCCTGGACGTCATGAGCGCCCACTTTGGCTTTGTGCAGGATATTATTAAGATGATCATTTCCACGTAAGCTTATGGTCTAGAGTCAGTCCTAAAATATTTGACTGTTTTTGACCACTCCAGCTGAGTGGATGCGAGTTTCAGCCTAGAAAGAGACTCTAGGTTCTTTTTTCTAGTGAATGGTACAACTACTGTCTTAGAGGGATTTACTTTCAGTCCCTCTCCCTGACACCAGTTGTGTACATGTTGAAGGTTGGTATTCATGATATCAACAACAACATTTGTATATTTTCCCTGTACCATAAAGGACTATGTCGTCTGCATATCTTGGACATAGATTCCGTTGTTAGTAAGGTCCTCAAGTAGACCATCTACTACTAGATTCCACAGTAGAGGTGACAGGATGCCTCCTTGAGGACATCCCCTTGTGGGTGCGATCACAAGCGATACTTCATTGAGATCGGCCCTGATCCGTCTGGAGCACAAGCATGGCCCTAAGCCACCGGCACAGAACTGGCTCGAGGCCACGTCGCTGTGCTCCACTTACCATTGCAGTGAATTTGGCATTGTCGAAAGCTCCTTCAATGTCTATGAAGGTGCACAATGCCAATTCCCTTGGCGGACCAGGCTATCCTCAATCCTACTGACTAGTTGGTGCAGTGCTGATTCACAGGATTTGCCTTGCTGGTATGCATGTTGGTTGCGATGAAGGGGAGTGTCTGAGAGAACTCCCTTTCTCAGGTGCCTCTCCACCAGTCTTTCTAATGTTTTCAGTAAAAACGAAGATATAAACTGATGGGACGAAAAGATTTAGGGACAGAGTAGTCCGCTCTCCCTTTTTTAGGGATGAAGACCACCCTGTTGAGACGCCAGACTTGTGGTATGTACCCATAAGCTAGGCTCGCCCTGAATAGTTCACATAGAAGGGTAAGGAGATTCTCCGGCCCTTGTTGAAGCAGGGCCGGAAAGATTCCATCCCCCCTCTGCAGATTTGAAAGGGGCAAATTTAGAAATTGCCCATTTGGCTTTAGAGAGAGTGACAATCCTTCTGGCAATGGCCCAGCTACCACGACAAGCTCTTGGCCGTGAGCCTGCCTCGTGGTTACCAGACGTTTCCAGTGTCGTCATTCTCAAAGATACAATCAGGGAAGTGAGTCTCAAGGAGAAGTTTGAGGCTATCACTAGACCGGAAGTGTGTTGACCTCCCTGGGACCTTAAAGATCCCAATTGACCGGTTGGACTTGAGGCTAGTAAGTGTTGCAGTCTAGCTGCCGCGCTTAACTCATTTACCTTCTGTGTAAACTGCCTCCAGGAACTTTGTTTTGCTTTTTTAATTGCTAGGCTGTATTTCTGTTAGAGCTCTATGATAGGACTCCAGATACGGCTCCTTTTGCATTGATTGTACAGCTTCCTGACATTAGCCCTTTTGCGAGCGAGGTCCGCAGTCCACCACTTAGTATTGGTTCGACTCTTCCCCCGTCGCAATGGGCAATTGTCGTGGAAGCTATTGATTATAGCATTCTGCAGGTCAGAAGCTATCTGATCTATGTCTGTGAAGCATCGCACCCTTCCGCTACCGATCCCAACTGTGACTGAAGGTCAGACTTAATATCCCAACCAGTCAGTCCTCCTGGGATTGCGATAGAGGACCTCTGCAGCCTCATCTTGCAAGTTAAAGCGGATATACCTGTGATCCGATATGAGGCCTCTTCGCTTACGTGCCACTTATCAACCATTCCAAGTATACCTTGTGTGCAGATTGTTATGTCAATAACTTCTTGTCTAATTCGTGTTGCGAACGTAGGGCGGTTACCTTTATTACATATAAATAGGTCCCTACTTAGAAGAAATTGTAAAAGTGCCTCACCTCTGGGGTTAGTGTTGGTGCTGCCCCATCCAGCAGAGTGATGGGCGTTGGCGTCACAACCTAGAAGAAGTTGTTGACGTCTGGCTTGTGCTTCTTCCACCAGGAGCTCTAGGTCTCTTGATGGAGGGGAGTTCCCTGGCATCATATGGCAAGTATACGGAGCCTACAATTGTGCTCTGCACTGTGCCTCCATTCTTCCAGGTCAGTGTGCCCACAGTGAGATCTCTGGAGCAGAATTCGTTGAGGGTTAGAAAATCAAGCCTCTCTTCAACAGGATGCAGGTTCTGACATTCCTTAGAGAGGTTACAGTAAATTAACTTACCTTTGGTTTCATTTAGGCCCGCCACTCTCCCTTGGTGAAGCCATGGTTCTTGAATCAATGCCAGATCAAATCCCTCCTGGAGGAAGAACTGGCAGAAGGCTGCCGAGGCAGCCCTACTGTGCTGGAGGTTGATTTGTAGAACTCGTGGCATTGTCCTTGACTGTCGAGGAGACAATTGAGACCTGCCAGAGTCCTAAGTTGGCTCTACAGTTGGAAGCCTTCACAGCCTTGTAGCAGACCTCGTCCAGGAAGCAGACGAATCCGTAACCTTTCGGATCTGGCTTGGATGGAAGGATTTTCCACTCGTTTACATTCAGGTTGGGGTTCTGCTTATTGAACATCTCAAGTACCTTTTCAGGTGTCTTCTTCAGAAGCTTCGGGTGAGCTCTGAAAAAACACCCTAGTGGACCTCAAGATGTCCTTACGCAGACCCACTCTCAGAGAGATGTCGTCTCCCCAGAGGTTTTTATTCTTTGAATAACTTCTTCCAGCCAACGTTTGGTGTGCTCGTTGATGCAGGAAGCAATTAAAACACCTTTCTCTTAGGTAGGTGCCCGCAAACGATGGAACGGAACCATCCTCCAGGGGTTGGATTTCTTCCATAATTGCGTCCTCGATGGCTTCTCCTTGCTCTGCACTAAGCTTCGCTTCCGGGTAGCCTTCGAGGGCTATGGCCATTTTGATCGCTGCGACCTCTCTGTAGGTAGCCTTGGGTGTGCTACCAGAGGCCTCGGGATCGTGGGGTTTCGGGCTTTTTGGGTTTCCCTCCTAGCCTTCTTTGCGGGGTCCCTCAGCGGAGGGCGGGGTGACCAAGGTGCCTCTGGGGCGTTTGGCCGACCCCTCCCCCCCTTGGTACCGCAGTTGGGCCCGGAGTTGAGACCTCCTGCCGTTCTGGATTCTTTTTCTTCTTTTTCCCCCTCCTCCACTTGGAAGGGTCAAAAGCTTCACCCTTTTCAAGAAGTTTAGCCTTTAGTGCTTCTCTTCTTTGAGCAGTGGTGAGATTGGGCCTCTTCATTCTGAGGTTGCCGAGTTGCTCTGTGGCATCATCCAGCGTACCTGTAGACATGGGAGTGCTTGGGCTGTTGAGGAGCTGATCTTCTATATCTTGAAGGGATTTTGCTTTCTCAGCGCTTGTACTGCCTTCCTCAGATAAAGCCTTGCCATGTATGGGAGCTTCAGTGTGCAATGGAACCTCCTGTGTTCCTAAGACACTTTGTTGAGGAGAAGGTAGGGATGTTTGGCATAACAACCTCTTGAGTTGTGTTGCCAGGTGGTGGTATGTGCGAGGTAGCTTCAGGAGCTACCTCAGCAGGAAGAGGTAGGTTAGAAACAGCTTCAGGAACTGTTTCAAGGGTTGGTTGGTTTTGGTTTTTGTTTTTGTTTCTTTTCATGTTGTTCCCACGAGAAGCTAGGGAATGGAAGGTTCAACCCAGACAGAGCCCGCATGCCTGGGTAAGCTGCTTTTAAACTGGAGGGTCGCCGGTGTCCAGAGTCCGCATAGTAAAGACTGGTTTGCCACCAGCCATTCAGCCCTGGCCTACGCTGTTCCACCGTGGCTTGGCCCCTAGTGGGAGAAATGAAAGGGAAACTAGATCGAAGAGTTGAGGAACTTTACCTCAGATAGAAGAGAGTGAAGAAGAGAGATAGGCTGACACATAGAAAAAGTGTGCCAGCCATAGGCCTCCAGAACAAGAAGAGAAGGGATCTGGAGCATTAGCTAGGGTACCTCGGGGTCGCCACTACCCGTGCGGCCTCGAAAGTAAGGACCGCCCCTGAGGGCTGTATAAACATTACATGCATATTCCTCTACACATACGCAATGAAATATTAAATAATTTTGTTTATTATTAATTTGCAGTCAAATTTAGTAGAAACGTATTATATAACTTTAAACCATATTAAATTTTTATTTGAAATGTTAATAAAAATAGTATATTATTACTGCTTTCAGTATATAGACCAAATATTCCATAATAACAATAGTAATACTTACAGGTCCCTTCCCAGGCACACTTCGTCGTTACGAACTACCCCACCCAGAACAAGACCCCCGTGGTGCCCAGCCTCCTACAGCCCTGACATAGCTCTATGTGATTTTTTTGTTCCCCAACTGAAGAGAGAGCTGAAGGGAAAGCACCGGGAGTCGGTGGAGAACATCCAAGCTGATGTTATAAGGTTCCTGAGAGGCTTTGCAGTCGAGGAGTTCCAGGGTGGTTTCCAAGCGTGGCAGAATTGTCTCCGCAGGTGTATTGATGCAGGAGGAGGCTATTTCGACGAATTTTAACTATTTTTACCAATCGGGTGAATAAATCTGTTTTTTTCCGGAAAATGCTCATTACTTTCATAATGGACCCTATATATAGCCCACACCGAGTTTTTGTGTAAAATAAAACTACTACTTAGATTCTTAAAATACAATAAATGAGATAGATACAATAATCCTAATGTAGATCGACCTAGTACTTAAGATGGTACATTCAATTTTGGGCTTGGATAAATATTTTGTAATTGGAATACAGAAAAGTAGAAACAGTTTTTTCACTACTCGTGAAATTATTGCAATAAAATGGCTGAAGATAAAAATGTGAACTGTATGTGCAGGAATACTTTCAGAGTGTGATTTCTTTTATTCATTTGTGACTAAAAAAATTAAATTTTTTACTAAATTTTATTTTTAGCTTTTTAATAGATTTTAGTTAAACTTAATAGATAAGAAAACTTGATGTTTCTATTTTCAAGAGTTTTATTTTAACCTTATACAAACTGTCTAAATTTCCATCTTTAAATATATGCAATTATATATTTGGATTATATATTATATTTTGTTATATGTTATAAATTATATATTGTCACATGGAGTGTTTTTAGTATTACTTTTTTTATTTAGGGAAGTTGTCTTAAAAAGGTATAAATTAACATAGAAAACTTTTCCAAACCCAGAATCGAATTATCCATCTAAACATTACTGTACGCTGTCACGGTATATTGTGTGTAACTAAGGTGAGAGCAATAGTCTCAGTTCCAGGCTCACGCCGGGTCGAAACATTGCTATTTGCCGGACTCTCCCTAATTTTCAAACTATTATTATTATTTAAATAATTCAGTATTACTGACATGTACTGCTGAAAGATCGTTCTCAACAAAGAAACGGGCCAAGAAATTTTTACGGAACAAAATGGGGAATTAGCGGCACTTGCCTTACTTTCTGTCCTCTACGGGAATATTTCAGTCGTCTTGACCCTCCCCAAAGTCTTTTGCTGGCTACGCTCTCTATAGATCATACTAAAAAGTTTTAATATAGCCTACATGAAAATACTTGCAAAATCTAAAACAGAAAAAGAGAAAAGTAAAAAATGGATAATTTATGCATGGAACAAAGATTAGCTCCAAGTTTTTTGGAAACGGACGATTATTGTCAAAATTAGTAATATAATATTTCTCTATGTTTATTTAATATTTAAAGTGTTTGTTTATACTCTGTGACGTTATACCTATTTATACCTGTCATTTTTTATGTTTTCATTGATGTTTTGTTAATTCAATTAATTAATTTGTCGCTTTCCCCTATTTTTCTGTAAATTGCTGAAATGCCTACTAAAATATAATTCTGGACTTATTTAAGGCCAAACATATAATGATACGTTTTAATTCCAAATTAATGCACTTTTTTAACAATACATTTCTTAAAACTAGTAAAAACTAGGGTTTCTCCGGCTGTTGTATTTGCCGTATCGGAAATACCAAATTACTGGTTGCGGGAGAATTAGGGGAGACATGTGGGAAAATCGTGTTTGGTGAGTTGTGGGGGGGGGGCTGAGTGAGCGCCTCAGAAGTGGCTAAATACAGGAGCTGCTGCGATAATTGTGGCTGTAGAGGTAGACACTGGTCGGTCTAGAATAGTCGGCCCAGCGATCGCACAGAAACGCGAAAACAGATGTGGCAATTGTTGAGTCGAGCCCAGCCACTAGACCTATTCTGATCCTATTTGATTTTGCTTCTCTCTGATAAAATAAACTTTCACATTAACGAGATCTAGCGTATATGATATATCCAAACCATACGCTAAAAATATGTATAACCAAAACACCGCCAAAAAAGACCGAATTATACATTCGAGTAAATAGAATAAGAATAGCCTCAGAACTAGCTCAAATAAAACGTTAGTCTACTTTTATAGTTAACTGTATTACACGAATCGCAGTCTTTTTTGTTCTCTCAGGACAAGAAGCTTAAAAATTGCACTTAATCCTAAACGGACCATTGCGCTACTTCCGGAGTGAAGTAAGGTTGGAGGTAGGGGCCGGCTCCTGTCGAGATCCATAAGGAAGGATTTAGGTGATCAATCTCGATCACGACTCTTTGGAAGAAGGGGAAGCCAGCTTTGAACCAGTCAAAGCAGACAGTGGACGGCATGCCCTTGTGCCCTTATGCCTAGGCTAGCAACAACCCTTAACACTTGGGGAGCTCCACCAACTCCAACACCCCCCCGCAGTAGACTAGACCTAGCGATCTACCCTTGCACCCCAGAATCTCGACATTTGCGGTTAGCGATGTATCGTTCCTGGTCATCCATCATTAGGTTGCCCAGATTTTTGACGCATCTGTGTTTGCTGTACCCAGAGTATTATGTTCAACAGGAAGACAAATCACAGTTTTGTGCACCTCTTTTATAAATTGCTATAAGTTAATTTAGATTTAACCAGAGGAATGCAGCACAGTCTCGATACAAATGTGTTGTTCAGTATGTAAAACAACATACGAGTTCACCGCGTTAAAAGTTTATCAATACGTACTAGACAACTTTACAAACAACGACACTACCAGGCAATATTATAATCACACCACTTGGTCATGGTCAATTAACGATAATGCCAGGTAACAGTAGTAACAAATCTACAGAGTAAGGTTTGATGAACGACGTTACAGTGGAGTAGTAGTAAAGGAATTAGAAGGCCTGGTCAATCAAAGATAATACGAGGGAACAGTTTTAACGAAATGTGCACAATTCTATTAAATTAACGATGCTACTAGGAATCGGTAGTAATGAAAATACCGGGCCCGGTTCAATGAGCGATACTACCAGAGAACAGTTGTAACAAATTTTCTCCAACTCAATTAACGGTAATACTATAGAAATGTTGTAACAAAGCTTCCGGTTTCTTTTCAATTAACGATACTATTAGGGAACGTCAGTAACAAAAACCACCGTGTTCGGTTCAATCAAATTTACTACCAGGGAACCGTAGAGATGGAACTACCGGATCCGATAGGTCCGATTCAATCAACGGTGCAAGCGTTCAACAGTAGTAACGAAACTAACGGGTCCGGTCCATTCAAAGTACCAGGGAACCGTGACGGAACTATCGGGCTCGTTTCAATTAACGATGCTATTTGGTAATAGTAGTAAAAAGTCTAGCGAGTCAAGTTTATTCAAAGACACAACTAGAGAACAGTAGTAAAGAAATTTCTTGAACTCTGTTCAATAATCGATACTACTAAATATCGGTAGTAACGAAACTACCGAACCCGGTTCTTTCAAAGGTACTACCTAGGAAGCGTAGTGACAGAATTACCGGATCCGATTCAATCACTGGTACTAGCGGTCAACAGAGTGACGATGTAGCAGAATCGCCACCTATAAACCTGACAGTGTTACACAGGCCTTGTACATTCGTAGCTTCATTCGGTCTGGCAACCAAACCGCTGACAGTAGTGTTCCTCCCCAACGTTCGAGACACAAGTAATCAGTTCAAGTAATAAGTAATTCGTTTCGAGATCTGCAATCTGATCTCTTCCTCGTGTGGATAACTAACCTAACATGTAGGTAAATCTAGTTTAAAGTAAACTAATCACACCCATAGGTCAGGAATCACAACAGCCGTGTTGTGTACTATCTCCGTGCACACTAACTCTAAAACATGCGCTTAACAAAATAGAAATTGTTTACTTCACAAAGTAATGCGATTTATATTCCTTAGGGAATTAAAATATTCATATTAGATGATTACCTTTGTTAATTAGGAGACTTCAGTAATTTCCATGCATCATATATAATTTTTCCATCTTCAAGCACTGCAATAATGAGACAGAGGGTAAGTAAAGGTATTGAAAAAGACTATCCGAGTGCAAAATAAAAATTAAGACAAAAGATGGTCATTCTGGTTGTGAGCCAATGACTTAAGTTATGATGTCTTCAGAATCTTTGGAAACAACTGAAATGGTCGATTCATCGGGAATTTTTTAAATCGACTCTCCTTTTAATGTCAGTTTCTTATCGAATTGATCAGGATCAGAGGATCTTTAGGATCTGACCACAGAAGTGCCCTACAGCCCAATCCACCAGAAGTACAAAGCAGAATAATACTAGGCTTATCGGTAAAGGGCAAAAGCATATGTATAAGACATTGATGGATCATACAAACAGATCCCTAACCTTCGAACCAACCACAATTCCGGTTAAGGTAGGGTTGAAAGACGAAATAATAGCTCGCTGTATGGCTTTGCCTGAAAGTCCTGGAACATATATGACAAACACGTTATTATATAGAAAGGAAATAGTGGACTGAGAGTTATTTTAATGTAGTGATATTTTTATTTTTTGTAGTGAAGCTAACCCAACCTAACCTAACCTAAGCCAACCGCCTGGATATTTCCTTAGTAACTAACGAAGCTAGTATCGAACATTCCTAGTTCTTGTTAAATTTCAGTAATGTGCATTAAACTTGTTAAAACTCGTATAACAAATTAGTTGTTTCATGTAGGAATCAAACAAGCATTTCAATGTATATTTCTGAGAAGCAGCTCGGCTGTGGTTAACAAGGAAGGAGAACAGAACACTTGGGAGTATATTTAGTAGATCAGCTGTCTCCGCCGTGCCATCCTTCGTCAAGGTCGCGGCCGTTCTGCACTCCACACCTCGCCTACGGTCGCGGTATTTTCACCACAATATGTGGAGGCTGCCGCTGTATTATTATAACGCTTTGTTTCTAATTCTATTTCTCCTCGGTGATTCAACGGACGCGAGTTGAGTGCGGCGTTTTGGAAATGCTTCAAGGTGGCTCTTTGTAGTATAATTTACAATGAAAGTGTGAGGTTATGTTTTGACGTTGTCCGTGAAAACTACTTTTATTCAAGAAGGATGGCGCAAAAGAGCCACAAACGAATGGAACTATGCGAAGTTTTAATGTTTATTACAACAATTTTAATATGCACTACAAATGCTCGATGTATGTTAGTTGCTGTGAAAAAGGTGATATTGTAGAATGGTGCAAACTAAACAGTTGGTACTTCTGTTTGCATAAACTAAAACAGCTGATTGTTGCAACAATAATTCTAAGTTTGTTTTGATAAGGTTATGTTTTGTTTTGTTTGATTGGATGGCAAACGATTAATCGTGATAGGTGGCAGCCCGGTGGATCTATAGGGATTAGTTTTTATGCCAGAAAGACAACATTCTCTAATCGCTGGATAAATTGCAAAAGTTAATTGTGCATGGATGCAAGTTAGTCTAACGTAGATCTTCATTTTCTATTACACTAACTACTTTCGTTTCTTATTGTAAATCAAACCGTTGTGCATTTAGCAAATAAATGAGTGATTGAACAAGAAACACAACTTGTTGTGAGTACGGTTATATTTATGTTGCTTTATTTGACTAAAAAGGTCTTATAATGTAACTTATACTGTACGATAAAAATATTGTATTCGGAAACGATATCAATATCATTAGCTAGTGTAGCTAGTTACGTTCTTGCACCAATAATGTCAACTCCTTCCCACCAATCAGCGTCTTGTGCTTAGACTACATCTGATTAAAGTTCACATTCTCTTGGTTAACAAATTTGTTGAGATTTCCTTGTATATTACCCATTAATACGACTTCAATAATTTCTATCAAGAGATTTCTACTTAACGCTTGATCCTCCAACACATTTCGGGCCTGTCATTGACAAGATATGTCACACTACGTGTTATATGGTAAAATGTCATATGATTGTACTCAGTTTGTATGCAAATGTATTTATTCTGCGATCTTCTCGTATGCGGTTACCCACAAAACCACTGCAAAATCTGTTCCACAATTCTAAATCAAATTTACGTTGTAGATATTGCAAAGTTGTAGAATTAGTGATGAGAGAGTAAATGGTGACTTTGCTTTTTACTTGCGAGAGCGAAGCTATTACTATAGAGAATAGAACAATTTTATTTCTGTTTGATCTGACATATCTTGCCTTGAATATAAACGAAGTTTTGATATCAACTACTAACTTTGCTTGGAAATGATTATATATAAGAAACATCGAGTTTGACGATAGCCCATGTTTCAATTGTGTAGATCTGACAAGACAATGTGAACACCTCTTCATCTAGATTAGTCCCTGACGTCAAAACGATGCAGAGTTCGTTTCAATATTCTTCGTCGTCGATGTTTTTAATCTTTCCGACGGACGTGGTCTTCAGATTCCAGGAGTCAAGTCCGCGACAGCATCAGGCGGTGTACTAGGCGGGAGATGAAACAGAGCTGAACTTAACATTCACATCGAATATATTGATACTTTATACTAAAGAATATCATAGACAACTAGTTAAGTTATAAAATATCCTTCTGCACTCTAAAATATTCCAAAATATTGTTGCTGGTAGTTCACAAAGCCACGTATTGCGTAACCAGATTCACAATCGGAACTCTTGTCACAGAACAGTACGATCTATGACCGCACAAGCTTAACACGACAGTGTATTGGATCGAAATCCAAAAGGCTGTGTAGTCCCGTCCAGGAATGTGATCATTTCACAGCACAGTACGATCTATGACCGCACAAGCTTAACACGACAGTGTATTGGATCGAAATCCAAAAGGCTGTGTAGTCCCGTCCAGGAATGTGATCATTTCACAGCACAGTACGATCTATGACCGCACAAGCTTAACACGACAGTGTATTGGATCGAAATCCAAAAGGCTGTGTAGTCCCGTCCAGGAATGTGATCATTTCACAGCACAGTACGATCTATGACCGCACAAGCTTAACACGACAGTGTATTGGATCGAAATCCAAAAGGCTGTGTAGTCCCGTCCAGGAATGTGATCATTTCACAGCACAGTACGATCTATGACCGCACAAGCTTAACACGAACAGTTTATTGGATCGAAATTCCAAAAGGCTGTGTAGTCCCGTCCAGGAATGTGATCATTTCACAGCACAGTACGATCTATGACCGCACAAGCTTAACACGACAGTGTATTGGATCGAAATCCAAAAGGCTGTGTAGTCCCATCCAGGAATGTGATCATTTCACAGCACAGTACGATCTATGACCGCACAAGCTTAACACGACAGTGTATTGGATCGAAATCCAAAAGGCTGTGTAGTCCCGTCCAGGAATGTGATCATTTCACAGCACAGTACGATCTATGACCGCACAAGCTTAACACGACAGTGTATTGGATCGAAATCCAAAAGGCTGTGTAGTCCCGTCCAGGAATGTGATCATTTCACAGCACAGTACGATCTATGACCGCACAAGCTTAACACGAAAGTTTATTGGATCGAAATTCAAAAGGCTGTGTAGTCCCGTCCAGGAATGTGATCATTTCACAGCACAGTACGATCTATGACCGCACAAGCTTAACACGACAGTGTATTGGATCGAAATCCAAAAGGCTGTGTAGTCCCGATCCAGGAATGTGATCATTTCACAGCACAGTACGATCTATGACCGCACAAGCTTAACACGACAGTGTATTGGATCGAAATCCAAAAGGCTGTGTAGTCCCGTCCAGGAATGTGATCATTTCACAGCACAGTACGATCTATGACCACACAAGCTTAACACGACAGTGTATTGGATCGAAATCCAAAAGGCTGTGTAGTCCCGTCCAGGAATGTGATCATTTCACAGCACAGTACGATCTATGACCGCACCAAGCTTAACACGACAGTGTATTGGATCGAAATTCCAAAAGGCTGTGTAGTCCCGTCCAGGAATGTGATCATTTCACAGCACAGTACGATCTATGACCGCACAAGCTTAACACGACAGTGTATTGGATCGAAATCCAAAAGGCTGTGTAGTCCCGTCCAGGAATGTGATCATTTCACAGCACAGTACGATATATGACCCAGCTTGACACAACAGTTTATTGGATCGAAATCCAAAAGGCTGTGTAGTCCCGTCCAGGAATGTGATCATTTCACAGCACAGTACGATCTATGACCACACCAGCTTGACACGACATCGTAAGTGTGTACGATCGATCGAAATCCAAAAGGCTGTGTAGTCCCGTCCAGGAATGTGATCTTATTTCACAGCACAGTACGATCTATGACCACTCCAGCTTGACACGACAGTTTATTGGATCGAAATCCAAAAGGCTGTGTAGTCCCGTCCAGGAATGTGATCATTTCACAGCACAGTACGATCTATGACCACACCAGCTTGACACGACAGTTTATTGGATCGAAATTCAAAAGGCTGTGTAGTCCCGTCCAGGAATGTGATCATTTTACAAGTCAACTGTGTTCATCATAAATATAAAAGTTTAATTTAAAATACAGTTGGCAGTATGTGGAGCGGCGGCAGGCCTGCCAACTATTGCTGCCAACTGACACGCTCCGCGCTCTCCGCGCTGTTTTTGCAACTTTTTGCATCGTCTTCACTAATTATTTTTACTTTCTCCTAATGGGAAGAGCCCCGAGCCTATAGTGTTACAGACAAAGCGGTTTTGTGTCGCTGACTCGCCACACAAAAGCTGTGCTTTACCGGTTTATTGCTTTGATTAATACACGAGTAATGGTTGCGAGAAGGGAGTTGTTTCCATAGAGTTTTCTCAAATTAGTGAACATCCAAAAGTACGCTCCCAGTTTATTCCTCTGAAACCCCTAATAGTCCAGGAGAGTAAATTTGTATTGCATAAGTATACTACCTACATTTGTTGTTGTTTTAAATTTGGTAGAATCATTTCCTCTAAGCCATAAATCTGTGGTCAGCCGCGCTAGTCGGAATGGGAAGGTATCAAAAGTGTTAAAAATATGTAATAATAATATTTTTCCCGTCAGACAGACACGAAATTGGATGTTAAATTAGCGTCAGTTAACTACACAAATCCTTAAATTAGCTACTTTCACTCTCTTTATATATTTGCCTGGCTTCATTGTGTAGCTGACTGATTGTTGTACATATTATACCCCTTTCGATGGCCTTTCATTTCGACCTTCATCAAAATCAGCGCGGCAGACGATTAATTTATGGAAGAAAAACCAGTTTGGGTGTTTTTACAATGCAAACTGGTTCTGGGTTCGTAGGCTATAATGTTCTAGTTCGATAACCAGAAGTTTTTACAAAGTAAGGTTTTCATATAACTAAAATATTTAGTGTCTACTATTTTTGCTAGGAAACTCAAAAACTAGTTTGTCTCACACATCTCATCTGTTTGACTCCTCAAGACCCTTTTAAAAGATTGTCATAACTTGCGTTTAAAATTGTGTGTTATCTCATGTAACACTCATACCCAATAGTTTGCAAACATTTTATAGTTTATCAATCGTTTTATACTTCAAGTAAACAAAACATTTGAAATAAATTGAGCTAAAAATTAAAAAAAGAACTTAATGATAAACACGCCAATTCAGAGTTGACATTATATAAGTTTTATTATATTGTTAATTACTTAAAATTAAATTATGTTAAAGTGAACTAAAGAATACAAGTCATAATAGGTCTGCACGCAATAACCAATCAATGACAACTCTGACCAATGGGCATTAGTAAATAGATATCGTCATGACAGAAACAAGACGCTGTAAAATTGGGGAACTGGGTGGAGTTTTTACTGGTCAATTCTAGATAAACTCTTATTTATAAATGCCGCAGTGTAGCGGGTACAACGGTTATCGCAAGACTCGTATGTTCTTCTTCTGTGACTCGTATGTCGAACCAACCCAATACAAATATAAGCGGACGATGTGATATCCCGAGCAGTCGGTTATGCCGATGTCGGATATGAGTGGTTCTTCTGTGACTCGTATGTCGAACCAACCCAATACAAATACTAGCGGACGATGTGATATCCCGAGCAGTCGGTTATGCCGATGTCGGATATAATAATAATAATTCTTTTATTGCATTTTGGCAATAATACATTGCATTGCAAAAGTCAGGTTTAAATATTTGTAAAAAATCCCTACTATACACATTCATACTTACAACACTCATTCAAACATACATCTCTTGCCCATTCACGCCAACATTCATTCAACATGAGACTCGGGGCTCTACTAATTAACTTTTATGTAAATTTTGATTCTGTAAATTTTTATTCTAATTCTCCCAGCAGCCAGCCATGAACTCTTCGACAGAAAAAAAACGCATTCGACACCAGTAGGCGCTTCAGAATATGTGTGGTTCTTCTGTGACTCGTATGTCGAACCAACCCAATACAAATATAAGCGGACGATGTGATATCCCGAGGAGTCGGTTATGCCGATATCGGATATGAGTGGTTCTTCTGTGACTCGTATGTCGAACCAACCCAATATAAATATAAGCGGACGATGTGATATCCCGAGGAGTCGGTTATGCCGATGTCGGATATGAGTGGTTCTTCTGTGACCGTATGTCGAACCAACCCAATACGAATATAAGCGTACGATGTGATATCCCGAGGAGTCGGTTATGCCGATATCGGATATGAGTGGTTCTTCTGTGACTCGTATGTCGAACCAACCCAATATAAATATAAGCGGACGATGTGATATCCCGAGGAGTCGGTTATGCCGATGTCGGATATGAGTGGTTCTTCTGTGACTCGTATGTCGAACCAACCCAATATAAATATTAGCGGACGATGTGATATCCCGAGGAGTCGGTTATGCCGATGTCGGATATGAGTGGTTCTTCTGTGACTCGTATGTCGAACCAACCCAATACAAATATAAGCGGACGATGTGATATCCCGAGGAGTCGGTTATGCCGATATCGGATATGAGTGGTTCTTCTGTGACTCGTATGTCGAACCAACCCAATATAAATATTAGCGGAAGATGTGATATCCCGAGCAGTCGGTTATGCCGATGTCGGATATGAGTGGTTCTTCTGTGACTCGTATGTCGAACCAACCCAATATAAATATTAGCGGAAGATGTGATATCCCGAGGAGTCGGTTATGCCGATATCGGATATGAGTGGTTCTTCTGTGACTCGTATGTCGAACCAACCCAATATAAATATTAGCGGAAGATGTGATATCCCGAGCAGTCGGTTATGCCGATGTCGGATATGAGTGGTTCTTCTGTGACTCGTATGTCGAACCAACCCAATACAAATATAAGCGGACGATGTGATATCCCGAGGAGTCGGTTATGCCGATGTCGGATATGAGTGGTTCTTCTGTGACTCGTATGTCGAACCAACCCAATACAAATATAAGCGGACGATGTGATATCCCGAGGAGTCGGTTATGCCGATGTCGGATATGAGTGGTTCTTCTGTGACTCGTATGTCGAACCAACCCAATACAAATATAAGCGGACGATGTGATATCCCGAGGAGTCGGTTATGCCGATGTCGGATATGAGTGGTTCTTCTGTGACTCGTATGTCGAACCAACCCAATACAAATATTAGCGGACGATGTGATATCCCGAGCAGTCGGTTATGCCGATGTCGGATATGAGTGGTTCTTCTGTGACTCGTATGTCGAACCAACCCAATACAAATATAAGCGGACGATGTGATATCCCGAGCAGTCGGTTATGCCGATGTCGGATATGAGTGGTTCTTCTGTGACTCGTATGTCGAACCAACCCAATACAAATATAAGCGGACGATGTGATATCCCGAGGAGTCGGTTATGCCGATGTCGGATATGAGTGGTTCTTCTGTGACTCGTATGTCGAACCAACCCAATACAAATATAAGCGGACGATGTGATATCCCGAGGAGTCGGTTATGCCGATGTCGGATATGAGTGGTTCTTCTGTGACTCGTATGTCGAACCAACCCAATACAAATATTAGCGGACGATGTGATATCCCGAGCAGTCGGTTATGCCGATGTCGGATATGAGTGGTTCTTCTGTGACTCGTATGTCGAACCAACCCAATACAAATATTAGCGGACGATGTGATATCCCGAGCAGTCGGTTATGCCGATGTCGGATATGAGTGGTTCTTCTGTGACTCGTATGTCGAACCAACCCAATACAAATATAAGCGGACGATGTGATATCCCGAGGAGTCGGTTATGCCGATGTCGGATATGAGTGGTTCTTCTGTGACTCGTATGTCGAACCAACCCAATACAAATATTAGCGGACGATGTGATATCCCGAGCAGTCGGTTATGCCGATGTCGGATATGAGTGGTTCTTCTGTGACTCGTATGTCGAACCAACCCAATACAAATATAAGCGGACGATGTGATATCCCGAGCAGTCGGTTATGCCGATGTCGGATATGAGTGGTTCTTCTGTGACTCGTATGTCGAACCAACCCAATACAAATATAAGCGGACGATGTGATATCCCGAGCAGTCGGTTATGCCGATGTCGGATATGAGTGGTTCTTCTGTGACTCGTATGTCGAACCAACCCAATACAAATATTAGCGGACGATGTGATATCCCGAGCAGTCGGTTATGCCGATGTCGGATATGAGTGGTTCTTCTGTGACTCGTATGTCGAACCAACCCAATACAAATATAAGCGGACGATGTGATATCCCGAGGAGTCGGTTATGCCGATGTCGGATATGAGTGGTTCTTCTGTGACTCGTATGTCGAACCAACCCAATACAAATATAAGCGGACGATGTGATATCCCGAGGAGTCGGTTATGCCGATGTCGGATATGAGTGGTTCTTCTGTGACTCGTATGTCGAACCAACCCAATACAAATATAAGCGGACGATGTGATATCCCGAGGAGTCGGTTATGCCGATGTCGGATATGAGTGGTTCTTCTGTGACTCGTATGTCGAACCAACCCAATACAAATATAAGCGGACGATGTGATATCCCGAGGAGTCGGTTATGCCGATGTCGGATATGAGTGGTTCTTCTGTGACTCGTATGTCGAACCAACCCAATACAAATATTAGCGGACGATGTGATATCCCGAGCAGTCGGTTATGCCGATGTCGGATATCAGTGGTTCTTCTGCGACTCGTATGTCGAACCAACCCAATACAAATATTAGCGGACGATGTGATATCCCGAGCAGTCGGTTATGCCGATGTCGGATATCAGTGGTTCTTCTGTGACTCGTATGTCGAACCAACCCAATACAAATATAAGCGGACGATGTGATATCCCGAGCAGTCGGTTATGCCGATGTCGGATATCAGTGGTTCTTCTGTGACTCGTATGTCGAACCAACCCAATACAAATATTAGCGGACGATGTGATATCCCGAGCAGTCGGTTATGCCGATGTCGGATATCAGTGGTTCATGTCGGTATCAGTGGTTCTTCTGTGACTCGTATGTCGAACCAACCCAATACAAATATAAGCGGACGATGTGATATCCCGAGCAGTCGGTTATGCCGATGTCGGATATCAGTGGTTCTTCTGCGACTCGTATGTCGAACCAACCCAATACAAATATTAAAAGACGATGGTGAGAGCCTAAAGTTCATTTTTTAACACATGAGAAGTTACTAAATTATCCACTGCATTTTTAAGGCATTGTTTTTCGATTTAACTATAGTTCATTATGCACTGGTATATTATGCACCTTGCTAAACCATTTTGGTGTTTAACTCTGTTCTGTAACGAATACAAAGCAGAACGCAACCAATCACAACTAGAACTGTGAACAGTCACGGTTGATACACATTTACTGTAATATAACCCCAAATATAACCATATTATAGTTTTCGATGAAATACGACATAGGCAGATTGTAATTATGTTTTCAGTCGATTCATCTGTCCACTTTAACTCAACACAAAAACATCTCAGAACAGAGTTTGCACAAACATAACAGGTACGAAATATACAGTGTTTTATTTTATTTCTTTAAAGAAGAATCAAAATGATTTAGTAAATAATGAACCTGTGCCTTTCCAAAATTCACCGTTACTGTCTTTGATATTATTAAATATCAATTTTTTACATATACCGGGTGTCCCACGAAGAGGTTCAAACGTTTAATTTTATATTACTTGCTCATTTATGCACCAAACTTATTCAAACTCTCCAAAATTCATTAAATAGTTTTTAAAAATATGCTATGAAAATTTCAGCTCTCTAGTAATTGTTTCAATAAAATGGTGGCATTTTGAAAAACTATACTTTAAAAACAGTAAAAACACAGTATTTTTTGTTTTGTAAAATTATTTATTATCATATTCTAGAGAAAAAATCATTTAAATGCGAAAATCAGAACCTATAAAACAACCGACAATTTATTACAGTTCACAATTATTCCAACTGTAATCCATCCACAGCTATACACTGATAACAGCGCTTAATAAAGAATCGTAAGCCCTTATAAAGAGATTCTGCGGTATCCGTAGAAGTTCCCCTTCAACTGATTGTTTTAATTCCTCATCATTATTGAAGTTACGAGTATAAACTTGTTCCTTTAAGTAACCCCATAGAAATAAATCGCACACAGTTAAATCTGGGGATCGGGGTGGCGAATTTAAAAACATCACTTCCACGACCAATCCAACGGCCATGAAGGTAGTTATTTACTAATTGCTTTACAGGATTTGCGAAATGAGGAGGAGCACCATCTTGTTGGAAGATTGCTTGATCCAATGAGGCAAAACTTGTTCATTTAAAACCTGTTCATACCTATTCCCAGTCATTGTACTGTCTGAAATAATGTCATAAGATAGCACCCCATTACAACTGACAGGTGCCCTAACAATAATTCCTTTTGATTTGAGTAGAGGCTGTTCAAGAATGTGTGGATTACCGGTGTTGTAATAATTACAATTATGTCTATTTATAAACACCATTGCGGTAGAAAGCGGACTCGTCTGAAAAACAATTTCAGTACGTCAATTAGGATCTAGCTCATGAAACTCAATAATACGAGAACAGAAATCCAATCTCCTATCCGGATCATCTTCAAGAAGATTATGGACTAGGTGACTTTGTAAAATTTAATTTAGATTTCCTTAATTATTCTGTGTACTAAAGACTTTGGAACGCCAGTTTCAAGTTCAACCCTCCTTAGTGATTTTTTACCTGGAGAGCGGAGCATTGATACGCATACTAGTACTTCTCTTTCCTCATTTGATCCTCTAGAGTCTAGAGTACTTTTTTACGACAATTCCAGTTTCTGACAAAAGATTTTTACACTTAGTTATTGTTGGATTTCTTGTCAGTTCAACTCCTAGGTAGACAACCTGAAATTGTGTAATTGCTTATGTTATGTTGCCAAAGGCAATAGCCCACGCACGACACTTCACTTTTTGTTCAACATTCAAAGCCATTATTCTCGAATTTCAATATCAGTAAAACTGTAGCGGAGGAGGTTAGGTTATGTTTTATAGCACAAGCAATATTCTTCAACCGAACAGCTGTTTTCAACAATGGGCGTTATTAAAGAGCTGTTCTTTAAAACTTCAACGCAGTAATCAAATCAGGTAATTCAGGAAATGAATTGCTATAGGAAGCAAAATGGTTAAACTTTTAATATGTCACCATTTTGTTTCTACAATTATTAGGGAGCTTTAATTTTAACAAAATATTTTTAAAGCTTACTTTATTAATTGTGTAGAGTTTGAAAATGTTCGGTGCATAAATGGGCAAGTAATATAAAATAAATCGTTTAAACCTCTTCGTGGGACACTCTCTATATTAGACGTATGCCTTTAACATTGTAACTCCTTGTATTTTTAATTACATGCGTTTTTATTTAATTACTGAATTGTTTATACTTGTAACATACACTCAAATTTATATAGAAATAAATACATTTTCAATGAGATCAAAAAAGAACTATAAATTCATATAAGGTAACCATAAAGCTTCCAATTAATAAATTAAATTTACTATTAAAATCATATAGACAAAAAAATTAAAACAAGTGCACATCGAGGCCGCATTATAATGTATATGAGGCCTGCCAAAATGCAAATCAGAAAAACAGTACTCTAACCACTTTTATGTCAGTTATGTGAGTCTGATGGTATGGTCTTTCAAACAAACGGCCCCTCAGACACAAAATTGGTTTATTATTGGAGTGTTTGTGTTAAATTAAGTAATTAAACATGAATAGTTATATAACTGGTTCACGATTGACGAAATTATACAAGCAGTCGCGGCGCGGGCAGGTTCCAACAGTGACGCGCGAGCACCAAGGACCCTTGTATGGAGGGAAAGAACAAACTCTTTAGCAAAGGCGTATTTAAGATAATTATTTTGCGTAGCGAGCGCGATGCCAGTTTATAAATAGGGGTACTGGGTGCCGACCCGCAGCCGAAATAGCGAGAGCGAGCCTGGCACAGCTTCACTGCGGAGATGGGCCACTGACTCGGCTTTGGGCTCCGTTATGTGCCTTTTTGGGACACAGCTGCACAGAAATCGGGCCCAGCTCTGTCCGATGAATCGCCAAACTTCACGATGCCTTATCCAAACTGACAAGTTGACTGGCGTTATGCACTTTTTTAGATTTATGTTCACACAAATAACTTAAAAGGCCAATAAAAATTGCTTGCACAACATCAATATTTGTAATTAATTTATGGTTTTATATTACAGAGTTATGCTAGTATAATGTTCAAAAATTGGTATTTTGTCTGAGCGTTAGCGAAGCCTATTACTCAAGGGCTATAAAAGTGTCATTTCATCAATTTAAAATTAATTTATGATTTATATATTATAGAGTTATGATAATATATTGTTAAAAAACTGGTATTTTGGCTGAGCGTTAGCGAAGGGGCTATAAAAGTGTCATTTCATCAATTTAAAATTACATAGTTTATGATTTTATATTATAGAGCTATGATAATACACTGTTCGAAAATTGGTATTTTGGCTGAGCGTTAACGAAGCCTGTTACTCGAAGCGCTATAAAAGTGCCATTTCTTGCTAGCTGTCTGTCACGAACAGACTTTAGCTTAATACCTTAATTTACTTTATCATACCTTAGTTTTTCTTTTTAACAATTATTTAATTCATTCAAATTCTTACCTTTTATGTAAAAAATGTTTGATACTGTATATGCAAACCTGTATTTTAGAGGGGTGGAGGGATTTTTAAATGTGCAAAAATGAGCATCAGTTATACCGTGGGAAATGTACTGAGCTACGGAATATTTTTTTTTGCAATATAAAATTGAAAATTCGATTTAAAAGGATAAAAAATAAAATAAAATAAATATATTTGGCGTATACTGTTAGATTTCAATTTTGGAAAAATGCTAAATGAGCGTAATTACGCTGTGAGAATAAACCTAGGAAAATGGGCAAACAATACGATTTAGGATTAAGCCAAACACCCTGGGAATAAATGTATTTTTATAATAAGCAAGGTATATTAGGTAATAAGCAAGGGGTTCAACAGTAATTACGTTGTAAAATGGGCCTCTGACACTGGGCCATAATAACGATTTAGGATTAAGTCCAACACTCTGGGATTTTTTTAATAATAAGCCAGGTTTATAGCTAGGTAATAAGCAAGGGTTTGAACAGCAATTACATTGTGAAAATGGG
Source organism: Homalodisca vitripennis (assembly GCF_021130785.1). Classification (NCBI taxonomy): domain Eukaryota; kingdom Metazoa; phylum Arthropoda; class Insecta; order Hemiptera; family Cicadellidae; genus Homalodisca; species Homalodisca vitripennis. Next base: position 19,741,687 of record NC_060214.1, read on the forward strand.
CCTCTGAGACTGGACCATAATAAAGATCTGGGATTAAGTGTATTTTTAATAAGCCTAGGTTTAAACAGCAATTACTTTGTTAACATTAATTCAGACAATGAACCACAATTACGATTTGTGATTAATCCAAACACTTTGGGATGAGTGTATTTTTGTATTAAGCCTAATCGTGTGAGAAATCATGTAGTGAAAGTGAGTCGTAATTACGATTTGTGATTGAGCCAAACACTTTGATATGATTGCATTTATGTATTAAGCCTAATCGTGTGAGCAATCATGTAGTGAAAGTGAGCCATAATTACGATTTGCGATTGAGCCAAACACTTTGATATGATTGCATTTATGTATTAAGCCTAATCGTGTGAGCAATCATGTAGTGAAAGTGAGCCATAATTACGATTTGTGATTAAGCCAAACACTTTGGGATGAGTGTATTTTTGTATTAAGCCTAATCGTGTGAGCAATCATGTAGTGAAAGTGAGCCATAATTACGATTTGTGATTAAGCCAAACACTTTGATATGATTGCATTTATGTATTAAGCCTAATCGTGTGAGCAATCATGTAGTGAAAGTGAGCCATAATTACGATTTGTGATTAAGCCAAACACTTTGATATGATTGCATTTATGTATTAAGCCCAATCATGTGAGCAATCATGTAGTGAAAGTGAGCCATAATTACATTTGTGATTAAGCCAAACACTTTGGGATGAGTGTATTTTTGTAATAAGCCTAATCGTGTGAGCAATCATGTTGTGGAACTCGGCCTCTGGGCCATAATTACGATTTGGGATTAAGCTAAACACTTTGGGATGAGTGTATTTTTTAACAATACTATGGGTGTGAACAGCAATAATTACGATATAAACATAAACTCGGGCATTGAACAATATTATGATTTGGGATAAATTACAGTTTAAATGTGGTAATGAGCTTCACTTGAGGCTAATATAAGTAAAGCTGTGATATATTGTAATATTATAATGAACCTTATACTTGAGTGCATTGTTGAAACTTAAAATGATTCTTTATGAATGCAGCACAATTATTAGACTACGAGAATGTGCCTCGGGCTCTGAGACATAATTACAATGTGGGGGATGAGTGAGATTCTAGATTTCCCACAGATTCTTGAGTAAAACTGTAATGCTGAAAGAAGTGTAACGTTGTGGACAGTAATTGTAATTGAGGAATGAACATCACTCACCTGTTCTAGGCCTTACTGGCTGAGCGTTAGTGAAGCCTATCACTGGTTATGAACTTGAAAAATTCATTTTTGTCGGTCAATCTGTACGCATTTATCTCGAAAACAACTCATCCATTGACTTGAAAATTACATTAAGCTTAATTTCTATATTGTACGCAACTCTGAGTTCGATGATGACCTTCTATAAGATTTGGCTGGGCGTTAGTGAACACTTACATTGGTATTATTGGTAACTATGATGGCAACGATAGAACAAAATAGAACAATGAAAACAATCTGAGTTCAATCGTATGGCGTAGTAAATTAAATGAGTTATACATTGGAAATTTGGCATGCAACTTCAGCAAAGCGGAATACGAGTATCGTATACTTACCTTGCTTCTATCTTTTCATATTAACATGTTCGTATAAATTTAAAGAAAGTTTTAAACCGACAATTATATTTATGAATCTAAGTTAGTATTACTCGGATAACTAAAATATTATTTGTTTTCCATTTCAGTTTTAAAACTAAAAAGCCCAATGAAATGAGGTGTAGACTCAATATCGCATACAACCTCACGTAACGTGGAGTACTCCTATCTCGTTAATAATTGCAAATTGAATACCTTAGCTTCTGGGGGGAAATTGCCAATGTGTGAATGGGCGTTAAGCTCTTATGTGTGATTAAAATGTGAAAGGAAACTTCAGGGTTTTAAATCATCGTGCGACTGGTTCCAGTTTATAAAAGGAATTTAGAAATGAACCTCAAATAGTTGTCATAAGTACGCTATATTAATGGGGACAACTCTACGGTTCTGAGGAATGATTATAATGTTTTATGAACCTAATGATTCGGAGTGTGGTACCAAAAGAATACGTCTCAAGGTGTGAGTTACATCGCCTCATGGCCTATAGTGTAAATTGAACTGAGAGAGTGAACTTCAGGCAAGAAACATAATGTCCATGTTTCTACAAGCATATCGATTTAGGCATAACGACTTCAATTCGGAATTGTACCTCATTCTCGCGAAAATAGTAGAATTTTGGGAATAAATTCGCTCTTTTGGAAGTATTTGTCAGTGGTAACGCCCTTTATAGGACTACTTTGACTTTTATAATAGGTTCAGTCTTTGAATTTGGGATATGAATCCAACTTAAAAGGGAAATTAACGACCTGGAACTTAATTCCAGAATGGAAATGAATGTCGGTCTGTGAAGCACGATTACATCTTTACAGAGTATGAGAATCACGAATTAGTAGTGAAGGTAATACGTTTGAAAAAATCCGAACTATTGCCATTTTAAAACTGTGTTTTCCCATTTTTAGTTTGGTTGGAGCATATGAGAATTATTGATTGTTACAGTATTGACTCATATTCTTGCTATGTTATTGTACAATTTTTGAACTTTTATTTTGCAAACAGTAAAATAAACTAAAGAATTTCTTATTGTACCAGGCGCAGCTATAGCTAAGAATCCCACTCTGACACAACTTGAACAACAACGGCTTCAAGGTGACTTCCGAACCACCACCAACGGCCGGGACAGGATTGCTTAGCGGTCACCCGTCCAAGCAGCAGCCACGCTCGACATTGCTTGATTCGGTTATCTCGCATCAACTATGTAGCATCGAATAAAACAAAATAATAACCAAAAAAGCTTAGAAATATAGGTAAATCCCAAGAATGTCTAACTCCTTTCCGTTTAATACGTTTTAATGGGGAACATAACCGTTCCATGTCGTAAATTTAATCGGACGCCATTTTAAATCATTAAAAGACACGTTTCCCTCAACGTTATACGATATTTTAAAACAGAGAGACATATAGTCAATAATTTTGTATGCCCCGGCAAATTAAAAAGAAATTGTGCTAACCTGCCAAGTAATAATAATCGACGACGCACCATCATCGATGGATGAACATTTTCATACTCATTTTTGTTTGTGTAAAAACTAAGTTTCATACAAACTTTAAAGTCTACAAATAAAAATATCTTGCTCGAGATATCTTGCGAACATTTAAGCTGCACGTGTTCATATTTCACAAGTCAAAATGGCGTATGACAGTATTCAGTTGTTTACAAAGTCTCGTTGACATCACAGTTACATATACGGCCAATAAAGAATGTTCACTAACCCACTGTCGAAACCGCTTAAGTGAAACCGATGTTACTTACATATCAATAAAGATTCATGCAAAATTTCAAGCCTGAAGGTAAGTTCATTTCGAGATATCATGCGGACATCAGACATACAGACAGGAATGAATTAATTCCTGTCCCTTCAGTGATAAGGTTTGGCTATCCTCAGCCAATAACGAAGAGGTTTCCTGGTTAAATTACTCTTATTGTCTGAAAAAATTTACAAAACAAATAGCCATGCAAAAATAAGCGAGAGGAGGAGTTCGTGAGTGAGAATGTTGGCAGTATGGCACGGCGAGAATAGACACTCACATACCTGCCTCATGTTCAGCGAAAGCACTTACAGAGCGCGCGCTTGTTGAGCTATATTCCGTGTTAACCTTTTACAAACTTATTGACTGTAAGGCACTACGAGAATAGACACAAATATACCTGCCTCTTGTAAATCAGTTCAACGAAAGCATTTAAGTCAAGCATACTGCATCCCACTCCAAAAATGTCTAATAAGATAAAACGTGTGACTGAGAAAAAGTTAAGTGCGGGATTTCACAGTGCTCTATCTTCGGGCTCCTTTTGTTCTTAAACCATAAAGCATTCAAATCTTTAACTTTACGCCGGTGATTTACAAATACGCGTACGCTGATATTTACTTAAGGAACTACACACGTTTTGTGGCTACTCAACTTGGACATTGAAGCAATTATCCAAGACGCAACAAATGATAATAGGCAACTCTATATTGATCAATCCAATTGATCTTGGCACTCCACCTAACTTAAACTTAACAATTGTGAATTAACTTACCAAAACCAATTGACATTTTTGGACTGAGGTATGAGGTCAGATACCTATTAACCTACTTAAAATGGTACTTTGGATATTGTGAGACGTATACTCAGACAAAGTTAGGTCAAAGTCTAAGACTACTCAGAGAGTCTTAAGCTTATCACAGATTAACAAACTCTAACCACCCAGAGGCACTCAAACCATTCTCACTGAATGCCTGTATGTTTTCTTATTTTGCTTATGTGACATAGTATGTCTATGTTTCGTTTGGGACCATTTTCAGCTCACTAGATAATTTTTTTCAAATTCAGCATTACTATATTTGAAAAGTGGCATCCTGTAACATATCTGAATCATAAGGCAAAAGCAGCTGACAATCAGCGTACAAATGAGATTTCCAGTTATGTACATACAAAGGAAACCAATAATATAAATATTAAAGAGTACAGGCCCTAAGAAGCGTCCTTGAGGAGTACCTCGTTCTCTGGAAAGAACGGTCGATATCTCACACTCACACTTCGTGACATACGTTTCCGTCAGCTAAATGTGACCCGTTCAGTTACACCCTTTTAAAACCATAGTAATTGATTTTTGCGTAACAACAGGTTTTGGCTAGTAGAATCAAATTACTTGGAAGTAGTATAGCAGTACTGTTGTATTATATTCGGAAATATTCTTTCTTTTGCTCATCAAACCCTGGTTTCATAATCAATGATGAAACGTTTCAATAAACAAGCTTCTAGTCCGTAATCTTTACCTCTATTTGGCCCTTGTTGTAGTGTTCTTGTAGTAGAATAATTTCGCTCCTTAGACTTTATGATTATAATTATTTTATTAAATTTTTTTGTTCAAGTATATAGGGGATTATTCCCGTACGTTGTAACACCTTAGTAGTGTATATTATTTCGTGTATTGGGCATACTAAAATAACTAAAATTTTATAGGTTAGTTAAAATATTAAGTTCGGGGTTAGATTAAAAATCAGTTCGGAACTAGAGGCTGGGATAACTTTCGCATGGTACATCACAGCGTTACTGCTTTTGACTACTTCTAACCAATAAGCTTCCTACAGAGATCAGACGTGCCAATGACCCCAGACAATTTAAATCTCGACTAATACTCTTCCTGGTCTCTAGAAAATACGGCAAATTACTCTGTTGACGATTTTGCAATGAAACGATGGTATAGTCATCGGTAACAACGTAGAAATAAATTTTCCCCTGACTCCTCTTCTGATATGCAAAGAAAGGGACGTGCACGTGACAAAATATAATGTTAAACTTATAATTATTATTCACTTATTTATTTCCTGCAATTAGTAGTATGTACATAAATTACGCTGAGGTCTAATATGTATAGTAAGTGACTGTACAGTTGACTGGTTGCCACGTGGCAGTGTCACGCCATAGTCACTAACGTCAATGTTGCCCAACGGCAAGCTGCCACGTTCGCTACCTCTCTACTACGTCATCGAAGCGACGTGAGGCGACAGCTACTGTTGCTAGCCACCTGGTGTTCGTTCCCCTGCTGAATTTGTTCGAACGCCTGCATATCTGCCGATACTATTTGCTGTACGCGCCTGATCTTGAGTTGCATCGTTCCCCTTGCGGGCGTTACCATACTGAACTTTTTAATTTCTAGATAGATATATTAATTTAAAATATTTAATGGTGTCCTAAATATTTATACAAATACATAAAACACATATCACTGTATCATCTGTACTATATCCTATTGAACACGTTCACGACGTCAGCGTTTTTCTGGTCTTTTTTATTTGACGTCGATTATCAAATAATAATGGCAAAAACTGTAATCGGTTTTGACGCCAAATGTTTAAGCATTATGAGAAAGGTCAGAAGGCCTCGCAATTTTGCACAAAAACAATTAATTTATTATGTTTTTATTTCAGTTTTTAATCGTGTAAAGGTTACATACAAAATAATGTACCTTAAAAATTAAACAATCATGTGCCAGACGGAGTACACGATAGCCTGAGGAATTTATTTAAGCGCGGGATCAAACCACCAAGACAGGCAAACAATAAAAACGCAATAATGAAATCCATAGCAACGCGTACCTCATCTGGCGCACGGCGCACTTTACAAAAATACGGCGTGTACCCAATCTGGTACACGGCGGCAGTTGTGAAAGATCGCGTGTACCCGATGAGGTACACGTCGTCGTGAATGTGTAATTTAGCAAATTAAATTACATTTTAACCTAGGTGCTTTAATGCACATGCGTGTTCTAATGTTTTAACTTTTAAATTTTTACTTTAATTTTTATATTTTTATTTATATTGCTAAGTATTTAAAAATATTTTTTTTAATTATGCTACATTATTACAACCCTCTATTTAGTTTTTCTGAGTAGTTACATAGCTCTTATATGGACGATCAATGGGTTGAAAAAAGAGACTTCTAATGATCCCCAAACTGTGAGCTGAAATATAATGTTGATTTATTTATTAATAGATGGAGTTTACATCATTTTTACATGCAGAGAACTCTATTATAAATTAAAGATAACCATTTGGCAACAAACACATGCAACAAAACTATAATATAGTACAATGATGTTGCAATTTAATAACAATCAGTGCACAAATCAATAAGATAATAGAGGTTAAAAATAAAACCAACTAAATCAATAGTAAATACTTATTGATGACACGAACAGCAATAACTTTAGATAATAATAACAACAATTTTAATGAGCATAATAAAATAATAAATAACTAGAAAAATAAGATAAATGTTAGTAACAGCTAAAAATTGGAAGTAATAATAACAGTAATAAAGAAAGATTAGTGAGAGAGGAAAGTTTTTTTGAGCGATACCACACCATCAAAAGAAGTCATGAGTTCAAGAGAAGACATTGCTAAGTACATGCAATCTAAGGAAGGTCTAGCAGATTTCGCAGTTTGCTTACGATTGGTGAGATTGGGAATCCATAATTCTTTGAAAGTAACCCGTTACATAATCACAAGTTCGAGTTTCAAGATGGATATGATATAAACCATCAAGTTTTACCCTTTATATTTGATGTGGATCTTGCGTCAAGCGTATTGCAAGCATTTCACTTTTCATGAGTTCACAAAGTAATAGCCAAGATCTAAAAACAGACCTGGAAACTACTGACACCACCACCTACCTTGGCATCACAATCGACGAACATCTAAATTGGACACCTCATGTGGATAACCTCTGTAGGAAATTAAGCACAGGAATCTACGTCATAAGAAGAATTAAGACCATTAGTGATCTCAACACTGCCAAAATAGCCTACTACTCTCTTTTTGAGACGCATCTTCGATATGGGCTATTGGTCTGGGGAAACTCATCCAAGACAAATGTGCAACGTGTACTTATTCAACAAAAGAGAGCTATAAGGACACTTTGTGATCTATCACCCAGAGAATCCGGTAGGGAAAAGTTCAAGGAGCTCAAAGTCCTAACTATATTGAATTTGTACATACTTGAGACCATAACATATGCTAGAACAAAGACTCTGAACCCACTCAAGACTGGATCACAACTGCACACATACAACACCCGACATGCAACAAACTACTGCCTCCCTGTACACCGCCTGACCAAATATGAAGAGAAGCCAAGCTACATGGGATCCAAGCTTTGGAACCATCTTCCAGCAGCAGTGAAGGGGACAGATGACCAGCACCTGAGACAACGGCTTGGCAACTGGCTAAAAAAACATCCATTTTATTCTCTTGATGAGTTTTTTGTTCTTGATTCAAATCATGTTTAATCACTTGACAATGTACATTTTTATGAATTTATTCCACATGTTATATTTGACGCAAAACTGTTCTTGAAGAATATGTTAATAAAGAATATTGTCTATTGTCTAAACTCAGAAATTTAAATATATGTAAGCTGGAAAAAATAATCTGGTGTAAGTACTGTTATAGTTAAATGAATGAATAGTAAATACCTAACAAATCGTTAATAAAACAACTATTTTAACGGGCTTCTTAGCCCTAAGTTCACCTGGTGAAATAGGACATTTTATTGAAATTGGAATCTACCTAACTTTGAGGTTAAGAACAAAGCTCCACCGGAACATCACTCTCCACCGCCCAATTGATCGTTTCATATGTAACACATGCCAATGTTAAATTCCCTTAGTCTCTCTCCCATACCGATTATGGTATGTATAGGATAGGCTATTTTGTGTAGTGTCCAATTGTTGTACAGTTTTGAAATATATGTTTTTGAGGAACAAATTAATTGCATTCAGTATTTTTAAAATCTATATTTTAAAACTTAAAAAAACAAAGTTCACTTTCGTATCGATTGGAAATTACATTAACTATCGTAAGCCAACTATCAAGATCGACAAAACACAGTATTTTGCGAATTAATGTGAACAGGCAGAATTAATTTGTAAATATGATTTATTTAGGTCAAAGCTACATTTAGGTTCACTTACATGAGATTGTTAGTATGGAACAATCATAACTTTTCATAACTTCTTGGACTCTTCTTGGCATGGAATCCACAAGTTCTTTTCCATTGTTTGTGATTGCTTCATCTGTAAATCACACCTTTATGATTTATGATCCTATGATTTATAGTTATGATCCTTTCTCTTTTCCTAGGTGTGATATCCATATGAATAAACAGCTAAACCTGATTGCACAGTTTTCACAAAATCAATGGAAATAACCCAAACTTGCATACATGACCTAAGATATAACGAAATATAACACTAATGTAACACAAAGCATATCTTTAGAACAATATGTCAATACGATTTTGAGGTTATGTTGTTTTCTTGGAACAAAACATCTAACAGAATATGTATAGCAGGTGCACCAATGTATGAAAACTGAATTTCAAACTCTGTTCGCATTAATTCGCACAATACTGTATCTTTTTGCATCTATTTGCTGAGCATTAGCGAAGCGTATTACTTGTGAGGCTGAAAAAAACTATATATCAGTCTGTGTGTCCCCACAATATCTTGAAAACGAACAGATTAATAAACTTGAAAGTTTACCTTGATCTTATGTCTTATGGGTAACTGAGATGGCAATGAAAAAATAGCAGAATAAATCAAATTGTAAACAAACTGAGAAAAATCATATGAGGTTTCAATATGTTACATTTGTATTCATAGAGGTAAAATAAAAAATAATAGAGTGGAAAATTAGTGTGATACTGTAAATTGGTTGCAAGATTTGATTTCAGCGCAATCTTGTGTATCCCATCCCGGGTACATGAATACTATGCAAAAACCAATACGGTACACGTCATCATGAACATGTTAAAACATAACAAAATTGTGTAATGGAATTTAATAAATAATAAGACAAAAATTATATTTCATAATATTTTAATAAGTGAGCAAGACATAAATATTATATATAACAAGAGTATTTATTCTTATAACAACTGTTTGTGTTGAAAGATATTAAAATTATGCATGTCACAATGTAATCACATAACAAGATATATAATACAACAAACAAGGTTATATTATTAAAGTTATAGTTAAGAATAAAATATAGAAATTACAAAGGGCTGATAGATTTCATGATATGTTTGTTTACAATGAGGCACATACAGACATCATGTAGTAAAAATACATTTGAAACACAACACTTTGAGATATGGAACCTGTTTACTGTTTCATAATATCACTTAAGAGTATAATAGTTTGTATAATATAATAAAATATTTATTAATGTAGAACCAATGATTGTTTAAAAAATTTGATCAAGTCTAATTAGAATTAATTAATTCCTACATACTCGTATATTGCACAATTTTGGTAAAAATTAATTAATATTGATTTGCTTAGGCATTGTTGGCAAAATTTAATGAAATATTTATCATGCCTGATCAAAGGTTTTTATGCAAGAGACAACATTTCAATTTAATTAACAGTATAATTACATTAGTTTAGAGATTAAGTACACTTATTAACATTAGAGAAAGTGAGTATTCTACATAAATGTAACAAGTAAACAATACAAAAGTTAATTTGCAAAAACACAAGCACTAATGATTAATTACTTAAATATACATTTTTATACAAGCCATGTACTAACTGGTTACCCAAATACGGATAAATGCAATATTATCAAAGTAATAAGACATATTGTCATACTGAGATAAGAGCTTAAAAGACTGATAACAAGAGTTTTATGCAAATGTCCCACAGCAACAACATTTTACAGCGCTATTCAATGGCCAGTCATAATACCAGCATTAACTGTACCTGGTAGAGCACTCAGTTAGTAATTTCTCTTGACATTGAGTGTTTTATGTACAAGATTTGTCCAAAAAGTATGCGACCTCCCTTTGCTGGACAATGATATTACATGACCGTATCAGATCGGTTATAGTGATGGAGGGAGAAACCTTTTGAGAACGCCACGCATGAGTTTGTTACACTCCACACAGTTAGTGAGTCACAGAACATTGCTTTGTATGTTCAAGAAACTGAGAAATTGCACTTAGTCCTAAAAGGACCTTTGTGCTGCTTCCAGAATGACAGGATATTCTGTATGGGTAAGGTTAGGGGTTGGGAAACCTCCTGTCTAGACCCATGAGAAAAGATTTTAGGAATTAATCTCAGTCATGTCTCCTTGGAAGAAGGGGTAGCCAACCTACAGAGGGGTAGCCAGCTCTGTAGCGTCCTCTCCAATTAAAGCAGGCAGGGGATGGCAAGCCTTATGTCTAGGCTAGCAACAGCCCTTAAAACTTACGGAACCCGACCATCCCCAACAGTCATGTCCACAGACTAGGCCTATCGACCTACCCTTGCACCCCAATATCTCGACATTTGTGGTTGGTGACATGCCACTCCTAGTCCTAAGGTTGCCCAGACTTAAGTGACACATCGGTTTTTGCTGATCCCAGTGGTAGGTTCACCTGGGAGGTATAAACCAGCCAGAAGTGAACCCTACTGGGGATGCTTTGTTGTTATTACAGGTGCTTGTGTCAGTCACATTACACTGCGATAGTGTAAATCTTTTCCAGAAACTTGTCATTCTTCTTCGTGTTTGTGTGGGAACCAATGAAAACGGTCGATTGGCTGAACAGGAATTGAAAAAAGATCTAGGCACCTCAAAAACTGCAGTTTGTAAAATTTCACAATTTGGATTCAGTTTGTGATTTTTTTTTTTACAATTTGAAAACGAGCAATGTTTCTGGATATCTGGCTTTTGACAGATTGCGGGCTACTTTTAACTGAAATGCGGCTATCTTGAATCGCCTAAACCACTAAATTATCTGAGTATCACCCATAACTGTGTGTATCACAGAGACTATCTCTGATGCAGAATGTGAGTGCTGTGACTCACTGACTGCGCAGAGCGCGTAGAATGCCTGGTGGCACTTTCTGAAGGGTGCCATAACCGGTATGATACAATCACATGGGTGACAATCAGTCAGCAAGGGAAGGTTGGATACTTTCCGGACAAACTTTGTACCTCACAAATCACAGTTTTGTGCAAAACATGTTCCAGTAAGAAGTATTTCAATGTGAACATGCGACAGTTTTGGGTACACACAACCAATGTACTGGCAAAATGTTATCAGATTGTAAAAATATACTATATTACTATGTACTGAAAAAGAAACAATGTGTTTTTTAAGAGTAACAGAACCGAAACTTAAAAGTATGATATACCACCATTTCCCTGAAAACGGTGAAAGAACATTAAACTCTGTTAACAGTTTTGTTTCTGTAAAATATAACTAATTTTAGTGCAAAACAGTGGAAGTGTAATTATAATGGTACAGAGTCAGAAACAATCTATTGTTGAGACTGAGACATCATCAGAGCAATTATTGATAGTACCATTAGAATTGTAATGTTCTCAAATCAATCGTGCACTACTCCTGTACATTTTATATTACACATATAAACTCTATGGAACTACACAAACATTAGATGTTTAGTTTGTGCTTAGCAGACCTCAACTGTTTCGCGGAATTTCAACATCCCGTCAAAAGTCGTATAAACTTTGAATGTGCAAAATTAAGGGAATCACTACTGAGTTCAAAGATAAGCAAGTTGGTACAGTTAAAAAAGTGTCATCTTAAGTATAATTCATTAATTAAATAAATTAAAAAGTACACATATAAATAGAGTATACATATAAGTATACTTTTTAGTACATTTAAAAACTTTTGTTGAGAGGTACATCTTGAGCAAATCCCACTAAAGAAAATAACAATAATTTAAATGTAAATTACACAGTTATGCATTAAACTATGAAGCCATACTTCAAAATAACAGTTTACAAAACATTACAACAAATCTAGGAATACTCAAAAACTATTTTTGCTAAAATTTGCTAATCATATTTTTATAAAATACAATGATGATTAATAATATTAAATTGGCTCATGTTTCAAAGAGTAGTAACTAACATCTTTCTTGAATTTTTTAAAATTTTGATTTTTGGTACTTGTTTTATAAAATGGAAGGAATTAACATAGGTAACCAAGAAGACAATCATTATTTACTTCATTACAAATTTTTTTAAATTAGAAGTCCAAAAAATTGTTTTTATGATATCTTTTATGCCCATAAAACTCTTCCTAAATAAGTGATAAGTTCAAGGGTCATTCAGAAAGTTGTTTTAATAAATAAAAAAATACACATAACTTTACAGCTTTTTTATAATATGTGTTTTTTAAGAAACATTATTAAATATTATTCAACTTGGTTACAACATAAACTCTTCTTATATCTAGGTACAAATTTTTCAAAATATATTAAATAAAATTCTGCCTCCTATGCTTATAACCAATAGTTGGCAGTGACGATTTTTGTGGAGTGCAATCGATTTTTCAATAGTAATGACTATGCTTAAGAAATTTGTCATCTTCTTCATAGTAATGTATAAGAAACCTAGAGCTGATCTTACACATTCTTTTTGTTTTGATTTCATCAGTCAAGAGTTTCGTACCCATCAGGCATAACATTTACCATATCCAAGTTTCCCAATCACAATTTTATACAATCAAATTCTTAATAACTGTGAAAAATGCTGTGAAATTGTGAACCTTCAATTTTTCATAATTGTTTTGTTCAACAAAGTCTCGGTAACCACAGATGGTAGGCCATTTCATTTTCCGCTGTGAACATACGTTTGTCCTTCACGAAACAATTGGCAAAATTATTTAACTACAGTATTTCATGCCTTCTCCATATACAGAATACAATGTACAATGAAATTCTAAAATTCCAATGACATTTTGTACTTAACAGTCGTCTGACGAGCCGTTTTGAACACTAGTCTACAACACTTAGAATAGTACAACGATCTTCACTGTAACAGTGCCAAAAGTGTAGTGAAAGAAGATACACACCACCACCCATTCAACACTTAGATGCCTTGAAACTTACTTTCTGAACAACTATCGTAACATGATCTGGAGAGTTATAAGAGTTTAAACTCTAAAAATCCAATGGCTGCTAAATAAGCTGAACTGCGATTTATGTTCCGTCCTGCAATTTTGTTACAAAGATAATACTAAAAAAAACTAATAGTGAGGAGAAACTATAATTTACTATACTATACTATGGCTGTGACTAAAAATGATTTTACATTTAGGATCAAGTTAAAAGTGCATGCATTTATAATGCAATAGAGCCCTTACAAAATTTACAAAAGGATATGCAAAGTTTATGGAAATTAAAATTTAATTTTGAAGATGTTGCACCGTGTTTAATCAGGGGCAAACATATTCCTGAAAGAATAATGGTGAAAAGGAGACTGACCTATTCTTTTTTTATATTTAAAAAGTAAGGCAAGTTTTACATTTTTGATATGTTCAAACTTTAGTTTTAAACCAATACTTATTAATTAATAATGGTAGTACTAATAATTAGTACTAAATAATAAGACCGGTGTAATTCAAGCAGTAAGATCCAAAACTCTTAGATTCAGCAAAACCTATATGCTACGCATACTGATAATTTTACAAGAATGCTACAACAGTTTTAAGCTGTAAGATTGGATGTACATTTTTCTTGTTCTGAATGTTTTATTAGTAAGAAGATGTTGGATCAGACTGAATAACATATAATTTATAAAACTACAACTAATAGGTGTTTTAAATGGTCTTCTATAACTTAGTACGTACACCATCAGAATTACACTTATCTTTTCTTCCTTGTACTCCATAAGTGGCAAATACATCAAACTTTTCATCATATTGCCTTAAGCCTTACTACCCAAATTTTTTATATTAGAATTTTATAAATGGAACTTAAAATGAAACATTATCTCACTGATTCTAAACTAACATTGAATACCATTTCAACATTTTTAAACACAAGTGGATAAATAAAATTGCAAGAAACTTGCAAGGTAAAAAATATAGTAACTGTGCACACAAAGTCTATATTTTACATCATTACATCTTCAATATCTCGATTGTTCAGAAACTAAAACTCTTTGTTTGAACTTTAACCAAGTTTGTTATTTGGATAAAACATTTTGTCGTACTTAACTCAATATTTTGTTCTCTCGCTCTCTTTTACTGTTTGATACATTCTGAGAAAACTTTCTTCGTAAACTCTATGTAATAACTGTATTACTAAAGAGAATTAAATAGTTTAAAACAAGATTTCTAAAAAGTTAACTCATGTTGGGTAAATAACAAATGATTGTTGTAACAGGACATGACTAGCGAGTGTGTACCTCCTTTTGTACCTGTATTATCTACCTTGATAAGGATAAGCTAAAATATTCATTATTTTAAGAGATCCTACGGAATCACTGAGCCTGATCAGGTATCTAGGTGGCAGAACTGGTCAAAGTCGCAGTTCTCTATGCTGTGGCGGTAGAAGTCCTGCAGTGAGTCTAACGGACAGAGGTGATCCTCAGGACATCCTGGCAGAGTCACCGGCCGTTCTTGGTGCATCGTCAGTATCTTGTAGCCATCCTTGCAGCTGTGGACAAGGTTTGCACAATGTTCAGCTTAAAAGATGTCAACAAAAATTGTACAGAAAGAATCATTCAAATCCAAAATTAACCAATTCTGGCTACAAGTGGACAGGAATAGTTTTTGAAGGTAGACAGGATTGGGTGGAAATTATGCATTCCTCCTGAAGTTCAAGAATAAATCCAGGAAGAATTTCCCACTAAGTGTTAATGTCTTTTATAAACAACCTGTACATTTTTCATTAAAAAGCCATTTTAGAGTTGCTGAAAATGTTTGCTAACACTCTTAGAGCCAAAGTGGTCTAGTTTAGCCTATTAAATTAAATCACTCTGTAGCCATTGATAGGACATAATTTCTAGAATCTTTTAATTTTTTCTTCTTAATTATAAACCTGCCATCATACGTATTTACAATGTAAAATGGAGTATTGCTGTGCATAAGTATAATATATAAAACAGTAATTTTTATTATGCTATTTACCAAATTAAAAATTAAACAAAAGTATAGCACAATTCTAAACTCGGTGCTTTTATAAATATTTTGTACAGCTAACATTTATAAAACAACAAATATTAGAACAAATTACCACCATACAAAGTGTATTAAGGAACAATAATTTACAGGTCCTTTTAGATTGGAATCATGTTATGGAAATGTGCGCCGATGTTGTTTATGACTCATCAAATGATGTTTCTTTCTGAACCACAAATATCTGCGTTATGTACCAATGTTTGTCTCGTAACGGTTATTTGTGGTTAATCAAATTACGTTTGTACTGTGATAATTTTCATTCTCATTATAGTAGCAAAGTTTTATCATTCACATCGCCCTTAACTATTAATCAGCACCATGCTGCATCTGTTCTTACTGTAAATAGAAGATGATAGACGATGACTATCACGTCTACAGACACGACCTACGGTTCTGACCTACCTGAACAGGACGAAGGCCAGGTTGCTCCCAAACACATCAATCTGGGAGGTTCGCCAGAGGCGGGTCTTGTTGAACAGATCAGCTGAGAGAGGTAACGGGTCCCGGTACAGCTGGAGGTGGGAGAGCACCTTCAGAATAGTGCCGGAATGGGTGAAGTAGAATGTGTACGGGGGATGGCTCTCATCACTGGAAAGACACACAATGTCCTACTTACTGATCACCACTGAACTTATGCGAGGTAAGAACTAGTACAAAATTAGTAAAAAAGAACCATTGACTTCAGTTTCAAAACACATCCAATAACGATCATAATAAACCTTACGTGAGATGATGAAACATGTCATTGACAGCGACACAGGCCTGTTTGTACGTGATTGGGTAACCGTACCCGTCGATCCAATAGTACTTCAGGTCTTCTGAATACTCCAGTATCTGAAAATGTAAAAAAAAACATTAAAAATTCTTGAAAATTCACTGAGGAGAATTTAAAGAACGTGTGAATAAAGTTTTCAGAAATTTGATGATTGACCATTCCTATGTTGGTTAGTTCTTTAATACTGCCATTAATCTTTCGGTCTTGGTGATTGTGAACTTTTCCACACTGATGACTCCTGTTTTATTTCTGGATAATAAACATAAAACCAACATTCATTACCAGTTATGATCCTGAACATCTGTGTGGGGTCACTTTCAGATGTCTCTTTGAGTTCACTGCTCACATCAACACGTCGCTGTTTCTGATCGACAGTCAAAAGCTGAGGCACAAATTTTGTGGCAACTCGATACAAGCCTATATTTTTGGTTAAAATTTCTTGACAGCTTCCACAACTAATGCTGACAGTTCTACATAAGTCATTTATTGTCTGACGATGGTCTTCATGAATGAGGTACCAAATTTTTCCAACAGTTTCGTTTTTTCTCGTGGAAGTCTGTCCTGAACAATGATCATCAAACATAGTTTCGCCAGCCTTGAAATGAGCGTACCACTCTAAAACCTGTGTTCTGCTCAGTGAATGTTCTTCAAAAACTTCTTAAAGCATTGCAAAAGTTTCTGATGGTGATTTCTTACGTTTAAAGCAAAACTTGATGCAAGCTTGTTGCTCGATTTTATCAGCCATTACAAAAATTGCTATGAAATGATAACACACAACAGCAAAGCACAACTTGTAGATATAACCTAACCACCTACAACCAGGAACTTTCTGATAACACCTCGTAAGTCTAGAAATAACACAATTTTAACTGTTCAGTAACAGGTTGGTCTGTTAATTTAATCCATCAATTAAAGTTTATTTCTCATTTGATAAATAATAGTATATCAGTGTTAATACTTAAATTACTTTCTAACAATAACTGACTATAATATCTAAACAGTGCTAATTTTAGCACACATTTATTAAAAACTAGAACATGAATCCAAAATTAATTAAAGGCACCATGGATGTAAATTACACGAAATAGTCTTAAAATCGTTAGTAGAGTTAAGATATTATCTTTAAAATTCATGCACAGCATAACAGATTGTGTTTATTAATATTTGTTTAATTTTCTTAAGACATGTTTGGTGTATTTAAAAACTTTGCTATATTTTGAAATTTTATTAATTGTTTTACAAGTCATGTAATAAGCAGAATTTTACATTTTTTAAGTATAGTGTACTTTCTTCTTGTATTATGTCAGTGTATTTCGTTAAAAACCTATCCCTATTCTTTACATAAAACTTGCAAATTTATAAAATGCAAAGTTAAAATATTCGGAGGATAAAAATTATGCTGAGCCACACAAAATAATCAAGCCGTAGAAGATTACACAGTGAAAATTGGCAAAGTGTACATTTTTATCACAGAAAAATCGACACAATTAGAAAGAATCTTAAGAACAAATTTTACACGATTTCTTTATTAATCTAGTATGCACCCAAATTCACAGGACAATCTTTCTAACAGTAATTATGAGCAAACCTCAACTTTTCTGTCAATACCTCGTGCTATCTTTTAATTTTACACAATTCCGAAACTTGCCGATATACCAAGACAAGCTTAAAATAGATATACAATGTATATATCAAACACTTTTTGAGGCTACATCTCTAACAAGCTTTAAACCTGTATAAGACACAAAAACGCTATGATGAAGTTAGTTTTATTTATAATCCACAACTTAACTTCTACAACAAGTATCTGAAATACAACATTTATATCTGTGTGTGAAAATATTTTGATTTTGCCCTAACGTATTTATTTTAAATATATTATATAATAGCAAAACACATTATTATAAATAAAATGTTATATTATGCTAGATCATGGAAATATCACTATTTTGGCATCACGGCTCTAAAATAAACTGTTAACACAAGATGAATGGTATTTTAGTACAAAATGAGAGCAGACTTTCTTCACAATTTATATTATTAAAAGAGAAAGAAATAAAATGAAAACAAACCACACCAGATGTGACACTTTACATACTCATTAATATGATTAGCTGACATGTAAGTCTCCTGTATTCCCTGACACTGACCTCTAGATCATCCTTGGAGAAGAGGGCATACTACGGGGATGTGGCACTTTACATACTCATTAGTATGACTAGCTGACATGTAAGTCTCCTGTATTCCCTGACATTGACCTCTAGATCATCGTTGGAGAAGAGGGCACACCACGGGGATGTGACACTTTACATACTCATTAGTATGACTAGCTGACATGTAAGTCTCCTGTATTCCCTGACATTGACCTCTAGATCATCCTTGGAGAAGAGGGCACACCACGGGGATGTGACACTTTACATACTCATTAGTATGATTAGCTGACATGTAAGTCTCCTGTATTCCCTGACATTGACCTCTAGATCATCCTTGGAGAAGTGGGCACACCACGGGATGTGACACTTTACATACTCATTAGTATGATTAGCTGACATGTAAGTCTCCTGTATTCCCTGACATTGACCTCTAGATCATCGTTGGAGAAGAGGGCACACCACGGGGATGTGACACTTTACATACTCATTAGTATGACTAGCTGACATGTAAGTCTCCTGTATTCCCTGACATTGACCTCTAGATCATCCTTGGAGAAGAGGGCACACCACGGGGATGTGACACTTTACATACTCATTAGTATGATTAGCTGACATGTAAGTCTCCTGTATTCCCTGACATTGACCTCTAGATCATCCTTGGAGAAGTGGGCACACCACGGGGATGTGGCACTTTACATACTCATTAGTATGATTAGCTGACATGTAAGTCTCCTGTATTCCCTGACATTGAACTCTAGATCATCGTTGGAGAAGAGGGCACACTACGGGGATGTGACACTTTACATACTCATTAGTATGACTAGCTGACATGTAAGTCTCCTGTATTCCCTGACATTGACCTCTAGATCATCCTTGGAGAAGTGGGCACACCACGGGGATGTGGCACTTTACATACTCATTAGTATGACTAGCTGACATGTAAGTCTCCTGTATTCCCTGACATTGACCTCTAGATCATCCTTGGAGAAGAGGGCACACCACGGGGATGTGACACTTTACATACTCATTAGTATGATTAGCTGACATGTAAGTCTCCTGTATTCCCTGACACTGACCTCTAGATCATCGTTGGAGAAGAGGGCACACTACGGGGATGTGACACTTTACATACTCATTAGTATGACTAGCTGACATGTAAGTCTCCTGTATTCCCTGACATTGACCTCTAGATCATCCTTGGAGAAGAGGGCACACCACGGGGATGTGACACTTTACATACTCATTAGTATGATTAGCTGACATGTAAGTCTCCTGTATTCCCTGACATTGACCTCTAGATCATCCTTGGAGAAGAGGGCACACCACGGGGATGTGACACTTTACATACTCATTAGTATGATTAGCTGACATGTAAGTCTCCTGTATTCCCTGACATTGAACTCTAGATCATCGTTGGAGAAGAGGGCACACTACGGGGATGTGACATTTTACATACTCATTAGTATGACTAGCTGACATGTAAGTCTCCTGTATTCCCTGACACTGACCTCTAGATCATCCTTGGAGAAGTGGGCACACCACGGGGATGTGGCACTTTACATACTCATTAGTATGACTAGCTGACATGTAAGTCTCCTGTATTCCCTGACATTGACCTCTAGATCATCCTTGGAGAAGAGGGCACACCACGGGGATGTGACACTTTACATACTCATTAGTATGATTAGCTGACATGTAAGTCTCCTGTATTCCCTGACACTGACCTCTAGATCATCGTTGGAGAAGAGGGCACACTACGGGGATGTGACACTTTACATACTCATTAGTATGACTAGCTGACATGTAAGTCTCCTGTATTCCCTGACATTGACCTCTAGATCATCCTTGGAGAAGAGGGCACACCACGGGGATGTGACACTTTACATACTCATTAGTATGATTAGCTGACATGTAAGTCTCCTGTATTCCCTGACATTGACCTCTAGATCATCCTTGGAGAAGAGGGCACACCACGGGGATGTGACACTTTACATACTCATTAGTATGATTAGCTGACATGTAAGTCTCCTGTATTCCCTGACATTGAACTCTAGATCATCGTTGGAGAAGAGGGCACACTACGGGGATGTGACATTTTACATACTCATTAGTATGACTAGCTGACATGTAAGTCTCCTGTATTCCCTGACACTGACCTCTAGATCATCCTTGGAGAAGAGGGCACACTACGGGGATGTGACACTTTACATACTCATTAGTATGATTAGCTGACATGTAAGTCTCCTGTATTCCCTGACATTGACCTCTAGATCATCTTTGGAGAAGAGGGCACACTACGGGGATGTGACACTTTACATACTCATTAGTATGACTAGCTGACATGTAAGTCTCCTGTATTCCCTGACATTGACCTCTAGATCATCCTTGGAGAAGAGGGCACACCACGGGGATGTGACACTTTACATACTCATTAGTATGATTAGCTGACATGTAAGTCTCCTGTATTCCCTGACATTGAACTCTAGATCATCGTTGGAGAAGAGGGCACACTACGGGGATGTGACATTTTACATACTCATTAGTATGACTAGCTGACATGTAAGTCTCCTGTATTCCCTGACACTGACCTCTAGATCATCCTTGGAGAAGAGGGCACACTACGGGGATGTGGCACTTTACATACTCATTAGTATGATTAGCTGACATGTAAGTCTCCTGTATTCCCTGACACTGACCTCTAGATCATCGTTGGAGAAGAGGGCACACTACGGGGATGTGACACTTTACATACTCATTAGTATGACTAGCTGACATGTAAGTCTCCTGTATTCCCTGACATTGACCTCTAGATCATCCTTGGAGAAGAGGGCACACCACGGGGATGTGACACTTTACATACTCATTAGTATGATTAGCTGACATGTAAGTCTCCTGTATTCCCTGACATTGACCTCTAGATCATCGTTGGCACTACGGGGATGTGACTCATTAGTATGACTAGCTGACATGTAAGTCTGATTCCCTGACATTGACCTCTAGAGGAGAAGAGGGCACACCACGGGGATGTGAACTCATTAGTATGATTAGCTGACATTAATTATGACATGACCTCTAGCATGTGACATTAGTATGATTAGTCATGCTGTCTCCTGTATTCCCTGACATTGAACTCTAGATCATCGTTGGAGAAGAGGGCACACTACGGGGATGTGACACTTTACATACTCATTAGTATGACTAGCTGACATGTAAGTCTCCTGTATTCCCTGACATTGACCTCTAGATCATCGTTGGAGAAGAGGGCACACTACGGGGATGTGGCACTTTACATACTCATTAGTATGACTAGCTGACATGTAAGTCTCCTGTATTCCCTGACACTGACCTCTAGATCATCGTTGGAGAAGAGGGCACACTACGGGGATGTGACACTTTACATACTCATTAGTATGACTAGCTGACATGTAAGTCTCCTGTATTCCCTGACATTGACCTCTAGATCATCGTTGGAGAAGAGGGCACACTACGGGGATGTGACACTTTACATACTCATTAGTATGACTAGCTGACATGTAAGTCTCCTGTATTCCCTGACATTGACCTCTAGATCATCCTTGGAGAAGAGGGCACACCACGGGGATGTGACACTTTACATACTCATTAGTATGATTAGCTGACATGTAAGTCTCCTGTATTCCCTGACATTGACCTCTAGATCATCCTTGGAGAAGTGGGCACACCACGGGGATGTGGCACTTTACATACTCATTAGTATGATTAGCTGACATGTAAGTCTCCTGTATTCCCTGACATTGACCTCTAGATCATCCTTGGAGAAGAGGGCACACCACGGGGATGTGGCACTTTACATACTCATTAGTATGATTAGCTGACATGTAAGTCTCCTGTATTCCCTGACACTGACCTCTAGATCATCCTTGGAGAAGAGGGCACACCATGGGGATGTGGCACTTTACATACTCATTAGTATGACTAGCTGACATGTAAGCTAGACAAGATGAATGGACGCCCCTGGTTTTACAGTCCATGTGCAAGTCAGCTCTTCAATTTTGTGCAGTTTTATACAGTTTTTAGTGTGTTGTTATTCTAATAATTGGTACCTAAATTAGCAGTTTTTTGTTGTGAAGATTTTAAGAACTATAACAAACAGGTTTGACTTACAATAAGAGATAAAATGCAATTTATTTGTCAAATTTGAATATAAGTGAGTGTTTCTAACCAGCTTGATAGGATAGGCTCTCAGATAAGGATACATTGTTGCAGAGAGCTGATCTTTGACCAGCAGATAAGATAAGCTGGAGCACCAGTGTTTGAACACCTGCACACATTCTTTGATATTGGGCAATCTGACTATTGTGAGATTGTAGACAAGGGGTTGGACAAGCCTAGTTTAAAAAAAACTGAACAGTCTAGACTAACAATTTTAAATATTGACCCCAAAATAAGACCACTAGGGGTTAGACAAGCCTAGTACTAAAAAAGCTGAACATCTAAAAAAAATGCCCTCAAAATTTCCCTATGGCAACTGTGACATTGGAGTGAAATTCTCAGGGATTTTGTGCACAGGACTCTGTAAAAAATGGTACCATGTAGGATGCCAAAACATTCTGGAAAAGAAGTTTAAAAAATGGACAAAAGTTGAAATTGGAAAATGGCAATGCACTAACTGTCTCAGCTCATGTGTCCAGTCTAAAACTGAACTAGAACATGCTGCCTGTAACACCTCAGAAATAAAGACTAAAAATATACAAGAGGTCATTCAAATTTCTATCACTTCCCCACAGGATGTCAACAGCACCCGTGGGAATGAACTCTTAAACTCCTCTTTTTCAAATAGTAGAACAAAAATCTTAAATAACTCACTAGCAGAAATAGAAAATAGCCTGGTAGAAAACAATCTCTTAGAAACTACTAATAACGATGAAAAACTAGAAATAGCTGCTAAGATAGGTTCAACTCTCTTAGAAAAAAATAAGCACCTAGAAGAAGAAAATCTTAGACTAGCAGCTACAATATTAAGTATGGAGGAGAAAATAGAGAAATTTGAGAATAGTGAACTAAAACATCTAAGCAGGATTGAAACCCTTACTGAAGAGCTGATACACTGCCAATCCCAACTGCGTAAAGAAAAAGAATTTCAAATTGAAATGCAAAATATTTTTGAAGAACAAGACAAAAAGTCACAACATACTATAGACTTAAACTTGAACAAAATAAAAAATCTGGAATTGACTGTTGATAAACTTCAGAGGAATAAAATGGAAAGTTTAATAAACTAGAAACAATTAAAAATCCTGCCACTCAAACCTCTGAAGAAAGCACACTTCCAGCTACACCAAAACCCCTATCAACTCACACGGAGCTCGTGCTACTAAAAAGTAGGCAAGACAAATTGGAACAGTTGGTCAAAACACTGTCAGAAAACATTCAACATAAATGTTTGCAAGGAGCTTGAAAGTATAATACCTGCTAGTCCTACTACACCATTCACAACTAAATGCAGTAATAAGGCCAACCCTTCTTCTTATACTAGTCTACAAGAAAATGAGCTCACCATTAAGACTAAAAGAAGAAATAAAAAACGAAATGCATTTAGTGTATCTCTCCAAGTGGTAAAGAGTCAAGAAGCAAATCTAAAGCTACAGGCGCTAAACATAAATAGGAAGTTTGATGACACATTAGAATCATCTGATGAAGACAAACCTACTAAACTAGTCACTGCTCCTCTTATTCATCGATATGAAGATGGATCTTTACCGACTCTGAATAATTCCAAAACCACTGAAACCCATTTAGAAAGAGCGAAAATTAAAAATTCCATTGACAAACAAAATGGAAACGCAGACACAGCCCGGCAAATTTAAAAGCAACCTCCAGTTACAGCGAAGTTACTCAGTATAAATGAGACGCTTGAGGACTTTTTAAACAAACACATTGACACTATCAAAGCCAGTAAACTAGATTACTCAAGGCAGCTTAAGAAAAATATCAAAAACACTACATATGCTAACTCTGACAGGACAACCGGTAATGAAAAAAATCCCAAACCAACACAACCCAGATTCTACAGAAATGGTCTGAGTGTCCAAGAAAATCATCGGGAATCTTTTTTAGCTCATACCAAGATGATTAATACAAAATACAAAACCAGGCACTTTTTCAACGCAACTCGGTCAAGGATAAAATAAAACCAAGGAAAGTTAACCAGTTAAAGATTTTTCACCAAAATATGGATCGTCTGTCAAACAAGATTGATCTGGTTGTCAACCACCTTCAAGACATAAATCCTGATGTAGTCATTTTAAGTGAACATGGCCTTAACCAAACAAATCTAGAAAATACAATTATTAAAGGTTACAGACTTGTTGCTGACTTCTCTAGAAAAGAACACTTGAGGGGTGTTGCTATTTATTGTAATGAAAACCTAAATGCTGAAATAGCTAATCTAAACGCATCCCGGCATGGAATAGAACTTGTGTGTGAGTTAGCAGCAATCAAACTCATCCTGAAGAAAGAAGAGTTTTACATCCTAGGAGTCTATAGACCTGACCGCAACTTTCAAGTTGCTTTAGAAGCTATTTCTAACTTCCTGGAAACCATACCGACATGGAATGACCCTGTTGTCATAATGGGAGATATTAATGTGGACTGTCTCAAACCCAGCACCAGGAAAAATGAAAAACGGGATCAAGAACTCCAGGAACTCCTCCTTAGCTACAACCTTTCACGCTTTAACCTACCTCCAACTAGGATAACTCCCAATAGCAGGACTTCAATTGACCTTGTTGCTACTAACTTTGGTCCAAATGAACTTTCAGTAGCAATAGTAAACAATCACATCTCAGACCATACTGGACAGATATGCACTTTCTCTACATCTTCCAATATTGCTACTCCTGCAACAACTGAACAAAGACATATTTGCGACCAATCTCTGGGGATTCTGAGACTCCAGCTTGGAAAGGAGTCCTGGAATGAGGTTTACGACATTGCCAGTGTTGAGGAGGCATATTGTGTGTTCTCTTCTATAATATCCTACCATCTGGATGTAGTGTGTCCTAAAAGGAAAATGTGCAATAAAAATAAAAAATGCAACATCAGGCCTAATGATCAAGAAACCATTCAAAAGAAAGAAATCTTTAAACAGGCCTTTAATGCACATCAACTGACAGGAAATGCGGAGAGCAAAGCTTATGCTGCTCTAAAGAAAAAAGAATATGACCTCCACATTAA
The DNA here is from genome assembly GCF_021130785.1 of Homalodisca vitripennis. Taxonomy (NCBI): domain Eukaryota; kingdom Metazoa; phylum Arthropoda; class Insecta; order Hemiptera; family Cicadellidae; genus Homalodisca; species Homalodisca vitripennis. The sequence goes on from NC_060214.1 coordinate 19,767,415, forward strand.
AGCCTTACGAAAGCAGCAAAACTCAAACTTCATACAAGAGTCAGACAATAAAAGTAAGGCAGCTTGGAGTCTGATAAATGGTGAAAGAAGGCCTAAACAACATCTCAAAGGACAACACAAACTATGCATCAATGGCACAGACACAACTGATCCTTCTAAAAATGCTGAACAACTCAACACATACTTTGTAAACGCTGCTGATCCATCCTTTTCTAACACAGCTCTGGGAACTTCAAGAACGCCTGAAACCCCTCACGACTTCGATCAAAACTTTGTGCTCTGGCCTACCAACCAAGAAGAAGTACTTAACTCCATTAAGTCCTTAAAAACAAAATCGTCAGCCAGCTTTGATGAAATATCCTCAAAGATAATAAAAGCAAGTAGGAATGAGCTAGCCCATCCTTTAGCCAACATAATCAACAAATCCTTTGCTCAAGGAATTTTCCCAAGCATGTTGAAAAGTGCTAAAGTTTACCCAAAGTTCAAAGGAGGGGAAACGAACAAACAAGAAAATTATAGGCCTATATCAGTTCTACCTACCCTCTCTAAACTTGTTGAAAAAATAGCACTTGCAAGATTGATGCATTACTTGATTACCAACAATCTATTGCCAGAAGAATAGCATGGATTTATAGCAGGACGCTCCACATTAACTGCTATCACAAGCATCACTGAATCCCTCATAAAAACCTTAGAACGAGGAGATACAGCTTCTGCCATCTTTTTGGATTACAGTAAGGCTTTTGACAGCTTAAACCATGATATATTGTTACATAAGATGGAAAATATTGGCATTAGAGCAAATGCATTAAAATGGTTTAAGAGCTATCTATTCAACCGGACCCAAGCCGTGGAAATAACAACTACCACAAACTGCAGAATTCTAAACATCACATCTAACAAGAAGGCCATGTCAAGAGGAGTCCCACAAGGATCTATCCTAGGACCGATACTCTTCATTATATATGTTAGTGATCTGCCTAGCTACCTTCGTGGTTACTGCGGGTCACTTATGTATGCAGATGATACAGTACTCCTCCTCCAGAACCAAACACCTAAAACCCTGGAGATAGAATCTTACATCGCAATCAGCATAGCCCAAGAGTACTGCTATGCTAATGATCTGGTCCTCAATGAGAGTAAGAGTCAGCAGATCTTCCTAGGAAGAAAAAGAAATGAGGTAGCTGAAATACCAGAGCTAAACAGAGTGCAACAGGCTAAATACCTTGGAGTGATCATAGATGATAAACTGTCATGGAACTCTCATGTCGACCAACTTTGCATAAAATTAAGCTCTTCAATATATGTCTTGAGAAGACTTAAGCAGGTGACCCATGCCAACACGGCTAAAACAGCATACTATGCTCTGTTTGAGAGCCATCTGCGATATGGTCTGGCTGTTTGGGGAAGCTCCTCCAAAGGAAATCTTAAAAGAGTTTTGGTACTCCAGAACATCCTTACGGTAGTTGGACTCTTTATCATGGAGGCAGTTACCTATGCAAGTAATCAAAAGCTGGCAAGAGGAGCTGACACCCACAACTTTGCAACAAGAAGAGCCAACAATTATGCTTTGCCTGTCCATCGGCTAAACATCTATGAGAAACAACCATCCTACATAGGTGCAAAATACTGGAACATTCTCCCAGATGAAGTCAAGGCACACACTAACCATCAACTAAGGAAGAGCGTCTACAAGTGGCTGCTGAAACGCTCCTTCTACAGTCTGGAGGAGTTTGAATCTGGCAGCAATGAACTTGATTAGTTTAAATTTACCTAATTTGTTGAATTCTTTAATTATTGTTCTTTTTAATGTATAATTTCACTTAATGACAAACAAAAATGATTAGGTTAAGATTGACTCATTACTGTTCTCAATGAATATGTAATAAAGATTTATGATAATGATAATGATAATGATAAGTCTCCTGTATTCCCTGACATTGACCTCTAGATCATCGTTGGAGAAGAGGGCACACTACGGGGATGTGACACTTTACATACTCATTAGTATGGTTAGCTGACATGTAAGTCTCCTGTATTCCCTGACATTGAACTCTAGATCATCGTTGGAGAAGAGGGCACACTACGGGGATGTGACACTTTACATACTCATTAGTATGATTAGCTGACATGTAAGTCTCCTGTATTCCCTGACATTGACCTCTAGATCATCCTTGGAGAAGAGGGCACACCACGGGGATGTGACACTTTACATACTCATTAGTATGACTAGCTGACATGTAAGTCTCCTGTATTCCCTGACACTGACCTCTAGATCATCCTTGGAGAAGAGGGCACACTACGGGGATGTGACACTTTACATACTCATTAGTATGACTAGCTGACATGTAAGTCTCCTGTATTCCCTGACATTGACCTCTAGATCATCCTTGGAGAAGAGGGCACACCACGGGGATGTGACACTTTACATACTCATTAGTATGACTAGCTGACATGTAAGTCTCCTGTATTCCCTGACACTGACCTCTAGATCATCCTTGGAGAAGAGGGCACACCACGGGGATGTGACACTTTACATACTCATTAGTATGACTAGCTGACATGTAAGTCTCCTGTATTCCCTGACACTGACCTCTAGATCATCCTTGGAGAAGAGGGCACACCACGGGGATGGGGACTTGGGGTGCCAGGCTGTCTCAAACGCACACGTCTGGTAAATCAACTTTGCATCCTCTGTAAATTATTTTGTGCAATAAAAATATTTATTGATTTTTTTACATCCACAGAGTCAAAATGTTTATCAAAACATCAAGAAATGGCACAATCATAATTTTACAATTTTATATTTTTAAATTAATTAATTTTAATGATATGTTAATATGATTGTTTTAGTCTAGGAATCACTTAAAATTAATCACTTGCTAATAACATTTCAGTATTTAATCCAACTAAACCGTTCTATAACGGTGGTTCTTATATAGCATTGCAAATGTAAACCATGACTACATTATATTTGTTAAAATTTCAGATATAATATTTCATAATATTGTTATTGATTATAGTTTGCTTACAAAATAAAGTAATTGACATCTTTACGGGATTGACAAAGGCATTTCATTCTATCAATTATAACACCCTTTTGGAAATACTACAGGAATAGGATTCAAGTTAGCGTTGGCATGGTTTAGTTCATATACTTTCGGGAGGACATAATTTATTTGTAGAAATAACCGACATTTCAAATAACTATCTAGACAAAATAACTTCAACGTCAGAACAGATCAAATTTGGAGTGGTGCAAGGACAAACCTTAGCCCTCTTTTATTATTTTATGAATTAGTTTACTTCCAATAACAATTTACAATATATACAGAGTAAGAAAAGATCCACATCATAATTATTACTATACTAAAGGAACAAATAAAAATAAATAATCTCGTTTCTTACAATAAATTATTGTCTTATCTGCCTGAGTGTAAGGTTGCTTTGAGGAAACGGGTATACATACGCAATAGTGGCGTGTGTGTAGACTTGAGTTGATCAAGATAAAATCAATTATTGCAAAGAAGGATGATATTTCACTATTATATTTATTATTTGTTATTATAATATTGTTATTTGATCGAAACCCTAATAAAGCCACAACCCTAAACTACAGGGTGGAGAAGAGGAAACGCACGTTTTTTGAACTGCAAGTACGCGAAGATGAGAAGTGGTATTGACCTTGAATGAATGTTGGCAGACTGCCCATACATGCAGTTTCAGTCGCTATGGCGTGTTGGAGTATCATGTGTTTGTTGTCGAGCAGTACTTTAAAAACAATGATTCCATAATCACAGTGCAACGTCTTTTCCATCTAAATTTTAGAGCTGGATCTCGAGGTGCAGTACCTGTGATGAAAAAGAAACCACCTGGTCATCCCCGATTAGTTCATACTCTGGAAAATATAGGTTAAGTAAGAACAGCAGTTCTTGCTAGTCCGAAACGATCAGCTAGACGACAGGCTGTAGTGTGCTGGGTATGTCACGTCACGTTCACTTCACCGCACCTTATATCTTAAGTTTCACCCATACAAGATAATGATCACCCAACAGCTTAGTAAAGGGGATTTGTGTAGCATAGAGTTTTGTCATGTAATAGATGAAAATCTTTATGGAAGATGTAGATGCTACAGTCTCCATGAGTGACGAAGCACATTTCCATCTAGACGATTACGTCAATATTCAAAATTGTCGGTAGAACCCATAAGAGTTACACCAAAGACATCTCCACAGTTTTAAAGTAACAATGGGGTGCTGTAATTCAAAGATGAGATTGTTGAACCCTATTTTTTTGAAGAGGAAGGAACTGCAGTTACTGTGACATCAGCGCACTACGTTGAAATGTTAAACAACTTTTTTCGTCCAGAACTTGAAAGGTGTCAGTGAACACGAGAGAAATATGGTTTCAGCAGGATAGTATCACAGCTCACACTGCGAGAGCATCCATGCAAGTGGTTGTACAAATATTCCCATGACCCGTTATTTCAAAATATGGTGATGTTTACTGGCCCCCTTACTCATCCGATTTGTCCATATGCAACTTCTTTTTGTGGGGATATTTAAAATCAAAAGTCTACATGAACAAGCCTTGCACAATCGATGACCTGAAGAATTCCATTCGTTAGGAAATTGAAGCCGTGTCTAATGAAATGTCGGAGAGATCCATGCGTGAATTTGTATCCAACAAGAAAGACATCATCTCCAAGACATTATTTTTCGAACCTAATTAAAGTATGTATTTTACAAAACTGCATTAAAAAATGAATCACTTAATGCTTGTTTTTATTATTTTTATCAAACTGTGTACCAGTCATTCAATTGTGAAAAAAATGTGTTTCCTCTGCTCCAACCTGTTATGCAGTCAAAATTGGAGTAGGTGGAGGGGGGGAGGCAGTGGGCAAATCTGTCCATAGTTGGTCGCTATCAGTGACTCAGCCTCTGATACTGTTAAGTTAAAAATTATGCTATTTGTGCGTTTGTTTTAATAAAATTGAAGGTGCAGAACAAATATTTGTAGTACGCAAATTTGAAGGAATATTTCGATACAAAGTTTGTGAGATGTAGTAACGATTAGTAGTTGAAATAGATTAATTCACTCTAAGAGATTGAATTCCAGTACAATTGGAATAGTGGGTGTTACAAAATTACAAAACTGTGTTGGGAGGTGTATGAAGATTTCATGTTATTTAGTGATTTTCATTCTCATTTGCTGTATGAAACAATGCTCCAGAGCAATAGTAGGGTACCATTCAAGTTTTTGCATAGCAAAAGAAAGCAGTGAGAATTTTAACCAATTTGGGTTATCAAGATGACTGTGAACAGTGTTATATTGATAATGGCAATTCCCAGCATTTTTTGTTCCAAAATTTATGATATGTGAGGGAAACTTCAATAACCTCAACTGCTTTGAAGAAATCCATGATTATGATACTAGACAAGCTCACAAGATTTTTGCATCTTCTTTTAGACTATGAAAAACATTAGTAAGTTGTGTTTATTTACAAATCAAGTGTTTCAATAAATTACCTCCAACGTTTAGAAACTTAGAACTAAAACCATTTGCAGCCAAGTTGTCTAGCTGGCTTATAAGTAATGCTTTCTCTTGATGAATTTTTTCTGCCAATTTTAACCTTGTTGATACCATTACTTAAGCAGTTTTTAATAATTTTATAGTTTAATTCTTTGTTGTTATTTATTCTATTATGTTCTTAATTTATACTGTTATATATTTATTCATATTGTTAGCCTACATGTTCAAACTTTTAATGGTTTATGAAAATAAAATTATTGAGTTGCAGTAGTAATATTAAACCCAACATTCTACATTTTTGAAATGACAAGTGTAGTATCTGTAATGACTAGTTAAATGGTGCATTATCTTATGTAATATTGGTTTTATTGATGTTGTCTATTGTAATGTACATTTATTCTATTTCTATTGTATGTGATATGTGAATATAGAACTGGAGAAAAGAGGTTATTGCAATTTTTGTTAGTAAAAAGTAGGAGATTCTTGATATAAAGTTGATATTTCTTTATTATTTTTATTAAAAAGAAAACATTCTTTAAAAAATACACATAACTGAGATTTAATTCTGTATGCAGATAATTCCAAATATCAGGAAACTCTAAAAAGGACATTGAACCTATATCATTGAATCATTGACTATATTGGTGGATCCTCAAACACATTTAGAGGAACATAATTTAAAAATTAATTTTGATAAATCACAACTATATCAATCGAATCATAAAAAAATGAAACACAGAAGCACCTTACATTGATGGTGGCATCAAAATAAAATACATTTGCCAAACCATGTTTTTGTTAGTGATAGGAGATAATTTACAATGTGATGGACTTTTCAAATTTGTTAAGCACAAAATTAATTTAGGATTATGTGTTATCAGTATTATACTCGTACTGTCTTTAAGGAGTATCCAATCCATCCTGAGAGTAATTTACTTTTCTTATGTACATTCACTTCCTTACTAAGTAATAAATGTTTTGTAACGGTCTTTAAGTTTATAGTAAAAATTCTTGACTGTACTAATCAAGCACTATACAGGGTGTCCCACGAGTAACGCAACAAACTTCTCAGGTGGTTTCCTCTCACCTAAATAATGAAAAAAGTTCATATACACATATGTCTGAAAACGCTTTGTTAGCGAGCTACGGCTAGCGAAACATTTCACCTGATTTTCTAGGAAAGGATGGAAATAAAGCGAAACTGATGTTTTTTTTGTGTAAAGGTAGTTGTTAAATTTATTGGATTTTATGTAAAATGAATAAAATAGATCCCAGAGCTGTAAGACCACTCATTTCTGAGATATCAAACAAAATATGCAAAATTTGGTCTCGATAAACATGCTCTTTTTAGTTTTGAAGTACATTAACTTCATTAAATGGGTAATAAACATAGCCGTAGCTCACTAACAAAGTGTTTCCGGACATATGTTTATATACATTTTTTTCATTATTTTGATGAGAGGAAACCACCTGAGAAGTTTGTTGCGTTACTCGTGGGACACCCTGTATAGTCAATACTTACTAAAATTTATACTTTCTTATCTAATTTAACAAGAATTGTTGTAAATATCTAGCTTACTCTTTGCTTTCAAGACCATGAATGTACACAAATTCATAATAATAGTTCAATTAAAAACATATGGTGTGCTGTCATAGAACAATGTTTACACAGAAAAGTTGATTACATTTAACAGGATCTTTCAATAATATTTCACAGCTTTAGAGACCAGTTGGGCATAGCTGGAGGGATTTTCGAAAAGAAATAGACCTATATGTTAATCAGGGACTATATGAATGTCCATATAAAATTTGAGTACATTCGGTCCTGTAGTTTTTACGTGATTGAGTAATACCCGCATAGAGAGAGTGACACCGGTAGATTTTTAGATAAAACAGATAATAATTAGAAGAGAATTTAAAATTAAAGTACGTAAAACAACGTTAACGTAGAAGTCAATATGATTTGATGATCTCAAGTTAAAATTAATAAATTTAATTCTATATTTTTGAGAATTATACAGATGAAAGCATGTTATATTATACATTTAAGGACACTATCTAATGCACAAATAAATGTTATAATGCCAATAAAGAGATTATAATTGAATTGAATTACATTTCTGGAGGTAACAGATTTAGTAATGAACCAGAAGCAAAGTAAAACTCACCAAACGAGATCCTATCGCTGAGACCAATCCTGGCCGAGATATTGTCTAACATTCTGGACACCAGTGGTGTAGCCTTGAACTTGTCCAGTTCTGTCAAAGCGTCTGCATTCTTGTCCACCTCAGTTCTCCAACGTTTGCACAATTTATAGAACTGAAACACAAGAATCGAAAATCGTAGTATTGTTCCAACACTAAGCACATCTGATTATCTTGGAAAAAATTAAGAATTGAGAGTCAGCAATAAAGTAGTTTGAAGGCAGATGTTAGCAGAATCCTTGATCTTTTGAAAATTGGGTTCCTTCAATAACTAGTTACAGCAAAACTTCTCTATCCTCCCCCACCCTGACACAACAATAAAGGTGACCCCACTCTATTGACTTTAGACTAGTTGGCGTGAAGCCAATATGTGGTCAGACCCATCTCATACATTAAGCACGATGATACAATCTTCGTTTTTACTGGGAAAACACAAGTACCATCAGCACTTACGCACATTCTCAGCCTTACTACGGATGTAGATATACGCATACAGCACTTAAGGGTACAAAGATAGGCATTGTAATTTAATAAAACAAGATGTGTTTATCAACACTGAGGTGTTTGAAAATTGTTGAAAAATACACCAAAACAACATAATGTAAAAGCATATAAAAACTGAGAATATCTAGGATATGGCTAAGTAACTCATTATGTTACCCCAGGTGAGTTCCCTTCTAGACAGGATTTTACCTTCCAGTTGAATATTGGATACAGCAAACACTGATGTGTCATACAAATTTAGCCAACTCAATAGATGTCCAAACACGGCACATAACTAGCCGCAAATTCATGTAAAAATGAGCTGGTCGATAGGTCTTCTTTACTGTGGAGGATGACTGTTAGGGTGGGTGGGGATAAGGAGTATTGTCTCTTTCGGTCTCCCCTGCTCGCTTTGATTTAAACAGAGGTAACCTCTCTTCTTCCAAGGTGACATGGATCGAGATAATACCCACTATCACTCCTCATGGGACATCCACATGAGGCGGCCACGACTCTCGATCTTACCCACTTCAGAGGCAAGTGCAAAGGTCCTTTTAGGACTGAGTGCAATGAGAGGTTTTTTACCTTCTAATCTTCAGTGAACAAAATAATTTACTATGTTAAATTAAATCCTTGTGATCCTGTCCTTGCAAGCACGCCACCTGCCCGGCCATTGGTGGTGGGTTCAGAAGTCACCTTCAAGCCGTTGGTCTCCAGGTCGTGTTACAGAAGGCTCCTTAGCCCTACATTCGCCTGGTAAAATAATACATTCTTTACTTTTTTGTAATAAACTCCTAAATGTAAAATTTACAGTGAACATTCCCAGGATTGTTTCAACTACTCAACATTGATGTACAATGTGGTTTATTGTGCCTTATGGTGAAATATGTTTCAAAGATTTATTATTTCTTAGTTGTCAGAATTCAAGAATGAAGCATTTAGAATGACTTTGAATTAACTACAAAAGTCAATCTTGGTGCTGTATAGACTAATATACTATTAGCTTGCTTTAACTTAGGAATTGGTTACATTCTAAGACTACGAATAGTGCATACCGACCCTTGGAGGTACGTAGGCTTGTGTATTATGGCGTTTCTTAGTTTTTTATATTAATAACAAGCAGAAGCATGTTTTTATATGGTAATCCACTTTATCTGAAATTTGAAAACCCATAATAGACTTGGTATAATTAATTTAGAAAAATTGCGTCCCTGAGATACAATTAAAAATTATAATTCAGAAGTATCCAACAAAAACTTGTTTAAAGTAAACTGTATGATTGGTTGCTAACCAATTCATTTTATGATCTTTCAAAATTTTTCATTTTTCAAAATATTAATTTCTAGAGTTTTTGGTAACTGATATTTATTGTTTTTAATCTCCTCTTGTTGTAAAACAGTACTTTTTACATTGGAGTGTGTTTAAACATATTAATATTAAAAAATATTGTATTAGAACATCATTTTGTCTCTATCTTTTTGCTCAAAAGTAGGGTAATTTTAACTTATAGACGATAGTTAATAAACTAATTTCACATTTTAATTGTATTTATTTATTGTTATCTTGTTACTTCTCTTCAAATTTTATGAAACTTGTTATTATTTATTGTTATTTAATTTTCAGTATGCTGTATGCTAAAAATATACAACCTGTTTAATTTCCTGTTGGGCTATATAATATTTAATTTCTTACGTGAAATATTTACACAACTTTTAAAATGGGCCTATTCAAAATTCCAATATATGTGTGTGTTACCCAAACTAGGCTTAATACTAGTTTTCGGAAAACATTGAACTGTGAATATGACAATTCCTTTGGTAGAATCTTTGACGTTACCACTGCATGTAATTGCCTTGATACAATACAGAGATTTGATTTGATTGATACTGACCCTCAGAGACAAGTAGGTGTATGTGTAATGCCGTTTCTTAGTTTTTAGATATCAATAACAAGCAGAAGCACATTTTTATATGGTAATACGCCCTTATCTGAAATTTGATAACCCAAAATAGACTTGGTGCCATTAACTTTGGGAAACTGCGTCCATGGGGGGTCGAGATCGAGTTAAGCGGATAACCAATACAGGAGAGGTGCACTCACCCTCAGGATTGGATCCTTGGCCAATGGCTCAGGATACCACACGTGAGCCTTCTGCCTGCGCCCGAACAGTCCAACGGTGAAGTACTGTGAGCTCTCCCGCGTGCGCTGCGTTGCAGTGTGTCGAAACTGCACAGGGTGAGCATAGGGTTAAGTCAGGACAACAGTCAAAAAAGAATGTCTAACATTATTTCTCTTATTCTTTTTAGTTTTTTCCATTTTGGAAAGGACTATAAAATAAACTATTTTCAGTGAAATTTCATGATTTTAGCTATCAGAGGAGTAAGAATAAATAACCATTGACAATTTAAGGAACTGAGTGATAACATTGGTATGGTGGAAAGGGTTGATTTATTGAAATGTTGAATTCAGCTCCTTTTCATCTTCCCCTTAGTGCAGCATTCGGGATCCATTGCTGTTACAGGGTTGACTCCTGGAATCTAAAGTCAGCGTAGTGCATTCAGTTGTGCAACTGATGAGACAATGAGAACACCTCTTCATCTAGACTACACTTCATTTTGTTGCCTGGGTGTCTCTAATGTCGAAATAATGCAAAAGATTTGTTTTGAGTTTCTTCGTCACTGACTTGTTTTGGATTTCTCCAGATAGACGCTGACTCCAGATTCCAGACGTAGTAACGTGAGAAGAGAAAACCTAGTGAAAGTGAGGAACCACTTTGGGTAGTTTGATATTTAGAGGATAACAAAAATTGGTCCTTAATGGTAATTAATGGGCTGAGGGAATTATAGAGAAAGTCTTGTAAATGGTTTTAGGTATGAGAGAGTTTAGAAGAGAGTATTCATCAGTAACTTCAAAAATCAAGTGGAGTGAAAAGAGAACGCTTTTGGGTAGTTTGAGGTTTGGAAGATATTAAAAGTGAGTCCTCAATGATAATTGATGGGTTGGGGAACTTTTTAAGACAGTCTTTACGTGTGGAAGGTCCTAGAAGAGGTTATCTTTGGTGTTGTTAGGCACAAAGCATTTGAGAAGAACCTTCATTGGTGACTTTAAGGTTCATAGGGGTTCACTGAAAACTGGTTGTACGAAATTGTCAACAATCCTAATAACACAAGAACTAAAATCAATTTAATTGTGATTCTAGTTATAGCTTTATGCTCTAAACTACCTCACTAAACATCCTGCACTTTTATATTTCAATCACATTTAAAATTGTAATTAATATTTCATGAAATTCATTTGTAAAAGATCGGTTGACTGCTTCTTTACAGCATTAAATTGTTGGTTTCTAAAATTATATAACTAATGGATCAAATAATTTAGACATTAAGTGGTGCAATGTTGATAAAACTTGAAGATTAAAGTCGTTTAATTAATTCCAATGGCACTCAACTGCAGACATGAGTGGGTCAAGTTTAATCTTTCATTTACCAGATAGGTTACAGGGATTACAAGATGGTTAAATAATAGTCATCACAGCTAGTTTAGCTAAAATAATTTTCAATTTTCACAACTCATTTAAATAAACATACTAGTCAACGTTATTTAGTTAAGTAAAACATGTTGAACACAACTACAAAATGTTGAATATCCTAATTGCTAACATTAAACTACATAGAATGCAATATTTAGGCATGAAACTACCTAGTATGATTACCCAGTATGTAATATTTGGGTATCAACTACCAAGTAGTCTATGTAATATTTAGGTATCAACTACCAAGTAGTCTATGTAATATTTAGGTATCAACTACCAAGTAGTCTATGTAATATTTAGGTATCAACTACCAAGTAGTCTATGTAATATTTAGGTATCAACTACCAAGTAGTCTATGTAATATTTAGGTATCAACTACCAAGTAGTCTATGTAATATTTAGGTATCAACTACCAAGTAGTCTATGTAATATTTAGGTATCAACTACCAAGTAGTCTATGTAATATTTAGGTATTTAACAGTAGTCTATGTAATATTTGGGTATCAACTACCAAGTAGTCTATGTAATATTTAGGTATCAACTACCAAGTAGTCTATGTAATATTTAGGTATCAACTACCAAGTAGTCTATGTAATATTTAGGTATCAACTACCAAGTAGTCTATGTAATATTTAGGTATCAACTACCAAGTAGTCTATGTAATATTTAGGTATCAACTACCAAGTAGTCTATGTAATATTTAGGTATCAACTACCAAGTAGTCTATGTAATATTTAGGTATCAACTACCAAGTAGTCTATGTAATATTTAGGTATCAACTACCAAGTAGTCTATGTAATATTTAGGTATCAACTACCAAGTAGTCTATGTAATATTTAGGTATCAACTACCAAGTAGTCTATGTAATATCTGGGTATCAACTACCAAGTAGTCTATGTAATATTTAGGTATCAACTACCAAGTAGTCTATGTAATATTTAGGTATTTAACTACTAAGTGGTCTATGTAATATTTAGGCATTAAAATACCTACTATGTAATATTTAGGTATTAAACAACCTAGTTATGTAACATTTTGGCCTTATAGGAATCAGGTAAGTCAGTGAATTAGATTTCCACTTATTTGACATTGGCTCTGACAGTTGTAAACAGTTATACTGGCAGGATTGTCTTTGATATCTACACACATTATTTAAACACAAGGAATTATTGATGTAAAGTATTAGTAGAAATGTTTTTCACTAGTTCATTGCAAGTACAAAACCACATAAAATTTATATTTTCAAAAATGTGTACACTTTTATATAAAATAACAATATTTAACTATAACTCTTCCAAAACATTCAACAACATTCTTTGAAAAACAAACCCTTTACTCTTGCATAAAATTTTTCAATAACTTGCCATCTGGGTTCAAGGAGGCCAACACTTCAATATCATTTAGGAGGAAGATAAAGTGCTTGTTATCTGAAAAGGAATATTATAGTACTAATTGTTTTCTAATTGATAAGGACCTTTAGTTATTTTAGAAACTAGGCTAGTTCATTTTCAATGTACACTGACGATTGTTATGCATGTAAATGTCTTCAACAATAAAAATAATTTGATTTGATTTGATTTGATAAAAGCATCTTTATAATCAAATATCTAAAACTATTTTCAACATGTTAGACAAATCAGGATGCATACAATAAAATTTACTGCTGTAATTTAAGATGTATATAAAAATTTGTTTTGTAAGAAATTAAAAGAGCTAAAACACAAAATATTTTGACAAAAAATCTTCTTTGATAAAGCATTTTACTATTCAAAATCTGAAAAATAGTATTGAAATGTACAGTATATAAAACTATACTTCTTTGAGCTTTATAGTATTATAAATGTATAAACATAATATCTTTAAAGTGGCCAATTGGAATTTTGAACTCGATTGTTTAGGAAATAAATAAAAATACCTTTTAATTGTGTAGAATATTTTATCTATTGTGTCTTTTAACAATGTATAATAAACTTGAGGACTGCTATTAGAAAATTAGGGGAGAACCAGACATAATTCTTATCACTGACTTTATTTGTAATCTATTACTGAAATAGCTCAGTGACATTGTGATAGCAAAACTATCTTGTGATAACATTGAGTGAACCTTGGTTTTACCTCATTTGTTATCTATTGATAACCTGTGTAATGAACCTCTGGTTTATTGTTTTTCATTTACCTAATTTTGTATTTTTCTAACCTATGATTGGAGTTTATGAAACCACTAAACAATCTGACAATAAGTCAAACATGCATGAACATGATCCTACCACTATGTAATAACAATATAGGTTTGATGAGATCTAAGTCTACAACTAATTTTGACTTTTATTTTTTAAATTTCGTTATTATACATTTATTTTTAATTTTATATTTCTTAATTCTAAATTTAAAGATCTACGGATGACGCTGAGGGTGACAGTAAAATTGCAGCTGAGAACATCATCGGCTGTCTTTTTTCTATCTCTTTTTAAGGAGAGGCCGATTCCCTTAAAAATAGGCCTTATTCTATCCGTACTGGCCTGTGCAAGGATCTTATCAAACAGAATAAGAGGGAGAGTCAATACAGTATGAGGTCAATAGTACTGATAAAAAGAGCATCGGTCACAGACAGGATTCAAACCTGCGCTATCTCTAACTCAGACTCAAAGTCCAACGACATTAGACCACTCGGCCATCAGCACTACCAACAACACGTAATACACTTTATAAGACTCTAATATGTAATGTACTGGTATCATGTGTTAACTTAATCTTGGCTCCAAATTTGGGTGACATGCATAAACATGCTGAACGATATGTTAACGATAAAGACGGGGAAAGATATCCACTCTACTTGTAAATCATTTACTTATCAAAATTATTCAGAACTGACTAAGCTACAAAAACTAATTAAGATTGTACAGAAGAACAATACAAAAAATTTGAAAACCAATAAAACCATGATAATATGCCAAAAAGAGTTAATTGTACCAAATTACAGAAGTATTGTTGTACGAGGGTGGTTTAATAAGTCAGTGACTTTTTGAATTTTCCTGTGCAGTAACTTTAAATGCAACAGTGCTGCAATCAACTTTAATCTATCAGTGGGTAACTTTCTAATTTTGAGCAAGCTGCGTCATGCAGTTGGTGTTTGATATCCGTTCAACGCAGACAATCTTGTGAATTTTCACGAAAACGGAAAAAAAACTAATTCTGTGTGCTGATTATAAGCATTACTTTTAACATAACAAATCCATCATTGAGACTAAGGAAAGACTGGATATATACTACAGGGACTCAGCACCTCCAACTGCAATGGTTAATAAGTGGTTTACAGAGATCCGTTGTGGTTGTACCAGCACTAGTGATACAGACCGTTCAGGTCACCCAAAAGAAGTGATTACGCTGGAAAGCCATGGAATGATATTGGACGGTCGGAGAATGAAAGCGCGTGAGTTGGCTCATGCTGTAGGTATCTCAACTGAATGGGTAGATCACATTCTACACAAATACTTGGACATGAAAAGATTCTCAATGAGATGGGTGCCGCGATTACACACACTCGACCATAAGCGCAACCACTTCAAAAGGTGTTTAGCGATGTTCAGCTGTAATCTGGACGAGTTTTGGTGCTGTTTTGTAACTGTGGACGAAACACGAATTCATCACAATAGACCACAGACCAAGGAACAATCGAAACAGTGGGTTGCTCCAGAGTGAATGTGAACCAAAGAAGGCCAAGGCCAGTCTGTCAGCCAACAAGGTCATGGCCACACTCTTTTGGGATGCACGGGGTGTCATTCACATGGATTACCTTGAGAAGGGTAAAACGATCACCGGCGAGTATTATTCAGAGCTTCTGTACAGATTCGACATTGATTAAAAGCAAAAACGGCCGTATTTGGTGAAGAAGAAAGTGCTGTTCAAGACAACGCACGTGTGTACACTTGTCTAGTCACTATGGTAAAAATCCATGAATTGGGCTACGAAATGCTACCCCCTCCAGCATATTCTCCATATTTAGCTTCCTGCGACTATTTCTTGTTTCCAAACCTAAAGAAATGGCTGGGCGGTGGGATATTTGGGTCGAATGAAGAAGTCAACAAGCGTTCAAATTCATGTTCAGTAGGAGTGTGTTGGGATTGAAACAAACGTCTATTTTGAGAGCTTTGAGAAAACCTATTATTATTTAGAGGGAATAAAAAAAATTTAGAAAAACACTGGACTAAATGTATCGAGCTTCCATTATATTGAAAAATATAATGTTTATTTGACGAAAAAACTTATTTTATTCAAAAAGTCACTGACTTATCAAACCGCCCTTGTATTACTCTACTTTTTAAAAGAAGTGTTACATTTTATTAAGGCAATCACTGTTAACAAAACTGCAAATACTGTGTATTTGAAATTAAAAGTATAACTTTATATGAGCAATCAGTCTAACTTCTATACATTTTGAAACATATACTGAAACCATAAAAATTGATTCCAATATGATATATTGTAAAACAACAAACTTCTAAACAAAGAAGGAATTGTGAATCATGATAAATCCTGTTATGGTTCCACCAAAGTGTGAGGCAGGGGTGTAACTAGGACTTGGCTTTGGAGGGATAAGTCTGATTGAAGAGCATACCACATAGGGGGAGTATGCAATAAATCTGAATACACCTAAATGTTTGTTAATTAGATAGGCCTAATTCAAGGTAAAACATTTAAAAAATGCATTTCAGACAAGTTTGATGGATGTTTTATTTATTTTGAGTGATCTTGAGGGGAACTCTATCCCCCTCATTCCCCCCCCCCCTGTAGTTACGCCACTGGTGTTAGGTTGCATTATATTATGGCAAATACTGTCTGAAACTGATCAAACAATACCGGTTAATTTATTGTGACTATTAAGGTAAGCCACAGCAAAAGACGATCATCATTTATCACAAACAAGGTTCAAATCAGCCTAGTTTTCAAATGGTTACATAAATAACTGGTGTGTGTATGATGAGCCATCTTTTCTGATCATGCTAAACTTGCTGCAGAATTGGGTAACTTGACATGTTACCTACAGAAATTCTAGAAACACAAAGCAGGTGTTGTACATGGAGAATTTTAGAGCTATAAATAAATCCTGTGATAACAGGAAAAGGATTTAATGAAAATATGGCTCAACTGGATTTATCTACTAGTGAAGTTAATGTCAGCTGCTGCTAAATCTTTTGAGGGGAGGTCTTGTTATTTAGTAGGTCCAAGGGAGTCTAGTGGAACTCTGAAGTTGTCTCACTGAGAAGAGTTAGAACTCTTTTTAGGAGTGCTAAGATTTGGGGGTATCTGGGCAGCCCTGTTATCATGAAGTGCTTCCATTACACAACTAGAAGGTTGTATAGGATGCGGATAAAGAGTTTTTTTCCAAATAATTCAAGTGTCCTTAGAAATGAACCCTTAACTATGCCCCCTTGGTTATAGTGATCCAGGCCACCAAGAGGAGTACAGTTCGTCCCAGCAAGAATACTAGTTAATGACTGTTGCAGTTGTGGACACTATAAATTTAGCAGGTTATTTCAGGAAGAAGGTTGGTTCAGGAAGATGATATCTTGCACATTACCTATGATCACATGCCTCAAAAACTTTCATTTTGACAAACTTTCACAGAAACTAGTCCAGAGGGAACTAAACTTCTTCCACCGGCATTGCTTTGTTGGTCACTCTAAAACAAATAGTGGCATGGGTGCTGAAATTACAGGAGACCATGTAGGGTGCTGGTGGTCCCAATGATTCTTTGCCCTAAAGGTTTCAAAGCAGAGCACACTGCCAGAATTAATCCATTCTGTAGGCTAAGAAATAATCCAGATGAAACCTTGGGACACTTTTTTTTACTGCCCTATGTTGGCTAAGGATCATTTGACATCTTTAGCTTTGGATCAGGATTTACTTTCTCAGGAAGAACTGATGTTCAACATAGTGTAAAATTTCTAGGGCTTATTACATACTTTACTGGGCTGTACAATATTCTCTTGAGATTTAAGTATTTAAGAATAGGAACCCTTATATCCAACCTTGTACGTTCTGTTTGAGTAAGACTCTGGAAGAAGGTCAGGAAACCGGTTGAGGAATCTCTCTCCCAAAAGAAGCATTTCTTCTTCACCTTCGTGAGTAAGGAACTTGAGTTCCGATGGATCTACAGTCGGTTTCCACTTCCGCAGTTCCTCCACCTCCTCCCGACAGAGATTTCCTGTACAACAAACTAAACTAGAAAACTTACAGTGACACTTTAAATACTACACTCTTGGAGTGATGCTTCATCATACAGTTTTACTGATAAGGCACAATTACACCATAAGGTTTTACACTTATAATTACACTAGTAGGTTGAAGATATTCACAAAGTAAGGCGGGCAGTAAGCCTTACTTTGTGAATATCTTTACGTAAACTCTGAAACACTTAAGATTTTGCTGCATCAGAACTTCTATAAGACACATACATAACAGACATTTATTTTGAATTTAGCCAATGCTAGTGTTTGGTATACATAGCCTCAAAAGACATCTACTGGTATACATAATCTTTGAAATGCGAAGAGATGCCTTCTTGGACAAGACTTCTATTTAGCACACGGATCACTTTATCAGAATATTTACAAATTTTACAAATTTGCTATTTGTATTTTATAAATGAACTAAAAATCGAAGAGGGGTATTAAATTTAATAACTTAGCTCATACTTTATCATGTATTGAAAATTATAGGTTTATTATTACAAGAAAGTACTCTGAATCATTTACAATGTTGTTGGTAACATATTAAAAAGAATGTTATTATACATTATGTTACTAATTTATATTTTCATCACTTTAAAATTATCAACAATGCAAACAATTCAGAGTATTTTATATAATTAAAAAAATAAAAATTTCCAACACAAAAATAACGAGTCTAAAACACAACATACTCTAAAACGATCTAAAAACAATGCATACACCCAAAAATACCTTAGATTGTATTAACGGGAAGTAGTTGCTTTTTGACTGAAATAGACTTTTTAATCTAACATATATTTTCTTGATCGGGGCAAAAATGCAAATACTACTAGGACCCCAGGAATTATTTGGACTGAAAGAATATTACAAGGGCTAAAAGTAGACAATTTTTGACAGAAGTATGCTTCTCAGACTGAGTGTTTATGCATTTTATTAATCGTGGCTATGAGGCAACATCTACCATGGCATGAGAAATGCAATTGATTTGAACTAGAAATGCTTCTTCACATGCTGAATTTAAAATAAGAGCCAGTGGCAATTTTGTTTAGCTTTTTAACCTCTTAACAATAAATCCAAAGCCTCTTTTATAGTCTAGAGGCATTTTTTAAAGTGATATTACTTTTAAATATAAGTATTATTACTGTAGCAACGTATACATTAATAATTATGGTGATGAAAAGTATGTTTGTGTTTAAACTAATACACTGGATAATGGAATTAATTACACTCAGCTCAATGTCAAAATTCATTTTAGAGTTCAATATTTTGTTTTATTGATGATTTAAATTTTATCGAAGGCCATATAGTTTTATAAACACTTGTGTATATTGTTTAACATATAAATGAGTGTTTCAACTGTAAACTAATCTTTTTTAATGTAAGAATGAATTTATAATTCTTTTCTTTTCAAACAACTTAATTTTCATGAAATATTGTTTTATTATACTTAT
Source organism: Homalodisca vitripennis (assembly GCF_021130785.1). Classification (NCBI taxonomy): domain Eukaryota; kingdom Metazoa; phylum Arthropoda; class Insecta; order Hemiptera; family Cicadellidae; genus Homalodisca; species Homalodisca vitripennis. The sequence continues at coordinate 19,786,847 of NC_060214.1, forward strand.
ATAAAGATAATCCTGTAATGTGGAATTAATAACGTATTTTTTCATTTACGTTTTCTTTCATTGCATGTTTTCTTATTTTGATTATATACAAACTTAGTCAACAACTTTTGTATTAGACTCTGAACCACTCTTTTTTTTGTAAGTGGATTATATGTTATGATTACCATAAGCTATTCATTTGACGGAGCTTAATAAAACTATTACAATATTTTTATTTAATGTATATACTTTATATTAAAATTGGCATGTGTTTTGAACTTAATTTACTTTTGCTGCTCAACATTACTTATATTATGATGTGAGAATCCTCTGAACAGGCTTGCCTTGGAGGAATCGTACTTTTTCTCTTTTAATATAGAATAGTGTTGTGTTAACCATAAATCGTTCATATTCTTTGTTAGATATTTGTCACATATTGTAAATGATCTTTATCAGATGTATTTGTTGTAAATCCTGTTTAAGAGGTAAATAAAGTTTATTTTTATTATTAATTCGCACAACTCTTTCAGACTTAAATCCTTTAAAATATTTTAAAGCCTAACTCTTATTAATATTAAATTTCAGGAGTCCAAAAATAGTTTGTTCCCCCAACCTGTTATAACTTGCTCCAACCTGTCCTTGTCTCAGTTCTATAGATTTACTAGCTAACTGTACACTCACCTTTCCCTGCCTCGTGACGGTCCATCAAAATCATCTTCAACGCAGACAAATTCACCCTCATTTTTTCTGATATTTTCCCAGGGTTCCTGGTCCCGTGGCGCACGAGGGCCCAGATTCTGATTGGGGTACAATCTTAACACAAAATATGAACAAAAAACTGCTTAAAGAAAGACAGAATGTTGATTGTTAAATATGAGAAACAAATAAATAATAATCTATATTGAATTAGGCTTCAATAGGGCTATTATCGTCAAATTAATCAAACTATTTAAATTAATGCGTTTATTCATCAATTATTCGTTGTTCAGAATAATTAATTGACAAGAGCAAAATTATATGTTTAATAATATCAAATTTTCTAATTTAAGTAACAAGCTAAATTTTTTTAGTAAATGCAAAAAATTAAATAAACTAGTTGACTCTATTTACAATAGTTACAACGCTGTATCATAAGAAAAACGCACAACATTTAACACAAAATATATTTGTTAGTTAGAATTGGTAGCAGCACTCAACCCACTAACAAGAAAATTTTAGTAAATGCAAAAAATTAAATAAACTAGTTGACTCTATTTACAATAGTTACAACACTGTATCATAAGAAAAACGCACAACATTTAACACAAAATATATTTGTTAGTTAGAATTGGTAGCAGCACTCAACCCACTAACAAGAAAATTTTAGTAAATGCAAAAAATTAAATAAACTAGTTGACTCTATTTACAATAGTTACAACGCTGTATCATAAGAAAAACGCACAACATTTAACACAAAATATATTTGTTAGTTAGAATTGGTAGCAGCACTCAACCCACTAACAAGAAAATTTTAGTAAATGCAAAAAATTAAATAAACTAGTTGACTCTATTTACAATAGTTACAACACTGTATCATAAGAAAAACGCACAACATTTAACACAAAATATATTTGTTAGTTAGAATTGGTAGCAGCACTCAACCCACTAACAAGAAAATTTTAGTAAATGCAAAAAATTAAATAAACTAGTTGACTCTATTTACAATAGTTACAACACTGTATCATAAGAAAAACGCACAACATTTAACACAAAATATATTTGTTAGTTAGAATTGGTAGCAGCACTCAACCCACTAACAAGAAAATTTTTACTTTCCTTTAGAAAGTAAGATCCAGGTGTGCCTCAGTATTATTTGGAAGGTCGATGTACATTTTTGAGCCAAAAAAGTTCAAATTTCCCATAGTTAAACAACCTATCTCCAGCCTCAATCTGGAAAAGTGAAACTTCAGTCCAGGTAGATCTAATCCCAGAAACCAAGTTTTTCAGTCAGATATGTCGGCTTTTCCAGTGTCAATACATGATTTATAAGGCAACAAGTTTTGATGCTGCAAACGGCTTTTGTAAGAAACGATCCTGCTACTTTATGATATGGTGACACATCTTGTCTATGAATGTTGTAAATAACTCAACAACCAGAATTCTGAAGCCTCTATAATGGTCACATACCATATCTAGAGAGTGGGATGTAAAATACCCGGGTATTTAAAAAAAATTGTGTTAACAGAAATTAATACTGGGATGCTTCACAACTGACGTCTTCCTGTGGGTGAAATTCTCTTCTATGGGAAACCACCTTGAGATATTCGTATGTGTGCTGTATTAAAAGGGTTGAAAAAATTGACAGTAAATATGAGATCCAGATTCGCAATACATAGGTAACAAAATGAGAGCGAGGTTTGGAAACTGCAATTTGCTTCTTTTAGCAAAATGACTGCCTTTTTTATAAAGGAACTTAAACATTTTTATGGAGTTAAATTGTGTACTAACCTAAGACTATGACTTCAATACTATTACGTACTCATTCATCTTGCAGATTGTTCTGAATTTTTTATTAAGTCTTCTTTCGTCATTATCTGAATATCATAAGGACTGAGAAAACTAAACAATTTTTAAAATTTTTAATTTGATACCACTAGTAAAGTACTACACATTTTCCAATGTAAATTTTTATGTTTGTGAAGCCTATTGAAATTGAATATTCCATCGTCAGACAACTTCACAAATAAAAACTTTTATTCATTTTAAATTATCAAATCTATAAAACAAAAACATCTCTTGGGATAGTAACCAAACTAAATCTCATATCACATGACTTTGGTATTACTAAGTAGTAACATATTTATGATAACCTATACTAAACCTACTTATAACATCTTACTTAGCCTAATAACAAATAGTTTTAAATAATCAAAAGGTTTGACCAGCTCTGATTACCTCTTGGTGATGGCAGGCACAAATAATGTTGAGAAATCAGGTGTCAAGCAGCTCATGAGTGATGTTCATACATTAATTAACAATACAAAGCACACCACCCTCCTGCTGGCTACACTACCCATGAGGCATGACCGCTGGGAGCTAGATGAAAATATTACAAAAATAAATGCTGAACTGGAGAACATTGGCGAGGTGCACGATGGCATGGTGAAACTTCTTCCCCTCCATCTCCTGCCTCGGC